>NW_021703770.1:65083736-65164719 GCF_005190385.1 Monodon monoceros | reverse complement strand
CACCCTCCCTATCCCACCCTCCCTATCCCACCCTCCCTATCCCACCCCTCCAGGTCATCACAGAGCACCGAGCTGATCTCTCTGTGCTATGCGGCTGCTTCCCACTAGCTATTTTACATTCGCTAGTATATATATGTTGATGCTACTCTCACTTCGCCCCAGCTTCCCCTTCCCCACTTCGTGTCCTCAAGTCCATTCTCTGTATCTACGTCTTTATTCCTGCCTGCCCTGCCACTAGGTTCATCAGTACCCTTTTTTTTCCCCTTAGATTCCATATATGTGTTAGCATACGGCATTTGTTTTTCCCTGACTTACTTCACTCTGTATGACAGACTCTAGGTCCATCCACCTCACTACAAATAACTCAATTTCGTTTCTTTTTATGGCTGAGTAATATTCCGTTGTATAAATGTGCCACATCTTCTTTATCCATTCATCTGTCGATGGACATTTAGGTTGGTTTCATGTCCTGGCTTCAGGATGAGTTTTGATTCAAAGGAGACAGTATGCAAGAGCTAGAGAAGTGCTTTCATTTCTTTGATAGAGCCTGAGTAAATTATTGACTACTCTTCAATCTAATAAACACCTATTCAGCTTATTCAACTCTTCTTATTAGGCATCAAGGATACATAGATAAAATAAGACACAGTCCCAGCTTTCTAGGAATACTTGGAAATACTTGCTAGAGGAGATTACAAAAGGAAATCAATAATAGCGATACTGGAAAGACTACTAAGTGAATACAGAAGGCCACTGTGGGATGAGAGGTTCAGCAAGGCTTCTCAGGGGGGTGGATGATAGAGCTGAGTGCTGAGGGGCAGTAGGAGCCACTCAACTAGGAAGGCTGTATTCCAGGTAAAATGAATGTGATTAAAGGTACTAATCAGGAGGCCACATGGCATGTTCAGGAAACTCCAAATGGCTCCATGAGGCTAGAGAGTAGCAGAGAAGGGTAAGCTGTAGGAGAAGAATATGGAAAGTAGGTCAAGGTTTAAAGATCATACATGTTAGGCTAAGAAGTTTACACTTTTTCCTGAAAGCACTGTAGAGCGATGGAAGAAATTTAAGCATCATAGTAATAATATCAAATTTGTATTTTAGTTAAATTAAATTTCCTTGTAAACAGTGTAAAGAATAGAAGGGAGCCAAGTCAGGAAATAGGCTAAATAGAGATGATAAGAGTGTGACTAAATTAAGAAACCGACAGAAGGCGTGGAGAAAAAGGACAAAATCAAGGGATACTCAGAAGAATGTTAAACTTTTTTAAGAAACTTTTTGGGTATTGGGGTTGAGAAAGGAAGAGTCTAGGATAACTCCCAGGTTTCTGGCTAGGATATGAGAATGGTGGAACAATTAATAAGAATATAGGAAAACAGATTTCTTTCTGGACGGTGGGAGTAAGAGGTAGTCCAATGTGGAATATGCTGTGTTTGAGCTTCCTGTGGGATGTTGACATTGCTCTAGAGACAGTTTATGTAGCTAGATATTGATAAAGAATGCTTGCACTTCAACATGTGGATAGAATGGCTGGTACCCAGAGTACTCAAGGAGCATATATAAGACATGAAGAGCATTTGTATCCTGGATAAAGCTGGCATTTGGGAGTAAATCAGGAGAAAAAAAAAAAGAGAAAGAAGGGACTCCCCTACCTGCCAGAAGTAGCTCAAGAGGCAGAAGGAGAACCAGCAGAGAGTGTTGTCATGGAAGCAGAGGTAGGAGAGCTTCAGGGAAGTAAACTTCCATCAGTGTCAGATACTTAGAGGCTAGGTAAACCAAAAACCTAGCAAGTTTCCATTTTGTTTTGCAGTTGAAAGATTATCATTGACTTTAGCTAGAGAGTAATTTCATTTGAGTGGTATTAGCTGAATAAAATAAGAATTAAGTAATCCAAGAGCAAAAAAGGAATTTGATTTGAATGACAAGTAGGAGTGAGGACATAGCAGTAGATGAACAGACCAGATTATTGCAGGATTAGCGGGTAAAGAGCCCTTTTTTTTTTTTTTTTTTTAAAGTCTTTATTGAATTTGTTGCAATACTGCTACTGTTTCATGTTTTGGTGTTTTGGCTGCAAGGCATGTGGGATCCTAGCTCCCCGACCAGGGATCAAACCCACAACCCCTGCATTGGAAAAAAACATGGAATGCTACACGAATTTGCGTGTCATCCTTGCGCAGGGGCCATGCTAATCTTCTCTCACTGTCGTGGCCTCTCCCGTTGCGGAGCGCAGGCTCAGCGGCCATGGCTCACGGGCCCAGCCACTCCGCGGCATGTGGGATCTTCCCGGACCGGGGCACGAACCCGTGTCCCCTGCATCGGCAGGCAGACTCTCAACCACTGCGCCACCAGGGAAGCCCTAGCCTTTCTTTTTTAAGATGTTTATTTAATTTTTTTTTGATTAAACTTCTTGAGATAATTGTAGATTCTTCACATGCAGTTACAAGAAAGAATACAGAAGCATTTCCTGTACCCTTTACCCAGTTTTCTCCAGTGGTAACATCCTGCAAAACATGGTACACTATCACAACTAGGATATTGACACTGGTTAAGTCAAGTTGCAGAACATTTCCATACTATAAGAACCCCTCCTGTGGCCCTGTTATGGCCACACCCACTTCACTTCCATCTCCAACCCCTCCTTAATGGCAATCACTTATCTGTTCTCCATTTTCACAATTTTGTCATTTCAAGATAGTTATATAAATTGAATCATACAATATACAACATTTTGGGACTGGCTTTTTTCACTAAGCATAATATCTACTGATTCATCCAGATTGCTGTGTGTATCAGCAGTTCCTTCCCTTTTAGTACTGAGTAGTATTCCTTGGTATGGATGGACCACAGTTTGTTTAACCATGCACCAGTTGATGGACATCTGGATTGATTCCAGTTCTTGGCTTTTATAAGTAAAGTTAATGTAAACGTGTACAGGACTTTGAGCCAGCATAAGTTTTCATTTCTCTGGAATAAGTGCCCATGAGGGCAATTGTTGGTTAATATGAGTCATAAGGTAGTTGCATGTTTAGTTTTAAAAAACTGACACACTATTTTCCAGAATGGCTGCATTATTTTACATTCCCACCAGCAGTGTATGGCTAAGCCAGCTTCTCTGCTTCCTCACCAGCATTTGATGATGTTACTTTTTTCCTTTTTTTTTTTTTTTTTGCCATTCTAATAGGTGTGTATTGTGCATCTCATTTTCATTTGTGTTTCCTTATTGGCTAATAATGTTAACATCGTTTCATATGTTTGCCATCTTCATATGCTTTTGAATAAAATGTCTCTTCACGTCTTTTGCCCATTTTCTAATTTGGTTTTCTTTTGCGAGTTCTTTATATATGCTAGGTATGAGTCATTTTTCAGAGGTGTGGGTTTGTAAACATTTTCTCCCAAATGTAGGGCAAGTAGGACAAGTTAAATCTTATCTTTTCATCTATTTAACAGGGTCTTTCACAGAGCAAAAGTTTTATATTTTAATTCATTCGTTTTTCCCTTTTACGGGTCATGCTTTTGGTGTCAGTGTAAGAACTCTGTGCCTATGTTAGATCCTTTGGATTTTTCTCCTGTTCTTGTTTTTTCCAAGTTTATAGTTTTATGTTTTACAATTAAGTCTCTGATTGTTTGTCCGGTTTTGGTGTCAGAGTAATACTAGCTTCAAAAAATGAAGCTATCTATTTTCTGAAGAGATTGTATAGAACTGGTGTTAATTCTTTAAACATTTAGGAGAATTATCCAGTGAACCATCCGGACCTGTTGATTTCTTTTTGGTGAGATTTATTTATTTATCTATCTGTCTATCTATCTATCTATTTATACATACAGAAAGGCATTTTATTTTAAACATAGCAGTGTGTACCTGTCAATCCCAAACTCCCAGTCTATCCCTCCCTCCCACCCTTCCCCACTGATAACCATAAGTTCATTCTCTAAGTCTGTGAGTCTGTTTCTGTTTTATAAGTCCATTTTAGATTCCACATATAAACGATATCGTATGATATTAAGTGAAGTAAGCCAGACAGAGAAAGACAAATATCATATTTCTCTGTCTGACTTACTTCACTTAGTATGATCATCTCCAGGTCCATCCATGTTGCTGCAAATGGCATTATTTTATTCTTTTTATGGTTGAGTAATATTCCATTGTGCATATGTACCACATCTTCTTTATCCATTCATCTGTCGATGGACATTTAGGTTGCTTCCATGTCTTGGCTATTGTAAACAGTGCCTGCAGTGAACATTGGGGTGCGTGTATGTTTTTCTCTGGATATATGCCCAGGAGTGGGATTGCTGGATCTTATGGTAGCTCTATTTTTAGTTTTTTTAAGGAACCTCCATACTGTTCTCTATACTGGCTGTACCAATTTACATTTCCACCAACAGTGTAGGAGGGTTCCCTTTTCTCCACACCCTCTCCAGCATTTATTGTTTGCAGATTTTTTGATTGATGGCCATTCTCACTGGTGTGAGGTGATATCTTACTGTAGTTTTGATTTGCATTTCTCTAATAATTAGTGATGTTGAGCATCTTTTCATGTGCTTCTTGGCCATCTGTATGTCTTCTTTGGAGAAATGTCTTCTGCCCATTTTTTGATTGGGTTGGGTGTGTTTTTGTATTTTGAGCTGCATGAGCTGGTTGTATACTTTGGATACTACTCCCTTTCTGGTTGCTTTGTTTGCAAATATTTTCTCCCATTGTGTGGGTTGTCGTTTTGTTTATGGTTTCCTTTGCTGTTCAAACACTTTTGAGTTAAATTAGGTTCCATTTGTTTATTTCTGTTTTTATTTCTGTTACTCTGGGAGACTGACTGAAAAAGATATTGCTGTGCAATTTATGTCAAAGGGTGTTGTGCCTATGTTTTCCTCTAAGAGTTTTATAGTGTCTTACTTTACATTTAGGCCTTTAATCCATTTTGAGTTTATTTTTGTGTATGGTGTTAAAGAATGTTCTAATTTCATTTTTTTGCATTTAACTATCTGGTTTTCCCAGTACCATTTATTGAAGAGACTTTCTCCATTGTATAGTCTTGCCTCCTTTGTCATAGATTAATTGGCCATAGGCGGAATTGAGTTTTGGTGTGTTTTTAAAATTATGAGTTCAAGTTCCTTAATAGAGTTATGTGACTGTCTAACGAATTTCGTATTGGAAGAGATGTAGTAGTTTGTATTTTTCAGTTAATTGGTCCATTTCATCTAACTGGTTAGATTTATGTGTATAGAATTGTTTGTAGTATTTCCTTATTACGCTTTTGATAGCTACGTGGTCTATAGAATATATCCCGTTTCATTCCTGATATTAGTAATTTATGCCTTCTCTTTTTTAAATATTTGTCAATTTTATTAATCTTTTCAAAGAACAAGCTTTCTCTTTCATTGATTTTTCTTTTTTTGGTTTTCAATTTTATTGTTTTCTGCTCCTATCTATTATTTTCTTCCTTCTGCTTACTTTTGAGTTTATTTTGCTCTATTTCTAGGTTCTTTGGGTGAGAGTTGATATTATTAATTTGAGACTTTCTCTTTATTTTGAATTTTATTTTATTTATATTTTATACAGCGGGTTCTTATTAATTATCCATTTTATACATATTAGTGTATATAATGTCAATCCCAATCTCCCAATTCATCACACCACCACCCCAGTCTCTTATTGAAGAGACTTTCCTCCATTGTATATCCTTGCCTCCTTTGTCATAGATTAGTTGACCATAGGTGTGTGGGTTTATCTCTGGGCTTTCTATCCTGTGCCATTGATCTGTATTTGTGCCAGTACCATATTGTCTTGATTACTGTAGCTTTGTAGTATAGTCTAATGTCAGGGAGTCTGATTCCTCCAGCTCCCGTTTTTTTCCCTCAAGACCGCTTTGGCTATTTGGGGTCTTTTATGTCTCCTTACAAATTTTAAGATTTTTTGTTCTAGTTCTGTAAAAACATGCCATTGGTAATTTGATAGGGATTGCATTGAATCTGTAGATTGCTTTGGGTAGTATCATCATTTTCGCAATGTTGATTCTTCCAATCCAAGAAAATGTTATATCTCTCTATCTGTTTGTATCATCTTTAATTTCTTTCGTAAGTGTCTTATAGTTTTCTGCATAAAGGTCTTTTGTCTCCCTAGGTAGGTTTATTCCTAGGTATTTTATTCTTTTTGTTGCAATGGTAAATGGGAGTGTTTTTCCTTAATTTCTCTTTCAGGTTTTTCATCATTAGTGTATAGGAATGCAAGAGATTTCTGTTCATTCATTTTGTATCCTGCAACTTTACCAAATACATTCATTAGCTATAGTAGTTTTCTGATGGCATCGTTAGGATTCTCTATGTGTAGTATCATGTCATCTGCAAACAGTGACAGTTTTACTTTTTCTTTTCTGATTTGTATTCCTTTTATTTCTTTTTTTTCTCTGACTGCTGTGGCTAGGGCTTCCAAAATGATGTTGAATAATAGTGGTGAGAGTGGGCATCCTTGTCTTATTCCTGATCTTAGAAGAAATGCTTTCAGTTTTTCACCATTGAGAATGATGTTTGCTGTGGGTTTGTCATATATGGCCTTTATTATGTTGAGGTAGGTTTCCTCAATGCCCACTTTCTGGAGAGTTTTTATCATAAACGGGTATTGAATTTTGTCAGAAGCTTTTTCTGCATTGAGATGGTCATATGGTTTTTATTCTTCAATTTGTTAATATGGTGTATCACATTGATTGATTTGCATATATTGAAGACTTTGCATTCCTGGGATAAATCCCACTTGATCATGGTGTATGATCCTTTTAATGTGTTGTTGGATTCTGTTTGCTAGTATTTTGTTGAGGATTTTTGCATGTATATTCATCAGTGATATTGGTCTGTAATTTTCTTTTTTTGTAGTATCTTTGTCTGGTTTTGGTATCAGGGTGATGGTGGCCTCCTAGAATGAGTTTGGGAGTGTTCCTTCCTCTGCAATTTTTTGGAAGAGTTTGAGAAGGATGGGTGTTAGCTCTCTCTAAATGTTTGAGAGAATTCACCTGTGAAGCCGTCTGGTCCTGGGCTTTTGTTTGTTGGAAGATTTTTAATCACAGTTTCAATTTCACTACTTGTGATTGGTCGTTCATATTTTCTGTTTCCTCCTGGTTCAGTCTTGGAAGGTTATACCTTTCTAAGAACTTGTCCATTTCTTGCAGGTTGTTCATTTTATTGGCATAGAGTTGCTTGTAGTAGTCTCTTAGGGTGCTTTGTATTTCTGCAGTGTCTGTTGTAACTTCTCCTTTTTCATTTCTAATTTTATTGATTTGAGTCCTCTCCCTCTTTTTCTTGATGAATCTGGCTCAAGGTTTATCAATTTTTTTATCTTCTCCAAGAACCAGCTTTTAGTTTTATTGATCTTTGCTATTGTTTTCTTTGTTTCTATTTCATTTATTTCTGCTCTGATCTTTATGATTTCTTTCCTTCTGCTAACTTTGGGTTTTGATTGTTCTTCTTTCTCTAGTTCCTTTACGTGTAAGTTTCAGTTGTTTCTTTGAGTTTTTTCTTGTTTCTTGAAGTAAGCTTGTATTGCTATAAACTTCCCTCTTAGAACTGCTTTTGCTGCATCCCATAGGTTTTGGATTGTCGTGTTTTCATTATCATTTGTCTCTACGTATTTTTTGATTTCCTCTTTGATTTCTTCAGTGATCTCTTGGTTTTTTAGTAACATTGTTTACCCTCCATGTGTTTGTGTTTTTTACATTTTTTTTCCCCAGTAATTGATTTCTAATCTCATAGCGTTGTGGTCAGAAAAGATGCTTGATATGATTTCAGTTTTCTTAAATTTACTGAGGCTTGATTTGTGACGCAAGATGTGATCTATCCTGGAGAATATTCCATGCGTACTTGAAGAAAGTGTAATCTGCTGTTTTTGGATGGAATGTCCTATAAATATCAATTAAATCTATCTGGTCTATTGTGTCATTTAAAGCTTGTGTTTCCTTATTAATTTTCTGTTTGGCTCATGTGTCCATTGGTGTAAGTGAGGTGTTAAAGTCCCCGACTTTTATGGTGTTACTGTCCATTTCCTCTTTTATAGCTGTTGGCAGTTGCCTTATGTATTGAGGTGTTCCTATGTTGGGTGCATATATACTTATAATTGTTATATCTTCTTCTTGGATTGATTCCTTAATCATTACGTAGTGTCCTTCCTTGTCTCTTGTAACATTCTTTATTTTAAAGTTTATTTTATCTTATATGAGTATTGCTACTCCAGCTTTCTCCTGACTTCCATTTGCATGGAATATCTTTTTCTGTCCCCTCACTCTCAGTCTGTATGTGTCCCTAGGTCTGAAGTGGGTCTCTTGTAGACAGCATAGATATGGGTCTTGTTTTTGTATCCATTCAGTGAGCCTGTCTTTTGGTTGAGCATTTAATCCATTCATGTTTAAGGTAATTATCGATATGTATGTTCCTATTACCATTTTCTTAATTGTTTTGGGTTTGTTTTTGTAGGTCCTTTTCTCGTGTTCCACTTAGATGAGTTACTTTAGCATTTGTTGTAGAGCTGGTTTGGTGGTGCTGAATTCTTCTAGCTTTTGCTTGTCCGTAAAGCTTTTGATATCTCCCTTGAATCTGAATGAGATCCTTGCCAGGTAGAGTAATCTTGGTTGTAGGTTCTTCCCTTTCATCACTTTAAGTATATCATTCCACTCCCTTCTGGCTTGTAGAGTTTCTGCTGAGAAATCAGCTGTTAACCTTATGGGAGTTCCCTTGTATGTTATTGGTCGTTTTTCCCTTGCTGCTCTCAATAATTTTTCTTTGTCTTTAATTTTTACCAGTTTGATTACTATGTGTCTTGGTGTGTTTCTCCTTGGGTTTATCCTGTATGGGACTCTGTGCGTCCTGGACTTGGGTGGCTATTTCCTTTCCCACGTTAGGGAAGTTTTCAACTATAATCTCTTTAAATATTTTCTTGGGTCATTTCTCTCTCCCTTCTCCTTCTGGGACCCCTATAATGCGAATGTTGTTACGTTTAATGTTGTCCCTGAGGTGTCTGAGGCTGTCTTCATTTCTTTTCATTTTTTTTCTTTATTCTGTTCCACAGCAGTGAATTCCACTGTTCTGTCTTTCAGGTCACTTATCCGTTCTTCTGCCTCAGTTATTCTGCTATTGATTCCTTCTAGTGTATTTTTCTTTTCAGTTATTGTATTGTTCATCTCTGTTTGTTTGTTCTTTGATTCTTCTAGGTCTTTGTTAAACATTTCTTGCATCTTCTCGATCTTTGCCTCCATTCTTTTCCTGAGGTCCTAGATCATCTTCACTATCATTATTCTGAAATCTTTTTCTGGAAGGTTGCCTATCTCCACTTCATTTAGTTGTTTTTCTGGGGTTTTATCTTGTTCCCTCATCTGGTACATAGCCCTCTGTCTTTTCATCTTGTCTATCTTTCTGTGAATGCGGTTTTTGTTCCACAGGCTGCAGAATTGTAGTTCTTCTTGCTTCTGATGTCTGCCCTCTGGTGGATGAGGCTATCTAAGAGGCTTGAGCAAGTTTCCTGATGGGAGGGACTGGTGGTGGGTAGAGCTGGCTGTTGCTCTAGTGGGCAGAGCTTAGTAAAAGTTTAATCCGCTTGTCTGGTGATGGGTGGGGCTGGGTTCCCTCCCTGTTGGTTGTTTGGCCTGAGGCAATTCAACACTGGAGTCTACCCGGGCTCTTTGGTGGGGCCAGTGGCAGACTCTGGGAGGGCTCAAGCCAAGGAGTACTTTCCAGAACTTCCGCTACCAGTGTCCTTGTTCTCGTGGCGAGACACAGCCACCCCCAACCTCTTCAGGAGACCCTCCAACAGTAGCAGGTAGGTCCAGTTCAGTCTCCCCTGGGGTCACTGTTCCTTCCCCTGGGTCCTGATGTACACACTACTTTGTGTGTGCTCCCTGAGTGGAGCCTGTTTCCCCCAGTCCTGTTGAAGTCCTGTAATCAAATCCTGCTAGCCTTCAAAGTCTGATTCTCTAGGAATTCCTCCTCCGGTTGCCAGACACCCAGGTTGGGAAGCCTGATGTGGGGCTCAGAACCTTCACTACAGTGGATGGACATCTGTGGTATAAGTGTTCTCCAGTTTGTGAGTCACCCACCCAGCAGTTATGGGATTTGATTTCATTGTGATTGTGCCCCACCCCCTCCCCTCTCATTGTGGCTTCTCCTTTGTCTTTGGATGTGGGGTATCTTTTCTGGTGAGTTCCAGAGTCTTCCTGTCGACAATATTCCTGTCTGTGATTGTTCAGCAGTTAGTTGTGATTCCGGTGCTCTTGGAAGTGGGAGTGAGAGCATGTCCTTCTACT
The DNA here is from genome assembly GCF_005190385.1 of Monodon monoceros. Taxonomy (NCBI): domain Eukaryota; kingdom Metazoa; phylum Chordata; class Mammalia; order Artiodactyla; family Monodontidae; genus Monodon; species Monodon monoceros. The sequence continues at coordinate 65,154,445 of NW_021703770.1, read as the reverse complement.
GCACCTTCCTGAACTAAATCCTCTTTTTCTGATATAAGCATTTAGTGCTGTAAATTTCCTTCTCAACATTGCTTTTAGCTGCATCCCACAAGTTTTGATATATTATTTTAATTCAGTTCATTGTATTTTTAAATTTCCCTTGAGAAAACTTCTTTTAACTGTTGAAGTTAGAAGTTTGTTGTTTGGTTTCCAAATATTTGGAAATTTTGCTATTATTTTTTGGTTATTGAGTTCTAGTTTGATTCTTTTGTGGTCAGAAGACATAAACTGTATACAGTTCATCCTTGAATAACACAGGTTTGGACTGTGTGTTCCTACTTATATGCAGATTTTTTTCTGTAGTAAGTACTATAGTCCTACACAATTTGAGGTTGGTTGAATCTGCAGGTGCAGAACTGTGGATACTGAGGAACTGCAGATATAGAGGGCGGACTATAATTTATATGCAGATTTTGGACTGCGGGGAGGGTTGGAGCCCCTAACCCCTGTGTTGTTGAAGGGTGTATTTCCATTCTTTAAAAATTTGTTGAGGTTTTTTTTGTTTTGTTTTGTTTTGTGGTATGCTGGCCTCACTGTTGTGGCCTCTCCCGTTGTGGAGCGCAGGCTCAGCGGCCATGGCTCACAGGCCCAGCTGCTCCACGGCATGTGGGATCTTCCCAGACCGGGGCACGAACCTGTGTCCCCTGCATCGGCAGGTGGACTCTCAACCACTGTGCCACCAGGGAAGCCCTGTTGAGGTTTTTTTTAATGGCCCAAGGATATGGGCCATTTTGGTTTATGTTCTATGGGTACTAGAAAAGAATGTGTACTCTTGTTGTTAGTGTAATGTCCTATAAATGTTAAATAGAACTTGTTGGTTGATGGTGTTGCTAAATTCTTCTGTATCATTCTTGATTTTCTATTCTAACAGTTGTTGAAAAGGGGGTGTTGAAGTCTCCCACTGTATTTGTGGATTTGTGTATTTTTCCTTTCTGTCAGCTTTTGCTTTTCATTTTTTGGAGGTCTGTTGTTTGGTGCATACATACTTAGGATTGCTGTGTCTTTTATCTTTTTACTGTAATATAATGTCCCTTTCTGTCCCTGATAATTTTGTTTGCTCTTAAGTCTACTTTATTTAATATTAATGTAGTCAGAACTGTTTGGTTGTTTTTTGGTTAATGTTTGCGTAATATATCTTTTTCTGTTCTTTTACTTTCATCCTGCTGTTGGTATTTGCCTCATATTTTGAGATGCTTTTTTGTTGGATCCATATATATTTGCAATTGTTATATCTTCTTGGATCGATCCCTTGATTATTATGTAGTGTCCTTCTTTGTCTCTTGTGACAGACTTTATGTTAAAGTCTATTTTGTCTAATAAGAGTATTTCTACTCCAGCTTTCTTTTGATTTCCATTTGCGTGGAATATCTTTTTCTGTCCCCTCACTTTTAGTCCATATGTGTCCCTAGGTCTGAAGTGGGTCTCTTGTAGACAGTATATTGTACGGGGCTTGTTTTTATATCCATTCAGCCAGTCTGTGTCTTTTGGTTGGAGCATTTATTCTATTTACATTTAAGGTAATTACTGATATATATGTTCTTATTGTCATTTTGTTAATTGTTTTGGATTTGGTTTTGTAGGTCTTTTTTCTTCACTTCTATTTTTTTGTTTTCTTGTGATTTGATGACTATCTTCAGTGTTATGTTTGGATTCCTCTTTCTTTTTTGTGTGTATATCTATTGTAGATTTTTGGTTTGTGGTTACTATGAGGGTTTGGTATAGCAAAACCTCATAGTATGTGTATACAAGACTGTTTTAAGTTCCTGCTCTCTTATTTCAAATGCATTACCAATATCCTGCATTTGTACTCTCCTCAAGATTACTAGCTTTGATATCAGATTTGTGTGGATGATTTCCTACCTTTATTGTATTTTTGCCTTTACTGGTGAGCTTTCCCATTTGTAATTTTCTTGTTTGTAGTTGTGGCTTTTTCTTTTGCACCTAGGGAAGTTCCTTTAGCATTTGTTGTAAAAGTGGTTTGGTGGTGCTGAATTCTGTTAGCTTTTGCTTGTCTGTAAAGCTTTTGATTTCTCTGTCGAATCTGAACAGGAGCCTTGCTGTGTAGAGTATTCTTGGTTGTAGGTTTTTCCCTTTCATCACTTTAAATATATTGTGCCGCTTCCTTCTGGCCTGCAGTGTTTCTGCTGAAAAATCAGCTGATAACCTTATGGGGATTCCCTTGTATGTTATTTGTTGCTTTTCCCTTGTTGCTTTTAATATTAATATTTTCTCTGTGTCTTTAATTTTTGTCAGTTTGAATAATTTGTGTCTTGGTGTGTTCCTCCTTGGGTTTATCCTGTATGGGACTCTCTGTGCTTCCTGGACTTGGGTGACTGTTTCCTGTTCCACGTTAGGGAAGTTTTCAGCTTTATCTCTTCAAATATTTTCTTAGGCCGTTTCTCTCTCTCTTCTTCTGGGACCTCTATAATGTGAATGTTGGTGTGTTTAATGTTGTCCCAGAGGTCTCTTAAACTGTCCTCATTTCTTTTCATTCTTTTTTCTTTATTCTGCTCTGCAGCAGTGATTTCCACCATTCTGTCTTCCAGCTCACTTATATGTTCTTCTCCCTTATTTATTCTGCTATTGATTTCTTCTAGTGTATTTGTGATTTCAGTTATTGTTCAATTGTTTGTTTGTTCTTTACATCTTCTAACTCTTTGTTAAGCATTTCTTGTATCTTCTGAGTCCGTGCCCCCATTCTTTTTCCAAGATCTTGGATCATCTTTACTATCATTACTCTGAATTCTTTTCCAGGTAGATTGCCTTTCTGCACTTAACTTAGTTGTTCTTCTGGGGTTTTATCTTGTTCCCTTGTCTGGAACATATTCCTCTGCTGTCTCATTTTGTCAGTCTTTCTGTGTTTGCAGTCTCTGTTCTGCAGGCTGCAGGATAGTAGTTCCTCTTGCGTCTGGTGTCTGCCCCCTGGCGGGTGAGGCTGGTCTAGAGGCTTGTGCAGGCTTCCTGGCTGGAAGGACTGGTGCCTGGCCACTTGTGGGTTTGTCCCTCTCGTGGGTAGGGCCATGTCAAGGGGCGTGTTTAGATGTGGCTGTGGGCTCAGAAAGACTTAGGCAGCCTGTCTGCTGATGCGTGTGGTGTGTTTTCACCCTGTTGGTTGTTTCGTCTGAGGTGTCCCAGCACTGAAGCCTACAGGCTGTTGGATGGCCCAGGACTTGGTGTCAAAATGGCAGCCTCCAGGAGAGCTCTCGCTAATGAGTACTCCCTGGTACCTCTGTCACCAGTGTCCTCGTCCCCACAGTGACCTACAGCCCTCCTCACCTCCCCAGGAGACCCTCTAAGACCAGCAGGTAGGTCTGGCCCAGGCTCCTCTGAAGTCACTGCTTTTTCCTTGGGTTCTAGTGCACACAAGACCTTGTGTGTGCCCTCCAAGAGTAGGATTTCCCTTTCCTCGAGTCCTGTGGAGTTTCTGCGGTCAAGCGCTGCTGGGCTTCAAAGCGAAATCCTCTGGGGGCTCCTCCCAATGCCAAGACTCCCTGACCAGGGAGCCTGATGTGGGGCTCAGAGCTCTCACTCCTATGGGAGAACCTCTGTGATACAATTATTTTCCAGTTTGTGTGTTGCCCACCCGGTGGGTATGGGATTTGGTTGTATCATGAATGCGCCCCTCCTACCATTTCGTTGTGGCCTGTTCTTTGTCTTTGAATATCTTTTTTGGTAGGTTTCATGCTTTTTTGTCAATGATTGTTCAGCAGTTAGTTGTGATTTTGGTGTTTTCGTGAGAGGAGGTGTGTTCAAGCCCTTCTACTCTGCCGTCTTGTCTCCTCGCCTGTCTGGGGCCCACAGCGTAGTCGCAGTCACTGTCCCGCTGTAATGTGGCCTCGTTGTTTGGCCACAGACTGGCCTGCCTTCGACGCCCATCAGGCTGGAACGAAGCCCTGCCATTATTTTTTTTAAGTACTTTTTCAGCCTTGCCGTTTTACTCCTCTCCTGGGACCCTGATGCCACAATTACTAGATCTTCTGTTGTAGCCACACAGGTCACCGAGACTCTGCTCATGTTTTTCCCTAGTTGGTTCATTTTTTGTTTTCCAGATTGGATAACTTCTGTTGTTCTGTCTCTAAGTTCACTGATTCTTCCCTCTGTCTTCTCCATTCTGCTTTTGTTCCTATCCATTGTGTTATTTCAGTTATTTTACTTTTTGGTTCTAAAAGTTTTATTTGGTTCCCCACCCCCTTTTTTTTTTTTTTTTTTTGCTGAGACTATTATTTTCATTTGTTTCAAGAGTGCTGCTAAATGCTCATTGAAGCCTTTTTATTGTAGCTGCTTTAAAATCTGTCAGATAATTCAAACATCTCTTGTCATCTCAGAGTTGGCATCTACTGATTGTCTTTTTCCATTCAGTTTGTGTTCTTTTTGGGTCTTGGCTTGAAGAGTGATTTTACTGAAACCTAGATATTTTGAGTATCTGAGATTTTGGATCTTATTTCAGCTTTTTCTTTTAGCTGGCTTTCACTAATAGCAAGGGAGGAGTGTGTGCCATCTTGTTACTACCAGGTGGGAGCAGAAGTCCAGGTTTCCCACTCGGCCTCCAGTCACCCGCAGGGCAGTGCTCTATTTTACTGCTGGGCATATTACTGCTGGGTGGCGGTGGGTGCCCCAACTCCCCACGAGGCCTCCTGGGGCACCATCCTAGCAGATAGGGGAGGCTGCTTCATTGATGCTGGATGGGGTGTAATTCTGCCCCCACACCCCACCCCAGATTGTCTCCACTGTCTTACAGGGAGGTGAGTAAGTCCCTGCTTTCTCTGACACCATCTTGTAGGGTTTGAGGCATCTCATTACAGCCTAGAAAGGAGGGAAGTTAGCCTTGGTGGAGGTGGGGCCGCAGCATTTTCTGTGATGTTGGCTGGAGTAGAGCACTTATTTTATATAAGTTATCTATTGTGGGAGGCTGCCCCTTTCTTGGTCCTTTGGCTAAGAGAGCAGGCTTTTGTTGAGACTTTTTCCCCTGCATCCATTGGCATTTCTGGGTTACCTGTTACTCCAGTGCCCAGTCTGGGATATATGAGGTAAAAGGAAACTCAAGGAACTCACTCCTAGGCTGGGTTTTTTTTTTTTTTTTTTTTTCTTTTTCTTTTGGATCCCAAGGTCCAACTCAGTCTGTCTTCTCTCTGCCTGAAGTCTTTTTTTTTTTTTGCACTTCTTTTTCTTGGTGTTTTTTTCTTTTAACTTTATTTTTCTGCTGCATTGTCTTTTTAAAAAAATTAATTATTTTTTGGCTGCGTTGGGTCTTCATTGCTGTGCGTGGGCTTTCTCTAGTTGCAGCAAGCAGGGGCTACTCTTTGTTGCAGTGCGCGGGCTTCTCACTGCAGTGGCTTCTCTTGTTGTGGAGCATGGGCTCTAGGCATGCAGGCTCAGTAGTTGTGGCGCACGGGCTTAGTTGCTCTGTGGCGTGTGGGATCTTCCCAGACCAGGGCACAAACCCATGTCCCCTGCATTGGCAGGTGGATTCTTAATCACTGCACCAGCAGGGAAGCCCCTGCATTGGGTCTTTGTTGCTACATGCAGGCTTTCTCTAGTTGCAGCAAGTGGGGGCTACTCTTCGTTGCAGTGCGTGGGCTGCTCATTGCGGTGGCTTCTCTTGTTGCAGAGCATGGGCTCTAGGTGTGCGAGCTTCAGTAGTTGTGGCACATGGGCCCTACAGCATGCAGGCTTCAGTAGTTGTGGCATGTGGGCTCGGTAGTTGTGGCTCACGGGCTCTAGAGCGCAGGCTCAGTAGTTGTGGTGCACGGGCTCAGTAGTTGTGGCATGTGGGCTTAGTTGCCCCACAGCATGTGGGACCTTCCCAGACCAGGGATTGAACCCGTGTCCCCTGCATTGGCAGGCGGATTCTTAATGACCGCACCACCGGGGAAGTCCGAAAGTCTTCTTACATTTGTTTTATATATGATGTCCAGAGATTATAGTTGTAGTTAGGAGGAAGAATAGTGAAAAGTTCATCTGCTTCATCTTCCTAGAAAAGTCTCTAAAGGGCTTTTAACACAAATGTCATGTTTGTACTTGACATGACATTATGGGGTAGCTATTATGGGGATTGTGATTATAGAGTAATTGAGTTGGCATAATGGATTTGGATAATGGATTTTGTCTATGATGTTGAAAGTAATTGGCTAAAGGATCTTTGAAAAGGTGCCTGGAAGCATTCTAGGTAAAGATAATCTGAACCTGAACAAAGTGAGAAGGAAACAGAGGAGACCCAGCTGGATTTGCGCAATGCTCTGGAGGAGGAAGTCAACAAACAGGTGGGAAGTGGCCCTAGAGTTCCAAGGTTAATGACACGGCCCATGTGACTAGAGAGATTGGGCAGACTTTTTATTTTGCTGTGTGGTGCTATATCACCTTTTGCATCAGTTGTGATTAACTGTGGATGTGTATAATAAACCTAGATGGCTGGGAAAGGTACTCCGTGTTATGTTCCTGTGGCTGATATCCTGATAAACAGGCTGACACATCTAAGTCTCACCATCTTCCTAAGGACGGGAGCTTTGAGGAAGCTCTATTTGATCAGTTTCACATACCAGATAAAGTGTGTTTTGTACAGATTGATGAGATAGCAGATTTACCATATCATGTATTTTAATCAATAGGACAAAATAGAAGGATGGAAGCTGATGGAATTTTACTTTGTCTTTCTTGACAATTATTTAATACTAGTACTCTTACCAGGCAGTTTGAGTCTTTTTACATCTGTCATTTTGATATTAACTGCATTTCCATGGCAATTTTTTATTGTAACTTAACTCATAACTGTAACTTAAATCTTAAAAACATAATATGAAGTAGAGTACTTTCAAGATTTATGTATTGCCATTTGAGTGTTTCCCTGCCTGTCACATTTATATTTATATGAAAGCCAAAGCTATTCAATATATTTGTTTCTTATTTCTCCCTTGAAATTTGTTGATGGCATTTCTATAACTGTTGGTTACAATGTTACAGTATTATCTCTCTGGGAAAGTGGCATACACATGAGTCCTTAATTGGTTATTGTACAATTGATTTTTTTTTTTCAAATACACTGAACTTCAGTTTTCTCATCTCTAAATTGGAAGCACCAATACCTACTTTGAGAGGAGAATTTTGAAAGATAACATGAGAAAACTTATAGCACAGTGCCATGCACAAGTAAGTCCTCATTTTTTTTTCTGTTCTGTACACGTTTTTATTTCCCTTTGAATTAACAGAATGGCCCCAGGATTGGAAAGAAATCTTCATTTTTATAAGAAGCATTGAGATCCTTTGAAAGAATCAATATAACTGAGAGTCTTGTCTCAGATAATTAACTTGTTCTCTTTCATAATAGTAGCCTATGGAGAATGTGTAGTCTTTGGACATAGACACAGCATAACATTTGCACTATGTGTGATGAAAACATTTGCACTATGTGTGATGAAATTAAAGACTATAATCTATGTGGCTTCTAGCAGACATCATAGGCATTGTCATCAAGTTTTGTGTTTATTTTAAAATAAATTTATTTTATTTATTTTTGGCCGTGTTGGGTCTTCGTTGCTGCACGCGGGCTTTCTCTAGTTGCGTCAAGTGGGGGCTGCTCTTCGTTCTGGTGTACGGGCTTCTCACTGCGGTGGCTTCTCTTGTTGTGGAGCATGGGCTCTAGGCCCACGTGTTTCAGTAGTTGTGGCTCTAGAGTGCAGGCTCAGTAGTTGTGATGCACTGGCTTAGTTGCTCCATGGCATGTGGGATCTTCCCAGACCAGGGCTCAAACCCGTGTCCGCTGCATTGGCAGCTGGATTCTTAACCACTGTGCCACCAGGGAAGCCCCTGTCATCAAGTTTTTGATTGCTTTTGGAGTAGAATATTTTTTTTAAAATTTATTTTTTTAATTGATGTATAGTTGATTTACAGTGTGTTAATTTCTGCTGTATAGCGAAGTGATTCAGTTATACATACATTCTTTTTTACATTCTTTTCCATTATGGTTTGTCCCAGGATATTGAATATAGTTCCCTGTGCTATACCGTAGGACCTTGTTGTTTATCCATTCTATATATACCAGTTTGTATCTGCTAACCCCAAATTCCCACTCCATCCCTTCCTCACCCCCTCTCCCCCTTGGCAACCACAAGTCTGTTCTCTTGTGAGTCTGTTTCTGTTTCATAGATAGTTCATTTGTGTCATATTTTAGATTCCATGTATAAGTGATGTCATATGGTATTTGTCTTTCTCTTTCTGACATACTTCACTTAGTATGATAACCTCTAGGTCCACCCATTTTGCTGCAAATGGCATTATTTCATTCTTTTTTTATGGCTGAGTAGTATTCCATTGTATATATATATCACATCTTTTTTATCCATTCATCTGTTGATGGGCATTTAGGCTGTTTCTATGTCTTGGCTATTGTGAATAGTGCTGCTATGAACATAGGGGTGCGTGTATCTTTTTGAATTAGAGTTTTCTCTGGATATATGCCCAGGAGTGGCATTGCTGGATCATGTGTCAGCTCTATTTTTAGTTTTTTAAGGTACCTCCATACTGTTTTACGTAGTGGCTGCACCAATTTACATTCCCACCAACAGTGCAGGAGGATCCCCTTTTCTCCACACCCTCTCCAGCATTTATTTATGTATGTATGTATGTATTTATTTTTGGCCATGTTGGGTGTTAGTTGCAGCACATGGGCTTCTCTCTAGTTGTGTGCAGGCTCCAGGGAGCATGGGCTGTGTAGTTTGCGGCACACAGTCTCTCCCATTGAGGTGCACAAGCTCAGTAGTTGTGGCGCGTAGGCTTTGTTGCCCTGCAGCATGTGGGATCTTAGTTCCCTGACCAGGGATCAAACCCACGTCCCCTGCATTGAAAGGCAGATTCTTTACCACTGGACCACCAGGGAAGTCCCTCCAGCATTCGTTATTTGTAGACTTTTTAATGATGGCCATTCTGACTGATGTGAGGTGGTATCTCATTGTAGTTTTGATTCACATTTCTTTAATAATAAGGGATGTTGAACATCTTTCCATGTGCCTGTTGACCCATCTGTATGTCGTCTTTGGAGAAATGTCTATTTAGGTCTTCTGCCCATTTTTCATTTGGGTTGTGTTTTTGTTGTTGAGTTTTATGAGCTGTTCGTATATTTTGGAAATTAAACCCTTGTCGGTCCCATCATTTGCACATACTTTCTCCCTGGAGTAGAACATTATTTAAGGAATATTGAAATGTTTCAAGTTTAACTCCACTTTGTTCATTCTTTATTAATATGTTAATTTCTAATTGTATCTAATTCTTAATTCTTAGTGCCCACGTACATATCAAACTGAGTATGTATTAAATAAAAATTTACAGGTTCATAGGATTTAAAAGTATTTGAGGTAGCCCTTTTTCTTATACCAGAATGTTTGTAATCTAATGAATTAAGATGAATGTATTTACAAAAATCTGATATAAGAATAGTGAATAAAGTGAGACTGAAGGCTTTGACTAAAGATATCAATTGTAAAATGAAATGTGCTGTTTTTTAAGGAGTGTCGGGGAAGAACCCCAACCTCACAGAGGATGACAGTGAGTAACAAGACTCCAAAGGAAATGACTCAGCAAGCAAGCAGGCTGGCTGGCCACAGCGCCATAGGTGCAAGTGTACACCAGGAGACACAAAGGATCAGGGCAAGACGGTTTCCTACTCACAGCACAGCAAACAGCAGATGTTATTCATTCCCATTTTAATCTTAAGTGTTTGACACTAGACATTAACTAATAATGCACATCAGTACAGTACTGCATTCAAGGAAGAAATGTCATTGCCACTAAATATCACTTATAGGAAGATCCAGCTTTTTTTTTTTTTTGCGGTACATGGGCCTCTCACTGTTGTGGCCTCTCCCGTTGCGGAGCACAGGCTCCGGACGCGCAGGCTCAGCGGCCATGGCTCACGGGCCCAGCCGCTCCACGGCATGAGGGATCCTCCCGGACCGGGGCACAAACCTGCGTCCCCTGCATCGGCAGGCGGACTGTCAACCACTGCGCCACCAGGGAAGCCCAAGATCCAGCTTTTAAAATACAAAACAAGAGACTTGTGTTGAACAGAATCTAGAATAGGCGATGAATCCCACTAGTCATCTGGGTCTGCAGCCTCATGACAGTCCTGACTATTCCCCACTATAGTCCTTTCATGGATTACTTCCCTCAGAATAATTTCCCTAGTCCAGTTGTCTTTATCCAGCTATTTGCTCACTTTGAAAAATATTGTTAGCTTTCTACCCAACTTTGTGCTTTCAGGGAACTACATTACGAGTTGTCCTCCCTTCTCCGCACCCTATTGACAGTAACATGTATTTCTGTACCTTTCTAAGCTATTCTCTCAACTAAAACAGTGAGGGAGACTCAATAAAAGTCATCCGGGGAATACCACCTTTCACAGGGCACTGGGCTCATTTAAAAGAATCTCAGATTTTGAGTTTTCATTAACTGTGAGGTAAGGGGAAAGGATCCAAGAGGTACATTGTATTTAATTGAGGATTTTCTTTAAAATAGTCAGTGGAGCTTAAAAAGCCCTTCGTGTCTGTGTATGTTGTACTTCAGAGTGGCCGCCCTTGATACTAACATTGAAAAGGTAAGCGAGCCAGACACTTCGTGTGGATGGTACTCTGAAGGGGAGCCTGCACCCTTGTGCCATAGGCACTTCAGAGCCAAATCAAACAAAAAGGGTAGAAGTCTCGCCAGCACAAGTCAGTATGCAGACCGTATTTTTTTTTTAAAACATCTTTATTGGAGTATAATTGCTTTACAATGGTGTGTTAGTTTCTGCTTTATAACAAAGTGAATCAGCTATACGTATACATATATCCCCATATCTCCTCCCTCTTTTGTCTCCCTCCCACCCTCCCTATCCCACCCCTCTAGGTGGTCACAAACCACCAAGCTGATCTCCCAGTGCTATGTGGCTGCTTCCCACTAGCTATGTGTTTTACGTTTGGTAGTGTACATATGTCCAGGCCTCTCTCTCTCTCTGTCACAGCTCACCCTTCCCCCTCCCCGTATCCTCAAGTCCATCCTCTAGTTGGTCTGCGGCAGACAGTGTTTTTAAGAAATGATCATACTTTGGCTGTTTGTCTTCTGCTTTTGGGACATCCGTACTTGACGCCTCTTTTGTTCTTTTTGTTTTTATATTTGTTTACTTAAAATTTCTCTGAATTATACACAGATTTAGTGGAAAAGAGCATTTCTTAGTTTGGATTACTTTTGCCTCTATATTCTAGCTCTTTAATAGCCTTGTATTCTGAAGGATGGCAAAACAGATTGGTTCTGAGAACGAGTTATTTGTAGACTGCCTTATAAAACAGATGTCTGTGGGAAAAGGGTGTGTGTGTGTTTATAGTTTTAAAGGAAGGGACATGTATGAGAATTTTCATAAAACCTAAGCTTTTCCATATATAAGAATATTACAGAGCAACTCTTTTTCTTTATTTTTTTGCCTTTGGTTCTCAAGCTTCTGTAAATGTCAAATCTTTCTGTGTCTTTGAGAATGCATGATCATTTCAAGATTATTTTCCTTTTCCAGCTTCTAAAAATCCACATTTAAACTTCCACATTTCCTATAATTTGTTTGAACCCATAGCTGTCAACCCATAGCAGGGAAATGCAGAATCTATACCAAAGTTATAAAAATAGTATAGACATATAAAATATAGATGATCTGACACTGTCACTTAAATCGTTTTGCTAAAGGTCCTAAACTTTTTCCCTCTTACCCTGGCACACTGTTTTTCAAGATTAATGAGTGCTTATCCCTTAATTCTCAGTAGATGCAAAAACAAAAGGATAGAATTCATCTGGAGGAGTTATGGGGAGAGGTAGAAGCTTAATTCTTATTTTTCTTAAACAGTGTAGTTTGCTGTTAAGTATTGGTTAATTTCCTCTTACAGTGTATTTTGGCTGGAAGATATCTTAAAGAAAGGAAGCTGTTCAAACATGCCTTGTAGTTGATCTCTTAATCCAAATCTCCCTATTATCTCGTTCCAGTTCTGGGTATCGAAGTGTAAATGTTCATGGGATTAGACGATTGGCTTACTTGAGTGATAACATTTTAAAACAAACGTAAAAGCATATAATACTTTTGGATCCTGTGATCTGGGAGGGTATACTCACTACTAAAGTGACTACGAGTTCTTGAAAAAACAGTTATTATAACATCATTTTTTTGTTTAGTAGCACTAAAGATTCTGGCATTCAAAATTTATCTTTAGGGCTTCCCTGGTGGCGCAGTGGTTGAGAGTCCGCCTGCCGATGCAGGTGACACGGGTTCATGCCCCGGTCTGGGAAGATCCCACATGCCGCGGAGTGGCTGGGCCCGTGAGCCATGGCCGCTGAGCCTGCGCGTCCGGAGCCTGTGCTCCGCAACGGGAGAGGCCACAGCGGTGAGAAGCCCGTGTACCGCAAAAAAATAAAAAATAAATAAAATTTATCTTTATTTGCTGTTATAATATATAGTTTATGAAACCTCTGCACTCATACATAATATGAAAACAAACCATCATCCTTGCTTATGTTCCCAATAAAATATTCATTCTCTTAGGTAAGTTCAGATAAACAAAGCAAAATCCAACTTTCATGGAAAATGGGAGACGGTAGGGGGTAGAGGTGCGTCTTTACCTCCAGGCTCTCGTGCTTCTCTGCTCGGCTGCACTTCCATCCAGTTGTCACCCTCCAGGTGCTCCACCCGGCTGCCTGTGGCAGGGCGCCTGTCCCCTGTCTTGAGAACTCTCTGCTTCTGATCATCCCCTGCTCGAGACCCGCCGTCTCCGTTCCTACTAGTAGTCTTCCTCCTTTCTCCACTGTTGTTTCGAACAAGTGTGATACTTTAATTGTACATTTATTTGAGATTTCTATATTTTACCCAGATCTTTCCTCAGGACTAGAATTCTGTCTCTGCCAGTATCCTATCTACCAGTGGTTTCCTTAGTTCTTTCAAAACGTAATATTTTTAAAATAGTATTTTAAAACACTATTTTAAAAGTAGTGTTTTAATATGTTTTATTAGACAGTTGTCAAGAATATAGTTGAGGAACCATATTAAATATTTGACATTATACTGATTAAATAACTCTATGTAAGTATCCTCCCCAAAAAAACTTCATTCAGTAGACTAATTTCTGTCTTCTTGTAATTTAACGTGTTTATCGTATAGAGACGTTTAACGAAATTATTTGACCTACCCTATGAAAGGTAAGTAGAAATCAAAATTCAGTGTTATATTAACAAAAAGCCATAGTGATTTAAAAAAAATTTAATGTCTTATTAAAATCACTTTCTTTATTGCAGGTTGATTAGAGCACATGCTCTAATCTGAACTTACATAACATATAATCTTTCAGAGAACATATTAATGTATTTAATCAGAGCATTGGTATTGTTTCTTATAAAAGTTTTTGCCTTTGTTTAATCGTCATGTACTTTTTTTAGACATTTCATCACCTGTTTCTTCCCCGTGTGGGGTAAGAAAGGAAATGGTAATTAAAGCTTTGCAAGCCCAATATATTTCCCTACCCCACAGATATTCTAAATTAAATAAAGTGAATGAGGTTAGTATTATTAAAGTTGGTTGCTAGTTAGGTAATAACGAGGACATTTATTCTCCAAATACTTTTGTTTAATAATTAATACTACAGGTAAAAAACAATTTGCAAGCAGCCTCTGTGTATGACAGTTTAATTAACAGGGCATAATCAAAATTAGATATGAAGAAAAACAACTGAATTCAGTGCAAAATACCAAAAGCTAAAGGTCCAAGAATTCATTCATTCAGACACTAGGTAGAATGAGTTATCATAGCTCTCAAGCAAAACTAAAATAGCAGTGTTCAGTTAAAGGAAAACTGAAATACAGTATAATGTTGGTGAATGTTACAACAGTCAGTCTGAGTTTGACTACATCAAACAGAAGCCCAAAATAATGGTGATGGAAATTTTTCTCAAGTCAAAAACATCCAGAGTGGATAGTCTGAAGCTGACAGTGGCTCCACTGTGTCCTCAGGGACCAGCCAGGCTCTTTGCCATCCTTAGCTTTGGCTTTACTGTCAAGGTTAGCTTCTGTCCTTCAGCGACTCTCAAGGCTCTCAGAAGCAGGAAAAGTGGGTAGGGCTAGAGATGAAAGGACTTTCTTTCTTGTAGAGTTGAGTCACTGCCCTCTAAGCAGCCTTCCGAAGTGGCTCGCCATCTTGTTAGACACAGCTCCGTCACATGACCACGTGAGACTGTGAGGGGAACTGGCATACGTTAATTAACTTGATTGTGGTGATTATTTCAAAATGTATACACATTAACAAATCATCATGCTGTACTATATGTGTGTGTGTGTGTATATATACACACACACACACACACACAATATTTGTCAGTTATTCCACAATAAAGCTGGATGAAGAAAAAAGAAAAGGGCTTAGAGGCTGGAAAAACCTAACTGTAGAAAATAGGAGGAAATGGATAAATATATAAATTGACAGTTGAAATCTGAATTTTATTCTCAACCTATGAAGCAGTGCATATTAGAAAACCTTTCTTTACGCTCAAGTGAAAATGAGACCATCTGTATAATTACTGCATGGGTTCAATTGTAATTACTTTTTCCCCCTTTTCAGTTTCTTATGCTGTAATTTGGCCCATATTGTTACAGTGTGTCTTGCAGTTTGGTGTATTCTATCACAAGTGGAAAACACGGACATCGAAATGCAGAAACCAAGACCCTGGGGAAGGGCTAATGGATTACTGATTTGATTTGATTGTCAAATATAGCCAATAATTAGTTTACCTTTATTTATTTATTTTATTTATTTATTATTTTTTTTTGTGGTACGCGGGCCTCTCACTGTTGTGGCCTCTCCCATTGCGGAGCACAGACTCCGGACGCACAGGCTCAGTGGCCATGGCTCACAGGCCCAGCCGCTCCGCGGCATGTGGAATCTTCCTGAACCGGGGGCACGAAGCCGTGTCCCCTGCATCGGCAGGCGGACTCTCAACCACTGCGCCACCAGGGAAGCCCTAGTTTACCTTTTTTTAAAAAAAATATTTATTTGATTGCACTGGGTCGTAGTTGTGGCTCTGGGCTCCTTAGTTGTGGCATGCGAACTCTTAGTTGCAGCATGCATGTGGGATCTAGTTCCCTGACCAGGGATCGAACCCGGGCCCCCTTCATTGGGAGCGTGGAGTCTTATCCACTGCACCACCAGCGAAGTCCCAGTTTACCATTTTTAACAGCATTAAAAGTTGCATCACCTTAGTTCAAACCACCAAAACAAAACATGAATTAGCAAAAACATTGTTGGAATCTGTGATTCCTCCGGATAGTGTTGGCTTGTGCGTATAACGTAGAGATAAAGATTAAGAAGAATGATGCCAACAAGAAACCTGGTGTGGTGTGTATCTACATCAGGTTGATAAGTGCTTTGTTGTTTTGAAACTTACAGCAGGGGTTTTATGTAAGGTCAGCCTGAAAAATGGTTCTCAGATGTTATGTTCTGCTGTGTTCTGATTGACTTTGAAATGATGATTTTTTACATTCCCTAACAAAGCCTGTGTGACAGCCAACCTTCTGTCTTCCTTGCAGGACAGAGATCCGGAAAAGGCAACCCCTTCAGGATGATCTTCCTTTCTTCGAGAGGCCCCTAGGCCGGCAGTTTTCCTTACCAAACCTGTCTCCGGAAGAGCCTCCACTGCAGACCATGACACTGGCCAACGAGGAAGCACTGCAGAAGATCTGTGCCCTCGAAAGTGAGCTTGCTGCCCTCAGAGCTCAGATTGCCAAAATTGTGACCCTCCAGGAACAGCAAAACCTCAGTGCAGGTCTGCAAGTCCTACATTTGTTTTAACCAGCAAACTGGAAATTAGGAGAATGCCACTAATTTGAAAAGAAAAAAGAAATGTATATATAGAAGTGTAACTGAATCACTTTGCTGTACACCTGAAACTAACACAACATTGTAAATCAGCTATATTACAATAAAAGTTAAAAAAAAAGTAACAGCCATTGGGCTCGTTGGAAAATCAGGGGTCAGTCCTCTGCATTGTCCAGTACAGGACCCAGTCAAGGTTAAGTAGTTTCTGTTTGTTTTGAACAGTCTTAATGCCGTCAGAGAGGATGGTGAGTGTATTTTGAAAACACAACATATACATACATTGACAACAGTTGACTTGCCACTAGTGAATGCTGTGGTAAACTTAGTTGTCTGTGATAATGGCACAATTCACATCAGACAGGAGGTAATCGCAAAAAACAACCCTGACAGGGTTGAGTGCTGTTTACTGACCTACATGTCCTGAGGCAAGTACTTGGCCTTTCTACCTCCCTTTCCTGCTCTAAAATGGGGATAGTAGTTACCTATGGTAGGGAGTAAACGTGGAGATTATATACAATACCTTCAGCACATAGTAGATATTCAGTAGTCATTTTTCTCCCTCTTGCCCAGAGTGGAAACTGTATTCAGGTCCTTTGACTCCTGGACTACTACTGTTGCTTTTATTTGTGTGGCACTGTCACTTTGGAGAAGAAACTATAGCCTTGAAATCCTAGCCCATTAACCTGTTGGTAGGTAGTGGTGGTTTTTCCAAGTGTTGTTCCCTGAGTCCTGGCGAGACTCAGCATAAGCCAACTCTAAAGGTTAAAGGATAGGACAGTTATTCTGCCTCTGAGCCACTTTGCTTGTGGTCCTAGAGTTTAATGTAGCCCCACACGGAAACCTCATCCAACCTGGGTCAGGCCAAGATGGGCAGAGGGTGAGTGCACTCCCCGCACCTGGTGTTACTTAAGTGAAATTTGCATGTAACTTATGAAAAACCAAAGTCCTGCCCTTTTCTGTTTAACCTATGAATTACATTTCTCTTTTGCTTTACCTCCCTCTTCTGGCAGACTAGAAAACTACTGTAAATTGTGAGATAATTTGGGGCTTTATGTTAGACTTCTATTTACAATCCAAATCCCTTGAGTAAAACTCGTGTGCATCAAGTTCCCCCTAATTAATATAGTTCACCCCCAAAACAACTCTGTAATTTCCAATTATGCAGAAAGATGAATTTTTAGGTCCGTATTTTAGAACCACTTTAACTCTTGGTTACTTCTTGTTTTGGAAATTAACTATAACTTTTTTTTTCCTCCCAGAAATTTGTTCAACAATAAATCTAAAACTTGAAACACACTTTGGTCAATGCACATTCTAGTTAATGCTCAATTAAATCTTCTATGTAAATATACTTCAAAAGAACCACGAATGTATCAAATGGTTTTTTCAAATACATAACTCTAGTACTAAATTGTCAAACTGTATATACTGAAGATAGTTATGTGTGCAGTACAGATGCTCTGTTTCATCTAAAAGTAGCTACACACTTGGCAGCAGTCAGACTTGAACAGTAGAGATCACAAAAGCGCCCTGTTAAGTTAAATGGAATGTTTCCATCTGGAGAGTTTGGGATTAAATGATACAGTGACTGAGATGCAGGCATTTAGATTCCAACCAAGTAACTGAAACTTCCTTTCTACTTACGTAACTTTGATTCTTTTTAAGGATACTGTTTTCAGATATAAAGTCCTTAACATAATGTTGCTTTTAAAATAGTTTATTTGCCTATTACCAGCCAGGATCAAAATGACTTTCCCTTGTTTCTGTAGGTGACTTAGAATCTACGGCATCCGTTGCCCCAGCGCCACCCTGTGTCCCACCAGCTCCCCCTCCGCCACCTCCCCTCCCTCTGTCAGGGCTCCACAAAAGCGCATCTGCTATTGATCTGATTAGAGATCGAAGAGAGAAAAACGCCTGTGCTGGAAAGACTTCAGTCAAGAGCAGTCCAAAGAAATCTGATATGCCAAATATGCTGGAGATCCTTAAAGACATGAACAGCGTGAAACTTCGGTCAGTAAAAAGGTGAGGATATATTTGCCTTCTTTCTCACTTCCCTTGATTTTTTTTGCCTAAAACCAAGTACTAGGTTTCTTTTTTTTTTTGAATTTTATTAATTTTTTCATACAGCAGGTTCTTATCCATTTTATACACATCAGTGAATACATGTCAGTCCCAATCTCCCAATTCATCACACCAGCCCCCCCCCAACGCCAGTTTCCCCCCTTAGTGTCCATACGTTTGTTCTCTACATCCGTGTCTCAAATTCTGCTGTGCAGACTGCTTCATCTGCACCATTTTTCTTGGTTCCACATATATGCATTAATGTATGATATTTGTTTTTCTCTTTCTGACTTACTTCACTCTGTATGAAAGTCTCTAGATTCATCCATATCTCTACAAATGACTCAATTTCGTTCCTTTTTATGGCTGAGTAATATTCCATTCTGTATATGTACCACATCTTCTTTATCCATTTCTCTGTCAGTGGGCATTTAGGTTGCTTCCACATCCTGGCTGTTGTAAATAGTGCTGCAATGAACATTGTGGTACATGACTCTTTTTGAATTATGGTTTTCTCAGGGTATATGCCCAGTAGTGGGATTGCTGGGTCATATGGTAGTTGTATTTTTAGTTTTTTAAGGAACCTCCATACTGTTCTCCACAGTGGCTGTATCAATTTACATTCCCACCAACAGTGCAAGAGGGTTCCCTTTTCTCCACACCCTCTCCAGCATTTGCTGTTTGTAGATTTTCTGATGATGCCCATTCTAACTGGTGTGAGGTGATACCTCAGTGTAGTTTTGATTTGCATTTCTCTAATAATTAGTGATGTTAAGCAGCTTTTCACATGCTTCTTGGCCACCTGTATGTCTTCTTTGGAGAAATGTCTATTTAGGTCTTCTGCCCATTTTTGGATTGGGTGGTTTGTTTTTTTAATATTGAGCTGCATGAGCTGTTTATGTATTTTGGAGATTAATCCTTTGTCCATTGATTCGTTTGCAAATATTTTCTCCCATTCTTACGGTTTACTTTTTGTCTTGTTTGTAGTTTCCTTAGGTCCCATTTGTTCATTTTTGTTTTTATTTCCATTACTCTAGGAGGAGGATCAAAGAAGATCTTGCTGTGATTTATGTCAAAGAGTGCTCTTCCTATGTTTTCCTCTAAGCGTTTTATAGTGTCCGGTCTTATATTTAGGTCTCTAATCCATTTTAGTTTATTTTTGTGTATGGTGTTAGGGAGTGTTCCAATTTCATTCTTTTACATGTAGCTGTCCAGTTTTCCCAGCACCACTTATTGAAGAGACTGTCTTTTCTCCGTTGTATATCCTTGCCTTCTTTGTCATAGATTAGTTGACCATAGGTGTGAGGGTTTATCTCTGGGCTTTGTATCTTGTTCCATTGATCTATATTTCTGTTTTTGTGCCAGTACCATATTGTCTTGATTACTGTAGCTTTGTAGTATAGTCTGAAGTCAGGGAGTCTGATTCCTCCAGCTCTGTTTTTTCCCTCAAGACCACTATGGCTATTTGGGGTCTTTTGTGCCTCCATACAAATTTTAAGATTTTTTTGTTCTAGTTCTGTAAAAACATGCCATTGGTAATTTGATAGGGATTGCATTGAATCTGTAGAAGCTTTGGGTAGTATAGTCATTTTCACAGTATTCATTCTTCCAACCCAAGAACATGGTATATCTCTCCATCTGTTGGTATCATCTTTAATTTCTTTCATCAGTGTCTTATAGTTTTCTGCATACAGGTCTTTTGTCTCCCTAGGTATGTTTATTCCTAGGTATTTTATTCTTTTCGTTGCAATGGTAAATGGGAGTGTTTTTCCTTAATTTCTCTTTCAGGTTTTTCATCATTAGTGTATAGGAATGCAAGAGATTTCTGTGCATTAATTTTGTATCCTGCAGCTTTACCAAATTCACTGATTAGCTCTGGTAGTTTTCTGGTGGCATCTTTAGGATTCCCTATGTATAGTATCATGTCATCTGCAAACACTGACAGTTTTACTTCTTCTTTTCCAATTTGTATTCCTTTTATTTCTTTTTCTTCTCTGATTGCTGTGGCTAGGACTTCCAAAACGATGTTAAATAATAGTGGTGAGAGTTGACATCCTTGTCTTGTTCCTGATCTTAGAGCAAATGCTTTCAGTTTTTCACCATTGAGAATGATGTTTGCTGTGGGTTTGTAGTATATAGCCTTTATTATGTTGAGGTAGGTTCCCTCTGTGCCCATTTTCTGAAGAGTTTTTATCATAAATGGGTGTTGAATTTTGTCAGAAGCTTTTTCTGCATCTATTGAGATGATCATATGGTTTTTATTCTCCAATTTGTTAATATGGTGTATCACATTGATTTGCATATATTGAAGAATCCTTGCATCCCTGGGATAAACCCCACTTGATCATGGTGTATGATCCTTTTAATGTATTGTTGGATTCTGTTTGCTAGTATTTTGTTGAGGATTTTTGCATCTATATTCATCAGTGATATTGGTCTGTAATTTTTTTTTTTTTTTGCGGTACGCAGGCCTCTCACTGCTGTGGCCTCTCCCATCGTGGAGCACAGGCTCCGGACGCGCAGGCACAGCGGCCATGGCTCATAGGCCCAGCCGCTCCGCGGCACGCGGGATCCTCCCGAACCGGGGCACGAACCCGTGTCCCCTGCATCGGCCGGCGGACCCCCAGCCACTGTGCCACCAGGGAAGCCCTGTAATTTTCTTTTGTTGTAGTATCTTTGTCTGGTTTTGGTATCAGGGTGACGGTGGCCTCAAAGAATGAGTTTGGGAGTGTTCCTTCCTCTGCAGTTTTTTGGAAGAGTTTGAGAAGGATGGGTGTTACCTCTTCTCTAAATCTTTGATAGAATTCACCTGTGAAGCCATCTGGTCCGGGACTTTTGTTTGTTGGAAGATTTTTAATCACAGTTTCAATTTCATTACTTGTGATTGGTCTGTTCATATTTTCTGTTTCTTCCTGGTTCAGTCTTGGAAGGTTATACTTTTCTAAGAATTTGTCTATTTCTTCCAGGTTGTCCATTTTATTGGCATAGAGTTGCTTGTAGTAGTCTCTTAGGATGCTTTGTGTTTCTACAGTGTCTGTTTTAACTTCTTTTTCATTTCTAATTTTATTGATTTGAGTCCTCTCCCTCATTTTATTGATGAGTCTGGCTAATGGTCTATCAATTTTATCTTCTCCAAGAACCAGCTTTTAGTTTTATTGATCTTTGCTATTGTTTTGTTTCTATTTCATTTATTTCTGCTCTGATATTTATGATTTCTTTCCTTCTGCTAACTTTGGGTTTTGTTTGTTCTTCTTTCTCTAGTTCCTTTAGGTGTAAGGTTAGATTGTTTGAGATTTTTCTTGTTTCTTGAGGTAGGATTGTATTGCTGTAAACTTCCCTCTTGGAACTGCTTTTGCTGCATCCCATAGCTTTTGGATCATCATGTTTTTTGTCATTTGTCTCTAGGTATTTTTTTATTTCTTCTTTGATTTCTTCAGTGATCTCTTGGTTATTTAGTAGCATACTGTTTAGCCTCCATGTGTTTGTGTGTTTTACGTTTTTTCCGCCTGTAATTGATTTCTAATCTCAGAGTGTTACGCTCAGAAAAATGCTTGATACGATGTCAGTTTTCTTAAATTTACTGAGGCTTGATGTGATCTGTCCTGGAGAATATTCCGTGCACACTTGAGAAGAAAGTGTAATCTGCTGTTTTTGGATGGAATGTCCTATAAATGTCAATTAACTCTATCTGGTCTATTGTGTCATTTAAAGCTTGTGTTTCCTTATTAATTTTCTGTTTAGATGATCTGTCCATTGGTGTAAGTGAGGTGTTAAAGTCTCCTACTATTGTGTCACTGTTGATTTCCTCTTTTATAACTGTTAGCAGTTTCCTTATGTATTGAGCTGTTCCTATGTTGGGTGCATATATACTTAAAATTGTTACATCATCTTCTTGGATTGATCCTGTGATCATTATGTAGTGTCCTTCCTTGTCTCTTGTAACATTCTTTATTTTAAAAGTCTATTTTATCTGATATGAGTTTTGCTACTCCAGCTTTTGATTTCCATTTGCATGGCATGGCATATTATGTTTTTCCATCCCCTCACTTTCAGTCTGTATCTCCGTAGGTCTGAAGTCGGTCTCTTGTAGACAGCATATATATGGGTCTTGTTTTTGTATCCATTCAGTGAGCCTGTGTCTTTTGGTTGAGCATTTAATCCAATCATGTTTAAGGTAATTATCGATATGTATGTTCCTATTACCGTTTTCTTAATTGTTTTGGGTTTGTTTTTGTAGGTCCTTTTCTTCTCTTGTGTTCCACTTATAGAAGTTTCTTTAGCATTTGTTGTAGAGCTGGTTTGGTGGTGCTGAATTCTTCTAGCTTTTGCTTGTCTGTAAAGCTTTTGATTTCTCCCTCGAATCTGAATGAGATCCTTGCCAGGTAGAGTAATCTTGGTTGTAGGTTCTTCCCTTTCATCACTTTAAGTATATCATTCCACTCCCTTCTGGCTTGTAGAGTTTCTGCTGAGAAATCAGCTGTTAACCTTATGGGAGTTCCCTTGTATGTTATTGGTCGTTTTTCCCTTGCTGCTCTCAATAATTTTTCTTTGTCTTTAATTTTTACCAGTTTGATTACTATGTGTCTTGGTGTGTTTCTCCTTGGGTTTATCCTGTATGGGACTCTGTGCGTCCTGGACTTGGGTGGCTATTTCCTTTCCCACGTTAGGGAAGTTTTCAACTATAATCTCTTTAAATATTTTCTTGGGTCATTTCTCTCTCCCTTCTCCTTCTGGGACCCCTATAATGCGAATGTTGTTACGTTTAATGTTGTCCCTGAGGTGTCTGAGGCTGTCTTCATTTCTTTGCATTCTTTTTTCTTTATTCTGTTCCACAGCAGTGAATTCCACCATTCTGTCTTCCAGGTCATTAATCCGTTCTTCTGCCTCAGTTATTCTGCTATTGATTCCTTCTAGTGTATTTTTCTTTTCAGTTATTGTATTGTTCATCTCTCTGTTTGTTCTTTAATTCTTCTAGGTGTTTGTTAAACATTTCTTGTGTCTTCTCAGTCTTTGCCTCCATTCTTTTCCCGAGGTCCTGGATCATCTTCACTATCATTATTCTGAAATCTTTTTCTGGAAGGTTGCCTATCTCCACTTCATTTAGTTGTTTTTCTGGGGTTTTATCTTGTTCCTTCATCTGGTACCTAGCCCTCTGCCTTTTCATCTTGTCTATTGTTCTGTAAATGTGGTTTTTGTTCCACAGGCTGCAGGACTGTAGTTCTTCTTGCTTCTCCTGTCTGCCCTCTGGTGGATGAGGCTATCTGAGTGGCTTGAGCAAGTTTCCTGATGGGAGGGACTGGTGGTGGGTAGAGCTGGCTGTTGCTCTGGTGGGCAGAGCTCAGTAAAAGTTTAATCTGCTTCTCTGCTGATGGGTGGGGCTGGGTTCCCTCCCTGTTGGTTATTTGGCCTGAGGTGACCCAACACTGGAACCTACCTGGGCTCTTTGGGCTAATGGTGGACTCTGGGAGGGCTCACACCAAGGAGTACTTCCCAGAACTTCTGCTGCCAGTGTCCTTGTCCCCACGGTGAGCCACAGCCACCCTCTGCCTCTGCAGGAGACCCTCCAACACTAGCAGGTAGGTCTGGTTCAGTCTCCTATGGGGTCACTGCTCCTTCCCCTGGGTCCTGATGTGCACACTACTTTGTGTGTGCCCTCGAAGAGTGGAATCTCTGTTTCCCCCAGTCCTGTCAAAGTCCTGCAATCAAATCCCACTAGTCTTCAAAGTCTGATTCTCTAGGAATTCCTCCTCTGGTTGCCGGACCCCCAGGTTGGGAAGCCTGACGTGGGGCTTAGAACCTTCACTCCAGTGGGTGGACTGCTGTGGTATAAGTGTTCTCCAGTCTGTGAGTCACCCACCCAGCAGTTATGGGATTTGATTTTATTGTGATTGCGCCCCTCCTACCATCTCATTGTGGCTTCTCCTTTGTCTTTGGATGTGGGGTATCTTTTCTGGTGAGTTCCAGTGTCTTCCTGTCGATGACTATTCAGCAGTTAGTTGTGATTCTGGTGCTCTTGCAGGAGTGAGAGCACGTCCTTCTACTATGCCATCTTGAACCAGTCTCCCAAGTACTAGGTTTCTTGCGAACTTTGTTTTATAACATGACTACATGAGTAGCTCTAAGTTTTTAGTTTAAAAAAGATAGTTAACTGTGTACAGGAGCCTAAGAGATTAGCAGAATAAACACTTGCAGGTAACTTTCCAGTTTCTCCCCCAACTGCATTTGAAGGCTTTTCGTTACTGTGCAGTCATTCATCCAGTGAAGCTGTATGCGTCCCTGCTGTGGCAGTCACCAGGCTTTTGGAGAAGAATGGAACCCTAATTGCCCTGAAGGAGCACGTAATCTCTGCTCCTGAGAGGACCTGAGGGACTGTTATTGGGCACTTTTGTGCTCTTTCATTGAGCTTTAAATCTAGGTTTTCCACTTCGCTGCATCAGTATGTGTCAGTGTCTTTGTCAAGTGTATTGATGCCAGAGAAGTGCCGTCGGGCTCCCCGTGTGCTTCCCGGAGGGATCAGCGCCCCCTTGGTTCATGTTCATTTTTCTCAGGTCAGCACAAGACACGAAGCCCAAACCAGTGGATGCTGCTGACCCTGCTGCCCTCATAGCAGAGGCTCTGAGAAAGAAGTTTGCTTATCGGTATCGATGTGATAGCCAAGGTGAAGTTGAAAAAGGAATTCCAAAGTCTGAATCAGAGGGCACCTCAGAAAGAGTGTTGGTGAGTACTGGGCAGAGTTCTCTCCAAGTACATCAGCTTGTGTGTGCCTGCGAGATTCAAAAGGACGTATATGCCCCGGGATTTAGTCCCTGCCTACAGCTAGATTACCTGTTATAGAAGAGCACAGAGAAGGAAGCAAGAGTCAACCCCTGGTTTCATTGCTTAGTGTCTCCTGTGTTAAATTTTTCATGCTGTTTTATTTAAGTATAATGAAGTGAAATTCATTACAATAAAATTTATATCTGAGGACAATAAAAATGCTGATATAGCAAGGAAAGATCATGTTCTCTTAGGGCACCTGTGAGGAAGTCTCCGGAAGAGGGAGAGACATTTGACCAGGGTCTTGCAGGTTGTGGGCATGCCAAAGATGGAGACTGAGCAGATTCATGGAAGCTATCAAATATATTAATTTATACATTACCTTTATTCTGGGTACTGTCATGGGGCATATGTGTTTATTCCAGAGATGTAGATATCTTAGAAATTCTAGCATCTCTGAAAGTCTTCAGACATTGAAAAAGAAACTCTGTACCTTCCTTCTTTTATTCGGAGAAGTAAAATTGGACTAAGCTAGGCTCTTGCTAAGGTAATTATAGTTTCCTAGGGCATAATTTTGTTGTCTCTTTGCCTTTCACTCTTTTGATATGTCATGTTTATAACAACTTGTCAATTCATAAAAGTTTTAATATTACGTAGCTGTTTGGTTTTTCATGAAGAACATACCTTTGATCCATGATTGGGAGCGGGGCATATCATTACTGTTACATGAACCAGTGTCTTTTTTGTTTCTTTTCTAGTTTGGGCCACACATGTTGAAGTCTACAGGAAAAATGAAGGCTTTAATTGAAAATGTTTCAACTTCCTAATACTGAGCTGAGAAAGACTGTCCTACTAGTTCAGCTGTTAGTGTTGATTTCTATTAGCCGAACAGCCCTAATACACCATTTGGTAAATACCTGAATTTAGTGTCTCCTTTTAAGTCTCAGAGGATTAAGCTATAACAAAAGCACTCTCAGTTTGTTTGCTTTTAAGAGAAGGTCCGTTCTGAAGTTTTCCATAGCATATTTATATTCTGACGTGTTTTTAATGTGTAGCCAAGATGTTTAGATTTCCAGTCTGGAAAACAATTATATAGATTTCAGAATAAAGAAAGGACCTTTGTAGATGTGAGTTTTTAATTCTTAACACTAATTTATCTGTACACGTTTTATGTGCATGTATTCAAGACATAAGATTTAGCAAGGGGGTGACGAGGGTGCTAACAGTGTCATTTGTTTTCAGTGATCATTTCTATTCAGTGATGGAGCAGGTGGAATAACCAAGTTGTTGGAATGAAATGGTTTTGAGATTGGAATTTCTTACCTTGAACAGAACTTTTGATGTTAGATTCTCTCTCACGTTTTTCTTGGATTGGAGATGGAGTTTGAGTAGGAACCAGATAATGTTTGCTGCTGAAATTCCATAATGCTTTCCTTTAAAGAGGGAAGTCAAGGATCATGGAAACCGTTTTCACTGTAGTGCCATCCAGTGCTGAGGAAGAAAATGTAGTTTTCAAATAGTGAGGAATCAAATGATTGGATTAAATCTCTTTTAAAGTAAAAACTAGAACATACCATCTTTTTCTTTCGGTTTAATAAATTGCTGCTAATACTTCTGGAAATGTCAGCATAATGGAGTTAAAATTTTTTTAATATTGGTCAAAATAGTAGCTTTATAATGAAACATTGAATAGGAGAAAGAATTTTCTGTAAGTTGCTTATCATTGGTCAGAATGGTGTTTTGCTGAATTATATTATGTAGCATAAACCTTAGGTGCTATTAGGAAGTAGACAACTGCCTTTCTCCTCTACGACTTCTAAGGAATTGCTACAAGTGATCATTTTTAAATGCATGTATCTTCATGATTTTCTATATTTCTGTTAAACACACATAGTTTAATGTCAGAACCTCCTACTATGAGTAAATATTTGGATCTATTATTTAAATCTAGTGAAAAGAAAGTTGTCCTTCCTGGGGGGATTAGGAGATGTGAAGACCCTTTTAAGTTATTGAAAATACGTGCAGTGTTCTAAATAATAGCAAATATTAGTTGGAGGTGATTTTCATGGTTTGGTTATTCAGCTGAACTTTGAACTGTGGCTTATTTTACACATGTTGATACATTGTTTCTGATTGTTTACTACGGTTTAAAAATTCTGCCTTTAAAAGGAATTCAGAAAATTCGCCTGATATAAATTTCTTAGGAGGTCAAAGTATGTATTATATTTGTATCACTGTTGAAATTTGGGCAGTGCTCCAATTACAGGGAAGTTACTGTTTTGAAATAAACTTTTACTTTCCTTGGGCCATAATGCCTATACAAATGCTTTCATTTTTTTTTTCCACAATAGGCACGATTCTTTTATATTATACATGCAGCTTCTTTAGAATTATTTGCTATACATGCAGCTTCTTTAGAATTATTTGCTTTCTGCATTTTTCAAGGGGAAATATATTGCCTAGAATATATCACCTCTCATTCATCTTTCTCTTAAAGGAACTCCATCATTAAGAAGAGAAAGGCAGTCACTTGGGATGAGTTTCCTCAGGGTTCTCAAGCCTATAATCCACCTCTGGGACTGGTGAAAGCTCTTTTCTCATCTTCCCCTACACCCACCTTATTCAGTTTCTGGTTCTCCCACCCAACACAATAGTTAGGTGAAAGATCTTAAAAATAGTTCAACTCTACATTTTACAGCTGAGGCTCAAAAAAGTTAAATAACTGGTGTAATGTTTTCTCTCCTGTGATTCTGACTAGTCTAGGGACTCACTCTTATAGAGTGGACCCTTGAAAATGTGGGGGGCGGGACTTCGCCTTCCAATGCAAGGGGTGTGGGTTCCATCCCTGGTCAGGGAGCTAAGATCCCACGTATCCCTCCTGGCCAAAAAGCAAAACATAAAACAGAAGCAATGTTGTAACAAATGCAATTAAAAGACTAAAATTGGTCCATATCAAAGTTTTAAAAAAAAAAAGAAAACGTGGGTGTTAGGGGCACTGACTCCCTCTCATCCCCAGTCGAAAATCCACGCATTGCTATCTCTGCCTCAACAACAAATGAATTGGTAAATGACTCACCCACGGGTGGGTAGGAAGCTGAAACAGTTTGGATAGGGTCAGGACTCAACCCTTACGTTTCTTTGATTCCATGTCCTGTGATCTCTGGTCAAACACACACTTCTCCCCATATGTAACTTAAAGATCTGTAAAATGAAAATATAGGTACTATATTATTTATTGAAACACGTCCACATGTAAGTGGACCCATGCAGTTCAAACCTGTGTTGTTCAGGGGTCAACTGTGTACATAATGAGTGTGGCAAAGAGCGCTGGACTTGGAGCTAAAACACGATCCATGTATGTGATCCTGGCCAAGTCACACCTCTTTTTAAAATGGGAATAATGCTCAGTCCAGAAAACTAGGATTAAATAATGATTCTGAACACGTTCTGTAAATGGCAGCTTGCTAAGTAAGTTACTACATTATTTTACACAAGGTCACTGTAGTGCCCAGTAGACGGATCTCTCCAGTGTTCTTGGCACCTGGAAAAGGTGTCATTCTTTGCACAGGCCTGGGTGGAGCAGTAGGTCTTAGTCTTCAGTTCTGGTTTGTCTTCCCAGTCGTAGGCCCTTCTGCAGAAGAATACTGTCCTCATTTTTTTCTTTTTTTAAATTTTTTGACCACATTGCATGGCATGTGGGATCTTAGTTCCCCGACCAGGGATCGAAACAACAACCCTTGCATTGGAAGCCCAGAGTCTTAACCACTGGACCGCCAGGGAAGTCCGCTGTCCTCTTGCTGTATTAAGAGTTCCTATGAGTCTGTGCCTCAGTGGTGAAGGAAGAAAACATGAGGTAACAACTACTGGAAACAAACCATCCTCTGGTAACTTCTCCAAAAAACGTTAAGTTTTCCGTGTAGGTTAGATCTGGCAGATACAAGTTTAAACTTTCAGGCGTTAGCCCAGTAGCACCAGCTCTGGGATTGCCAGGCAGAAGGAGGCACTTGGTTTTACAACAGTATCACTGTTCTGCCTGTTACTGTCACAGTCTTTCCCATGAGCCTTTAGCCATTCCCGAGTCCTCTTCCCCCTTCTCATCCTAGACTCAGCATTCTTCTGAGCTACCCCACTGAGCCTTTTTCTTAAAATTCTTATTAGTTTTTCCTTGTAAACCTTGTAAGCAGGCTAGTTCTTGGTTCGTACTAGTGTGATCACTTGAGAACAGATAGGACAATAAAATA
Source organism: Monodon monoceros (assembly GCF_005190385.1). Classification (NCBI taxonomy): domain Eukaryota; kingdom Metazoa; phylum Chordata; class Mammalia; order Artiodactyla; family Monodontidae; genus Monodon; species Monodon monoceros. Next base: position 65,125,489 of record NW_021703770.1, on the reverse strand, counting down.
AAATAATAAAAATAGCATACCCATGGAAGGATCCAGAAATCTTGGATGTTTCCCCGAAAGCTGTTGTCCTTAGTGCACTTGGTAGGGGCTGGAAAACTTAATGTTCCTCTAGCTGGAGCTTCTCAAACTTCTCTCCCCTGGAAGATTTTCCAGCCTCTTCTAAAGGTCAGAGAGCTCCTTCTCTAAGCTGAGAGAATAACACGAGTGTCATTTAGACATTACCAGGAAGCTAAAGAAGATGATCCAAATAGCACCTCCCGTTCCACCCCAAACTGCTGTGGCCGCTACAGGGCAGTCCCGTCCCTCCTAACCACTGTCTTCCCAGCTGGAAAAGCCGTAATTTGGGGAGAAAGACACTCTTCACAACAGGATTTTTACCAGAGTTGTGAACAGCTTTCTGTTCACATGGCCTAGGAGCCGTCCCTCTTCACCGGCCAGTCATGCTTGCTATCAGAGGATGAAAAAGGGTGCGAAGCAGGTGTGGTGGGGACACTGTTGTGTAACGCAGGTGTGATCGGTGACGGTGGAGAGCACGTGACACTCTGCACGATGATCTCTCTGACGCAGCTCTGGAGCAGACTGCCCTCTGCAAGGGGAGCACCAGCTAATGCAGAGACATGTGTGACTCAGGACGCAGCCCTGACGAGCTGGTCCAGGTCCTCCCTTAGGAATCTGAATAGGAAACCTCGAGCGAGGGGCACAGTTGGTACCTGGAGCTCAAATAAGCACGCCATGAGGTACACGTGTACCCACGATACCCACGAGCAGTTTATACAAAACAGATGACGAGGACACGAACAAGGACACTGGGACTGAACCGTGTCAGGACATTATTTTACCTTCACGAGGCAGACATGTTATAGGTTAGGGAGCCACGCAGAAGATGAGGTGACGCGCTAATACACGACCAGAGACCTTAACACAGTCGATCTAGCCATAAAGACAACACTTTAAAAACTTTACTGCCTTTCTAAGCAGACACTCCAAGGTAGAGAAGAGAAAGGAAAAGGAGAAGTGTGGGAAGAAGCAGACGCAGCAAGAAGCTACATCTCAGAGCGCTCAGACCCCCAGGTTCTGCTTCTACAGCCTTCATAGGGTTTGTCTCATTATCGTGAACATGAATCCTCAAGATAAAGCTCCAGTTACCCTGCAGTGATCTGAGTGAGACTCTGTTCCCTACAATGGAAAAGTTAACCCCTATCTTGTGAGGATTCTTAGATGGAAATTCAGAAACTTTCCTGCAAATGTTCAACTAGGAACTTTAAACACATTCCTTTATGATACTTTCTTCAAAAGATAAAGCACCTTGGGATACCATGCAGCCTCCCGATTCTTTATAGGATGCAGCTCAACAGTAAAGAAACACTTGAAATTTATGCTCAAAAACCTCAAACAATGCATAGCTTAAACACAAATGTAATATAAGATGAACTTTCTTAACAAGACTATTGATGGGACCAGTGGAAAGTTGCAATAAACCAATAGGTCACTGTGCTTCGGTTTTTAAATACAGCTAAAAAGAATCTAATACTAAAAATGGGGGTGTTTCTCTTTCCCTGACCATTCTACCAGACTTCAGGATAGGTTCAGGACGACTGAGCATAGCTGTAAAAGTAAAAAAAAAATGTTACTGTGATTGATAAAAGTTGTTAGTATTTTACTAGAAGTATCACAGTGAACATCTAAGACTTATATTTTAGAATCAAACTTGAAAGCTAAATGATTTTACCAGTCACGGATGTTAGTAAGATTCAATTACTGGAAATGGTGTCATTTTCATCATTAACCCAACAAAATCATTCATTCTCAACAACACCCTAACACTTTACACTCATTTTGTACAATATAGAAACCTCCCATATTACATAACAGATGCTTTCCACACATCATCTTGTCACCCAAACATTTTGAGAACAGAGACCCCGTCTCGGTATTTAGTTTTAATACCTTTATTACATCCAGTGCAGTTCTGCACACAACAGGAACTCGGATACTGTGACCACGTGACTTCGGCATTGACAGACTAGTTTCCACATAATTGCTCATGACGGTAGACTGACAGCTAAAAAGGAAACGATTCCAAGTTAATTTTTTCAACATTTACTGACGGCACAGTTCACGCTAGCCCTATGCTAAGCACAAGAGAAAAAAAGGTGGAGGAGACGGCTGTGCACCCCTGGCAGTCCCCCGCAAGTAGCGGTCACTTCCCCTGGAGACAGTGGACAACTGGGGGCCTTCCAGAGGACACAGGTTGTCTGCAAATCCTTAGCAAACAAGGAATGGCTCAGGCTAAGTCTTGCACGTATCTGGATAACTCTGTGTTTGATATATGCTGCTAGTATGGTGATTAATGTCACATTTATTTAAAAACATTCCTGAATGCAGATTAGCTGTCCGTCATTGTCCCAAGCGGGAGATACCGATTGGGAGGAGATTTAAACAAAATATTTATACATTAAAAAAAGTACACATGGGGCTTCCCTGGTGGCGCAGTGGTTGAGAGTCCGCCTGCCGATGCAGGGGACACGGGTTCGTGCCCCGGTCCGGGAAGATCCCACATGCCGCGGAGCGGCTGGGCCCGTGGGCCATGGCCGCTGAGCCTGCGCGTCCGGATCCTGTGATCCGCAACGGGAGAGGCCACAGCGGTGAGAGGCCCGCGTACCGCGCAAAAAAAAAAAAAAAAAAAAAGTACACATGAAAACACTGTAAACCTCCAATGTGAAAATTTTAAAGTTTTAAGAAAATCGAAAGCTTTAAGAGTCAAGAAAGATTTTTGGAAAGAAAGGCTGTTACAGGAATCTTCAAAGAATTATTCGCACCTCTAACTTGTACCTAAGGTACAAACACATTGCCCAGGTTGGACAAAGGACATAAAATATTTACTTCTTTTATGTAAAGAGGATCATTATAAACCACCACACTTACGGAGTGCAAACACTGACCAGGAACCAGATTGTTTTTGTTAAGCTAAGGCTTACCACAATTTTCTCTCCGAGGACCTTCAGCCTAGAGCAGAGGAGCTGCCCCCCCATGACTAAGGGCCGGCCCAGAGCCCCAAAGGGCTGCTGCAACGCTCAACAATTCTTTGAAGTCTCCTGTTTTATGTTTAAAATTTGTGAATTTTGCATTCTCTTCTATAATATTTAATTACTTATTTAAACTGTGACCTTCTAAATTACTGTTTCCTCAGATTTTTCTAGAAAACCGATGTTCAAAGAATATAGGTCCTGTTGAAGAAGCAGGGCTATAGCCGGTAATACCACATATATGTAACAAAACATACCTTTGCAGTGGGTTTATTTTATGTGTAGGCAGGAGATGGGAGCAACGCTCAGGTGTCTCCCCCTGGAGAATGGCAATAAGAAGACAATCCTCTGAATATCCAACAGTGAGAAACATGTAACAGGTCAGAGAAGAAGAAAGCAATCATACACTGGCAGATGGAGCCGAGGCAGGCTCAACTGATGCAAGGCTGAAGGTCTGACATGTCTGCTGGATGTGCCAATCAAGAAGGCGTGGAGAAGCAGCTCCTGGCGGAGAATCTGTAGCCTCGTTCAGGGGAACCGTGGTCCACAAACGAGTAGCAGCAGGTACGTCCCTGCAGGATGCGTGAGGCGACTTGCTTCCCTTGCTGAGAATCCATGCTCAAGCAACCGGCTGATCGTCATTTGGCTTCCCGAGAACGTCTGCCTAAAGGGAGAGAACGATTGATAATTATATTTCTCACTGTAAATTAAACTATTAACGCTTTAAAAAAACATCAGTTTCTGTGAAATTGGTTAATGTGAGTTTTCTATGAGATACAGTTCTACTTTCCATGTGCTGACATGCTAGGTGTGTGAGCTGGCAAGTTTCCTTATCAGACACTGGATGCGTCAAATGTGCCAAGATGATACTCCTCGTATAAGTGGCCAACTGACCTTCCCCACATAGCCCTCGGACTTCTGCACCCAGCTGTCCAGTGTGGTGGCCACGAGCCACATGTGGAGACCGGGCACCTGAAACATGGCTGGTCCGAACCGAGACGTGCTGTAAGCATAAAATACACGCCAGATTTCAAAGACTTTGTAACAGAAAAAAGAATGTAAAACATCTCAATAGTTTTTTATAATGACTACATATTGAAATGATAAAATACTTTGGATATGTTGGAATAAATATTATTAAAATTCCAGCTGTTTCTTTTTCCTTTTTTTTAAATGTGACTCCTTGGAAATTGACAATCACTGACTCGGCTCACACTGTATTTCTATCCGACATCACTCTTCTATGCAAATAATGACTATGTTTGAGTTCAAAGTTTACACGTATCCCTTCTAATGAAATGGACTTGGGAGGATCCAGGAGAGGCCCAGTGGTACCTTTCTTACGCTGATACCAAAAGTAGTATTAAGTGGCCATTTCTTATTACTTGACTTTTAAAAGGCCAATACGAGTAGTATTTTAGTACCTGCACAAAGGCCTGAGGTTCCCGCCGTGGAACAAACGGCTGTGGAGTCAAGAGGCTGGGCTCAGAGCCGACTTCTCCCGGCTGTTAGGACTCTGTCCACTACATCCCGGCCTCAGCTTGCTCACCCGTGAGGTGCAGGCAGCACACGAGCCTGCAGGACTCTGCCTGCGCCCAGCTCTGCCCGAACAAATGTGTGGCGAGCGAATGCCGGAGCCGAGAAGCGAATTCTTTGCTTCCCTAGTAATTTAGCGTCGTGGTTTCCAACGGACTGACTTATAGGTAAATATCAAAGATGAAAATGTGAAAAGATAGGTTTTTATTCGTCAAAAGTTAACAGCAACAGGCACGTATTAAAATGAGTATGGCAAAGCCTTTTACAAATGGCTTTACACTCAAGCTTTCTCCCAAGAAAATGACTGTTGCAACAAACTTGTAAACATAATTAATAAACAGTCCTTTACAGTAACAAGGGAAATACAATTGAACTAAAAGAAAGCACCGGTTTCTCTTAAAACTAGATTACAGTTGTGCTTACTACACATAAAACATTTTAAAACAAATTACAAAAGTGGAATGTTGTAAGTTTAAAATTAGTCCTTAGATTTTGTCCTAGAAAACATCTGTTCACATCAAAAGGCCCATCAAAGGGTAACGTTTCATCAAAGGGGGAGGGACAAGAAAACAATGCACTTTTTTTCAAATCAAAACAAGAAGTTTGGTCACTTAGCTTTGTGCATAGTTTAAGGCATCTGGAGCGATCTGTTACAGCTGACCTCCCTTCCCCTCCCCACGTGTGGCTGCTCATTATGTCACATTCTAAAATAATAAATAAAAGCTGACGTTCCCAATCCTTCCCACGTGGATAAATAGAACACATGCACAGTCACACATGCACGAGCGTGCCCCACACACACATCCGCACACACACAACATACCTCTCACTCCCTGCAGCGAGAGGGACTTTAGTACCCTTGCTCTGAAGGACACACTTGCCCATCCCACTTTATTTCAGATTGGCAATACCCTGAGCTGATTATGGTGTTTTAAAACATTCCACCCTTTTCTTGCATGTGCAGGTCAAGTGTACATTAGTGAAAACAACATGCAACGTCTTCACTGCGGAATCATAATACAGCTAGGACACTGGGGTTCTGCCCCTCCCGCCCCAAATTAAAAACTAAGAGTTAAAAAAAATTGCATTGCCCAACAGCACTGGAGTGAAAGCTCGGCGGCACTCTAGGATAAGTGCTCAGTTTCCAGTGCACAAAGTAAAAGGATAGCAAATGGGAGGCTTTGGTGGCATCCAAAGAAGAAGAAAGGCAAACTGGGGGAAAGGGCTGCAGTTTAGGTTTGATCTTTAAAATTCTTAGTGGTTCCTTCACAATCGTGCTCCAAGGCGGATTGAGAACCAGTATTTCAGAGTTGGTCTGTAAACATCGAGTCTGGCCAGAGGCGCAGAGGCTGGGCACTTCACATTTCCATTTTCTCCGAGAGAACTTAGTGGAAGGTACAGATACACACTGTTGCATCAGACGGGTTAAATTCCAAAGATTTCTGCTGAAGGCTTCGGTTCAAGTTTCATGATGCTTCGAGAAGCACGAGGGCCACCGCAAAACTTCCTGCAAAACTTTGTTATTCCCTTCGGTTCGCTCCCGCTGGGCTTTGCATATTCAAGGTTTCACACGAAAGCCAAATGCATATTGCTGTATGTTCGGGTCTTGTAATTAAAAAGTGGGTTCAAATGATCCAACAGAGGAAATCTTGGAAATAAATAATGCTGGCGTCATTCACTTCCCTCGGCAGTCAAGAGTAAAGTTCTCTCACCTCAAGACCCCATTCACATTTCTAACGAGCTCCAGAGGCAGTCTGCCCACTGACTTGGGGGGGCGTTTAGGATAACCGGTTCTCCTGAGGTAATAACTGTGAGTTCAGCTCCTCAAATGCAGCATCAGTGTCCTCGCTGCTGGACTGTTCTCGCTGCAGTCCCTTCCAGCTGGCTTTGTTCAGCCCCACGTGTCCGAGCATTGTCTGGGACAGCCTGGTGTTGGAGAACCGGGCCCATTCTGTGAACAGAGGCTCCACGAGATACGTCATAAAACCTGAGACAGTAAGAGAAAAGGTATCAGTGGATGTTCTGAAACTTTACAACGTCGAGGTAGTGTTTACTCTCTTAAGTCCTATTCCAATATTACCTCTTATTTTTCAAAAGATGTGTGTGTAGATTTACATATCTTCTCTGAAGAATCTATTTAGGTAACTTACTGAAACCTGAAGTAAAGGTGAACTGACAAACACAGCCCATCTCTTCTGACGACTCCTCTCAGCTGCACCAACCATATCCTTCTATTTCAGCAAACCCGCGGCGGCCCTCTCAACCCTGAGGAGCAGGGCACGCTGTGCCCAAGGCTAAGGGGGTCCCCCCGGGGCTGTGGGTGACGAGGCCGGACTGAGGCGCGGCTGCCCTACCGTCCGGGCTGGTAATCGTCACACCTGGTCATGAGCACAGTGGGCCCGCTATGAATCTCAGGATTTATAAAGCCAAAACGCATGCCACAAAGTGTGAGTCTAAAACGAACAGAGGAGATTAGTTTAGACAATTAGGAAAGTGAACATCAAAAGTGTACCAGGGGGCCTACTTTACAGACACTTCCTACAATCGATCTCCCTTAACTCAGTCAGAAAAGGAGAAGGAGTGGTCTCGGGCCTGTCTGCATCTCTGGGTTACACAGCACTCGAGCCCACATTACAGCTGACTTAAAACTACATAGTGTCTTAACACAGGGCGAAAGAAGCCTCACCTTGACAATCAGATCACATCTATTAGGAGAAGCAAATAGCATTGTCTTCCTAAACTTTTGATCAAGGACAGGAAAACGTACATTCAAATTCTATCACTGCTTGTTTAACAGTTTTAAAATTTTCTTCATCTCCAAAACCTTTTCTTTTCAGCAAAAGACCACATGGACCACAGACAACACAGGTTCCATTTAGCTAACAAAAAAAATCTCACTGGAAATAAAGCACCCACTACTTTTAATTAGAAAAGTCATATACGGTCTGATAATTGAATTTTTTCAAGTGTACAGGTTATGGGATCTGAAGTAGTAACGATATTGGAAATAAGGCTTTCTTCCATTTCTTTTTTTAAAAAATTATTTATTTATTTTTGGCTGCGTTGGGTCTTCGTTGCTGCGTGCGGGCTTTCTCTAGTTGAGGTGAGAGGGGGCTACTCTTCGTTGCGGTGCACAGGCTTCTCATTGCGGTGGCTTCCCTTGTTGTGGAGCACGGGCTCTAGGTGCACGGGCTTCAGTAGTTATGGTACGCGGGCTTCAGAAGTTGTGGCTCACAGGCCCAGCCGCTCCACGACATGTGGGATCTTCCTGGACCAGGGCTCCAGGGAAGTCCTCCATTTCTTTCTTTCATCTCTTCCATCCCCTCCACACATGTTAACTGAGAGCCTTCTAGATGCCAGGCACTGCTCTGGGGTGGCCACGGATAAGCAGTGGACAAACAGACAAGATGTGCTCTCCACGAGTTACGTCTGGTGAGGAGAGAGAGGACACGGGAAAACGGCATCACTGCAGTCAGAGCAGAGCGGCTTCTGGCAGCCAAGCCACCCCCTCAGCCCCGGGTCAGGCTGAGCCAGCCGCCAGAGCCCTGTCTTTTCCAGGTGCCACAGTCAAGTTGTGAGCAGCCGGAGTGTTGCACCCAAATGCAGAACCTTATTACCGCAGGTTTCACGCAATCCATCTTCTTTGATTCTCCCACTGTCCCAGCTGGTTGAGAGCTGCATCCTGCTTCTCACATCCAACAAATCAGCTCTCACTTCTGGCTCTATGGTACCTAGGATTCTTTTAGGTCTTAAGTACCTGATAACAATGCACGGGCCGGGGCCGCGGACACAGCCAGGTGGCAGGACGCTACTCGTGAGCTGCTCATCCACCCGTGAACCCCCTTAACTGTCCCAGCCCATGCGCCTCTATCTATTCTCCTCAGATACCACAGGGCGCTGTGTCAATGCCTCACCCTCACCTGGTACGTGACAGGACCTAGTGTTCCTACCAAAGAAGAAAACCGTGTTAATTAAACACGACTGCTACCTACTGACCATATGCTGGCTCCGAGTAACTGCTGCTAGGCACAGAGTTCATTCTAATCGCCCCCTGACTTACCCTAGGAAGAGGACCTCTGCAAGCCCCATTTTACCTAGGATTTGATGTCAGAGAGACCAACACCTGTTATCCGTATAAACTGGGCAAACTATGTGGAAAAGAACACCAGCAGTGCCTGTGTCCTAGGGTGCCGTGAGGGGTCAGCCCACATCAACTGTCACCGCCTTCTACCTTATCCCTGCCCCCCAGGGGACCGGGTCCACAACTGCCCAACGCTGACAAGGTCAGAAACGACAAGAACGGGTTAAGGGATCTAGCTTCTTGTCCCTTTTAAAAAGTGCAGTTTTTTAAACCTCATTTGCAACATCTCTCATGAATCAAGGGAGTAATGTGCTGAGGCACGAAGTAAGCTGGAGTGTGTGCACAAGCCAACCCCTGCTCTTCAACTCAGCCCCCTCTGCCCAGATTTCATCTGCTCTTCCGCATCCGAAGGTTATGCCCTTGAGGACCAGGCCAGAGCAGACAGGCTTCTTGTCCCGTCATCCCCTCCCCTCCCGCCTCCCTCTCCCGCGCTCCTGGCCAGTCCCAGCTCCCGGGGGACTCGGCGTCCCCGCGCTGTCCCCGCAGGCCTGGGCCTCACTCTCCCGCATCTCTACTGCTCCCTCTGCAGCCAGATCGTTACTACCCACTGCCTCCCCCGAGGATCCTCTGCAACTGTTGTACAGTGTTAGAATTCTGTGTCTGATTTCCTGACCCTCCGGCACAGTCCGCTTTTCCGGGTATTAGCAATGCCACAGCATTGTGCTGCCTTCCGAATTCCTGGAAACTTTCTCTCTCCGAAGTTTCTGGACACACTTCACTATTGTCAACCGAGTCCTGAGAGGTCCTGCTCAGTATCAGCCACCAAAATTACGCCCGTCCCTCCATATCCTTCTGAGTGACCCCCACTTGGCAATCCACCCACCGCACCCCAAACCTGGCCCACCTTCCCTCGGCTCGTCTACGACAAGCTGCACGTTCTTGAGTCACAGCCCCTTCATCGTGCTTTCTCTTACCGTCACAGTCCACTCAACAAGCAGTTCTCAAGTGGGCCCGCCCCGAGGGGCAGCACTGGCCTTGGGGACACACACCCCTCCAAAGGCCAGGTCGGCACCTGGAGCTGTGACGACAGGCATCCAGCGCCTCAAGAGGGGTGACGGCTGCCCGGAGAGAGTGAAAGGTGGCTTCTGGGGGTGACATCTGAGGTGGACCCTCAAGGAAGAGGAGGCTATGAGGCAGATGGGGGGCCTGGCGAGGCACAGAGTGAAGGAGCACCAGGGATTTGGGGAGCCCCAGGGAGTCCCGAGTTGCTGTAGGTAAACGAGGGGGAAGGTGTTGGGGAGAAGACGGAAGAGACAATTGGGGGCCAGGTTGCAAGGGGCCTGTGTGAGGTGCTGAAGAGTTAGCTTCAACCAGCAGGCAGCGGTGAGAGAAAAGCCGGCAGTCGTGGAAGCCGGTCTTCCCATGACCGTCAGGCCCAGCGGTCCCAGAATGACGCCAATGAGGCTCCCACATGGGAAAATGATGCATTCTTTCCAGTTCAGAACAGAAAGTTATTGCTACCTGCTCTGCTTTTGAGGAACTAAAATCAAATGAGAGTAAATTATAAGAGCCCAAAAAAAGGAAAAACCAGAATAAAATTTCTTCAATTATTTAAAAATTAGAAATAAGCATAATTTTAATACTGGTATTTCAGATGTACCTCTCTTCTTGGCAAACTTAAAATCAGTGGCATTTTAAAAACCAGTTATATCTAAGTATGCATAGTTACCAATCTGGATGTTGGCAATAGATTCGGTCTGACGATCACAAAGTGGACTCACACCCAGATGATACTTTTTCTCTATGTCTCCTAGAAATGGAAAAAAGAAAAAAAGAATTCTTAATGTGGAATATACCTATTGGTTAAATATATAATGAAAGTCTTCATCTTACCTGTAAATTCCTTAGGAATAATGTAACACAATCCTCATGAGAGGATGCCTTCTAAATTAGCTCTTTTTAAAAATTTTTTTTGGCGGTACGCGGGCCTCTCACCGCTGTGGCCTCTCCCATTGCGGAGCACAGGCTCCGGACGCGCAGGCTCAGCGGCCGTGGCTCACAGGCCCAGCCGCTCCGCGGCATGTGGGATCTTCCCGGACCGGGGCACGAACCCGTGTCCCCTGCATCGGCAGGCAGACTCTCAACCACTGCGCCACCAGGGAAGCCCTAAATTAGCTCTTTTTTAAACTTTAAGTTATTCATACATAGAAAAGGCTGCCAAGCCAACATCCTATTTTAAATGGAGAGGGTGGAAAACTTTTACTAGGTGTTATCCCAAGACTGTAATTCTGTCAGCATTTTAATTTAAAACTCAGATTTCTGAAAGGAAGGTGCATGGAACGAAGATCCTTGGTTCCTGGCTTTAAATCACAAAACATGTCTTACATGCTCATGTGGCCACACCCTCCACACAAGACAAGGATGGAGCAAGGGCAGGAAGATCTTTCTGTACAGAAAACCTTCCAGCCGGCTCCACGTCTAATTCATAAATGCCGACACACACATCAGATCATTTCGAAAGAGAACTGCTGACTTTCAGAACAGGTGCTCGAGTTGCGCATTATTGGTTGTATGTACAGCTACCGTGAATCGCCACTAAAACTATCAGGCACCTGCTGCTAGGCTCTGCAGTTGCCTGAGTTATTTTACTCATATGGCGCTAAAAGGTGACCTGAATAGACTAGCGCTCAGTACTGTGACTTGCCTTGATGGAAGAACTCCTCCGTTACTTTTTCACTCCACTGCTTGCTTAATTCCCAGGTCCGACATGGGTTACAAATATCTGCACACTTCAAAGCCATCTAGCAAAAGCAAAGTGTGGGGTGTGTCTTAAGAGAAAAGGTAAAATTTCAGTTTTACTAAGCGTACTACACACCAATAGTGGGGAAAAGAGCACCTGAGAAAAGAAAAAGAAAACGTCGCAACAGGAAATTCGTTACCCTTTATACTGATTTTACGATACTATTAGTTGTAACGATCATTTTTGCAGAAACACTGAAAGCCTGCTAAACATTATACACGCTTGGTAATTCCGGAGAGGCAGGCACAGGACTGCACTAACCAGAAAGCTACAGAGGAATCAGCCACTTCTCTCTCATTTTTTAGATATGAGAACTTATTAAAATGAAATGCTTTCCCTCAGGATTTAACCACTCAGAAGACTACACGAGAGTATTTCATTTTTATTCTAATAGTCATATGATTTGCTCTAGAAATAGAATCTTTCCAAGCTCATTTTACCTGTAAAACCAAATGCCTGTGCCTGATGTCTTCCAGACGTAAGTCACCTTTGTCCAGATGGGCCCTAAACAAGGACAGGTACTCGTTCTGCCGGCTGATGTCCGTGGCCAGTATCAGAGCGCCTATCTGAGCCTCCATCTGTTGTCTGGAATTAGAAAAACATAAAGAGAAACACAAGTCTTTCAACTGAATAGCTACTTCTTGATTATTTTTTCCTTAAGTCTTAATACTCAGAAAGCTTTACAGGGCCCTAAGATATTCTAACTGCCATTCAACTCTTAACCTACCAAAAAGATGGATTTAAAGAACGCATTTTAAAAACCTACTAAAAGAATCAAAACTAAAACCAAGACAGTTGGTAGGAAAATACCAATATGCAAACACTCCAAAAAGAATGCCTAAAGGTGGAATTATATGCCTAAGAAAGTCTACGTAAGATTGGCTGGGATGCAGTGAACAACTTTGGACTCTTTTTTGGTGCCTGAGATCTGAGAGGCAGGAGGAGGGTCAGATGGAGGAAGAACAGCCCATTCCCACTGACTTCTGCAGACTTTTGAAGATGTCTGACTAAAACCTGATGAAGTTCCACCAATTTAATAAAGTTTAGACTCAACTATGCTTTCAGGGCCAAATTCAAGAATTAATTATCCAAATTTTCTGGAAGGGAGAAGGTAACATGTTAATACAAATAACAAATACATTACATCATTTAAAAAACCGCCTCAAAAACAAATACCGTATGCTAATGCATGCATATGGAATCTAAAAAAACCGTACTGATGAACCTAGGGGCAGGGCAGGAATAAAAACGCAGACATAGAGAACGGACTTCAGGACACAGCTGGGGAAAGGGAAGCTGGGACGAAGTGAGAGAGTGGCATGGACATATATACACTACGAAATGTAAAACAGGTAGCTAGTGGGAAGCAGCCCCATAGCACAGGGAGATCAGCTCGATGCTTTGTGTGCACCTAGAGGGGTGGGATAGGGAGGGTGGGAGGGAGGCTCAAGAGGGAGGGGATAGGGGGACAGATGTATACATACACCTGATTCACTTTGTTATACAACAGAAACTAACACACCATTGTAAAGCAATTATACTCCAATAAAGGTATTTAAAAAAAAACTGTTTCAAGTCAAATAAGAGAAATGTTTAAAAATTCCTTCTGTTTCAATGGGCCATCACAAACATTATCTTTGTATAATGATCAGTAAAGAGCAGTCAATAGATTAAAAGGCTCTAAAGATGGTTTTCTGGAGACCCTAGTCCGCCATCTTCTTGGTCTGCCGACTTTCCGAATAAAGTCGTATTCCTTGCTTCAAAAAAATATAAAGTAAAAAAATAAAAGGCTCACAGTATTGAACAGTAAATAAAACAAACCCTAAGCAAACATAAAAGAATGCTATTATGCAGTATTCCTCATTTTCAGTTTTTAGTTGTATTAGAATATGAGAATTCAACAGGGTTAATCATCAAATGCAGAACATAACAGAAAGGGAATAATGAAGCACACCATTATCTGCCCTAGCCAAGAGAGAGAACCTATATACACAAACACTGTGTGCTTTAAGCAGTTTCTAAATCTGTACTATGACAAGAAACAATTTTACTTACCAGAAGTACTGTCATAACTCCAAATGGTATCCATGAATACAGATTTAAAAAAATAAAAAGTCCAGCTTTTTTCTCACGGACATGACCAAACACATTTTTGTTTTTTTATGAAGTTGTTTCAAATTGTGAAAGGGAGAAAGGAAAGAACAATGACAGTAACTTAAGTCTTGACACCCAAATGTATTTTTATGTCTCACCTTTTTTCTAGAAGTAGGTGGTTTATATCCACTGACATGGTTTTCCTAAGTGCACCTCCTCTTGGTGAGGCATCATTAAACGCTTCAGTGTGTGGACCAATGACATGGGATTGTGTCGGCCACCACCATCGTTATCATGTTGGACTCATTTACATTAACGCTTTTTATTAGCCTTTCAAGTGGCCTGCTCAACATCAAATGATATTTTCTAAAAAAACTGTAGGATTTTCTGTTCTTTCAATTCATTATTTTATCCTATAACTCTAGCAGTGACTCTAGGACTATGCTGTTGAGGATACAAAGCATTCTTTTCACGTCTTACCGGTTTTGAAAACTTCCTGGAACAGATTTTAATGAATCTATTTCTTATAGAGATTGTTTACTTTCTATCCAATTTACCTTTACAGCTAGAACTTACGGTTTTATTCAAAAGAGCATAAAATGGAAATACGAAATACCATTTACATAAATAAGCAGTAAACCGTGACTGAGCCACTGTGTATTTGGAGTGGATTTTATAGTATCTATGAGTGATCCTTCATAAAAATTCACTGAAAAAAAATTACTACTGACTGTATTTCAGAACAGCTTTAAATTATTAAAATTTTGATGTAAATTTGTAAAGTAAGATAATTTACCCGAAAACTGTGGAACACCTGAATATAACAACATAATTTTAAAAACTTTATACGGTTGTTTTTGCAACTTAATTTCTATAGTTCATAACTAATTAATTTTGTCTTAATCCAACCTACCTGCTTTCTAATGGCATATGTGAGAATAAACCGGATTCTCTCAATAAACCCACTGCAGATCTCCAGTGGTGATTTTCCAGTACTGAGGTATTCTACAAAAAGAAAAGGGCATCTCTGAGTAAATGGTAAGTCTTTTTCTGAACATAAAGAATTATTTGTAAGTAATATTAATCTGATTAAAATCTGAACATTCACTGAGAATTTATTTCCTCCTTTCACTTCTTTAAACATGACACATTTTCTAGAATGCAAGAATATTAAATTTTGAGGATAAAATTGCACTAACCTTGTATAAAGTTGCCAAGTAATGGTTAGTTTTAATAAGGAAAGGTTGATTAACACCTGGATGATCCAGATCATGAGTGGCAGCTGCAATTAAGCTCAGCAAGACGTCCCAAGGAGTTACAGAATTGGCAAGCTGGAGTGCGGCAAGGAATAACCGATTACAGACATATTTGAAACACGCTCTGCGCCATTACAGTAGCTGTTCTAAATTAGCCTCGACTGAGTGTCGGCGGTCTCCTCCCGCCATGTTTCTCAGGCCGCTCATCCAGGCCACGGAGTGCCTGCCAGCGGCTGGTCTCCTCACGACCCTGGCGGCAGGCGTGGTACAATGGTGTCCCTGCCCACGTGGAGTTCGTGGATGCAGCTCATCCTTCACTGGAAACTAGCATCATTAAGATGACAGCTAAAGTATAAACCACCTTTTTGAGAAATAAAAGTTTTCAAACAACAAACAGAGATTTGAGTATTTCTGTTACTGTAGTCCTCACAGAAGGCCTATGAGGTTTTAAAAACATTTTTATCACGGTGAGAACACTTAAGGTGAGAGCTACCCTTTTAACAGATGTTTAAGTGTACAATACTGTAAACCTATGACTAAGCGTGTGCGTTTATCAATAAATTGGTTACTGGGTTTCAATCAAGAATCCAAATCCAAGGTTACTTCTGAGGTCCCAAATGTTGAAGGAAGCTACTGAGTAATCACGGAGCGGAAGTTTATGTCAAGTTGGTAATGAAATCCTCTCCCCATGGATGGACAGTTCAGAACAGCATACACAGTGTATTCATCTCAGGAAAAGCCATCCTGTACACTAGCCACTGTAATTTTCCTCTCAACAGTCATTTATTATTCTTGATAAAATAATCACAATAAATAAGCTTATTTACCTGACTGAAGTTTTCAACGACAAAAAACACTCACCTGGAGTGTGTCGCACCTGCTTTTCATGAACCGCCTCTCGCTTCCCGGCAAGCCCAGCTCCACCAGCGCCTCCCCAGCCCACCTCCGTTCTCCGCCTGCAGCCCAGCCCTCGCCCAGCCCCAGCCCACAAATGACTGACTGCGTTCTTGCAGCACATTTCACGTCCTGCCACACTAACACTGCCAGAGCGCAGTGTGCGCCTGTTTAGCTTTACGCTGGGGCAGTGCTCTCTAAACGTGTAGGGTCCTGTGCCCTAACAGCAGAAAAGTGTTCTGAGCATAGGCCACCCATATCGGTATACTTACTTACAGATTACAACACAGAGCCAACCCATACTGCACGTGATAAAACATGGATGAAAACCGAAAAGTTTTAAAATATGAGATAAGAAAATTTTTGATTCAAATTCTAGTATATTCTTTCTATGCCAGAATGGATCTTTTTTCCATCCCCTGCGCCAAGTTCATCTTGGTCTGAAAAAAACCACTGTTGGAGGGCCTGAATCCACTAAAATAGTGTAAGCTGTTTGAGGGCAGAGAATGTAAATTATTTATTTTTGTATTACCTGTAAATGGTATATAGAGAAACTCAATGAATGGGTAGAAGATGGTGAAGACAATTATTTCCTCTTTAGGATAGGCAAAAGCATTAAAAAAAAATAAAAGATTTTAAAAGTGCTGCTTGGACTTCCCTGGTGGCACAGTGGTTACTAATCCACCTGCCAATGCAGGGGACACGGGTTCGAGCCCTGGTCCGGGAAGATCCCACATGTCGCGGAGCAACTAAGCCCCGTGCGCCACAACTACTGAGCCTGTGCTCTAGAGCCCGTGAGCCACAATTACTGAGCCCACGAGCCACAACTACTGAAGCCTGCGCGCCTAGAGCCTGTGCTCCGCAACGAGAAGCCACCGCAATGAGAAGCCTGCACACCGCAATGAAGAGTAGCCCCTGCTCGCTGCAACTAGAGAAAGCCTGCGCGCAGCAGCAAAGACCCAATGTGGCCCAAAATAAATAAATAAATAAATAAAGAGTGCTGCTTACTAATCAAGATGAGCAGAAGGCACACTCCATGGAGCACCCTGCATATAAAGCCACATCCCCTCCTGACATAAAAATGCAGGCGTGGCTGTGGATATCTTATGAACATGCGATTTGTTAAGCAACATTCAGAAGTGTTATATTCTTATGATAACTTTGGCAGAAGAACAGACGTGTACCAGCCTGGGAGAATGCAATAATCCAGAACTGTTAAAAATTAATGTATGATTTACACATGACATCAAACAGTCTCAGGCAGATTAAAGAGTTAACTATTAAAAATAGAAACATGAGAAGCAGCAGTTGGGCTGTTAAAGTTCTGTGAAGGAAAAGTAAGTTCTAAGTTTGAAAACAAATCACACATGCAAAAAAAATTTTGAGTAAAAATGCAACATTTCTGCTTGTTACAAAAATCTTTCATCAGAAAAAAAACTTTATGAGTTTCCTAACAAAGACAAGGAAGTCAATGACATTAATGCAATTTTTAAAACTAGGTTTTTTTTAAAAAGACAAATGTTATCCCCATTTCTGACTGTTGCTGTTAGGTGCCGTTAGGCTCAACTGGAACAAAATTATAATCTATATTCTGAGGTTCAGCTTTGAGGACATAAAAAATAAATACTAAAGTTAGAGCTGATACAAGTACACACCGAAGGAACTTTCAATAATTTCTTGGTTTTCAAATATTTTTGTCTTTTTTTTTTTTTTTTTTTTTTGACTTAGAAGAGCCGGGAATTAGCTCTTACGTATAAATCATAAGATATAAAAACCGAAAGCAGGACTTCCCTGGTGGCGCAGTGGTTAAGAATCCACCTGCCAATGTGGATTCCCCCATGCAGGGGACATGGGTTTGAGCCCTGGTCCGGGGAGACCCCACATGCCGTGGAGCAACTAAGCCCGTGCGTCACAACTACTGAGCCTGCGCTCTAGAGCCCGTGTGCCACAACTACTGAGCCCGCGTGCCACAACTACTGAAGTCCACACGCCTAGAGCCCATGCTCCGCAACATGAGAAGCCACTTTAACGAGAGGCCTGTGCACCGCAAGGAAGAGTAGCCCCTGCTCGCCTCAACTAGAGAAAGCCTGCGCGCAGCAACGAAGACCCAACGCAGCCAAAGATAAACAACAATAAAAAAAAACCAATAGCAGCACCAATCCATAAAATAAAAGTTGGTGTTTAAACAAATGAATGGAAGCAGGTTTCCCACTGAACACTGTATATATGGCTTTCTCTTCACGGTCCCCTCTGCACCTGGATTCTTCTCTGCGGCCGTCTCCTTCTCAAACACTGCCTCTCGGTTTATATGGTTCCCGACCGTCTGTCTGAAGTTGTGAGCTCTCGCCAGCCACCCAGTCACTCCCCAGCACATCACCCTATTTACATGACTTCACAGCAGCACTTACCACAGTAGAGGTCAAAGTTCTGTTTATCTGTTTAAAGACTGCCCCCCTGCCCCCCACTGGGAGGGCAACTTTTTGAAGGCCAGGGACCTTTCCTGTCTTGTTTACTACCACTGGATTCTTAGCACCAGGAAAACAGACAGAACAAATGAATGAACACACTCGACAATGCGATGCCCGGTAAAGGACCGGGAAGTAGAGGAGGTGCGGTCAACTCTGAGCGACTCCATTTCTATTTTCTTATCTCTACGGTAAGGGAGGAGGGAACTGCTGTATTTTAAATCTTAGTGATCTTATCGGTATCCTTAACTGAAGCTTTGACTGAAGAGCTCACTGAGTATGTTAATGATGAAAAGTGTTTAAAATAAGAATGATCTGAGCTACATAGGCAAAAAGTGTTTAAAACTAGTGCTGCCAGAGCCGCACGGGTAAGACAGTGTCCGCACCACGTTCGCCCTGCACTCTGCCCCTCTGGTCCTGCTGGGTGCCGGCGCTCCCCAGCCCTGGCTTCGGGCTGGGCGGGGCCAGCCAGCGGCCACGGGCCTTCACAGCCCCGTGGACTAGGTTTATCTCCCCTGTGTCCCATGGGGCACTTAGCTCCATCATTCCACTTCCCTGGCTGTATGGTGATTACTTACCAATTTCTCCCGCAAGACTGTTCAACAGAGACACTTTAGGCTTGGCCCAATGTTTGTTTTAAACTTTAATGAAAAAATTGGGGTGCATGGGAGTATTCATTTATCAAAACTACACACATAAAATGTATGCATTTTACTACTGCATATAAATGATGCCACAATAAAGTTAATTTTTTTAAAGTCATAATACACTTTAAAAATTGGGGTACTTTCACATACTCCACATCTCTTGAAAAATCAGGAGACTGGCAACCACATGGCTATATTCTCAGAGTTGGCATCAACTAGCACCAACTGGCTCAGTCAGCCTCCTTCCCTCCCAACATCCGGCCGAACTAAGATCCCTGGGGAGGCGAGTTTAGAAGTAGGGCTAAGGGTGGCAGATGTAACTTTACAGCCTCCAGGAACAGGAAACGCCCATGGGCAAACATGGCTTCCATTAACATCTACAGCTGGTAGTCCCCAACTCTGATTTCTCTGCTGTGCTTCAGACTCCTTTCCAACTCTCTACTAGACACCTGCATTCGGATATGGCGCGAATACATTTAACGTGCCCACAATGGAGCTCATCATCTCTGCCAGCCCTCCCTCCCTTTCTACATTCTCTCCCTCACAGCGACTCCCACCTGCTACTCAGCTGCCGGGGACAGTCTCCACCGACTCCTCTCCCTATTTCACTCCCCTAGATGCATCCAGACACCACATCCTCCATGTTCTGATTCCCAAGAGATCTCACCAAGCGTCTGCCTCTCTCCTGCCCCAAGGCTATCGAAACAGCTCCTGACGGGCAGCGTGCATGTTTCTGGTCTTGTCTGAGTTATTCTCCCCCCACAGCCAGGATAGCTTTGTAAAATCTCCTGCTTCCCTTCCGTAGCTTCCTATTCATCACGGGATCTGACGAGTGTCATCCCTGCCCTCGTGGAGCGCAGCGTAAACGCCAGGTGACTTGACATGTGTGGCCGGGCCGTACAGCCTGACCCTCACTTGGGCTTCTCCAGCCTCATTCTCGACAATCACCCCAGCTCTCTAGCTGTCAACTTACAAATACAGCCACACCTGGAAACCTGATCCAGCTACATCTCATTCTTGTGAAGGAAGCTTCTGATTTTAAGTCTGATTAAAACATTAACTTAAGGAAAAGTATTTGAAATTAAATCAAGGGCATTTTCTCAGGACTTTCACTGACTGTAAATGCCAACACCTTACCTTAGGTTCTTTTAGGTAACAGTGCATGGCCTGAGTAACATCTGCAGCGTGGACTGCATTGTGGTAAGGGTTTTGACTGTGGTAATCTTCTTGGATCATAACTGCGTCAAAGAAAAAAAAAAGACCTCAGATTTAACTGCGAACAGGAGGCACACAGAAATACAAAAATTGCAACAATTATGCATTCTCCACTTACCCTTCTCATGTGGCTATCAGCTAATTGTTCTGATTCGGGGAGATGATAATCACTTATCATAACTCACATGTATACCCGAGGCATCAACACCACCTTGACTCTTGTTTGAAACTCTTTAAATGGCATGAAGGTATTCACGTCAAAATTATAAAAAATTTTTTTCCTTTTCTTCTCTTTTAAAATGTCAATCTATCATTGTGCCCCACTCCTCTGACTTTTTTTTTTAATTTAAAAAGAGTTTCTTAGTTTAATAAAAACTGTACAATTCATTCAACAAATACTCATTGTAGTAGATACTGTTCTAGGAACTAGGAATTCATCAGAGGACAAAAATCTTTATGAGGCTAAAATAATACAGATATTGGGGAATGTGAACACGATCCTTGGGATACTCCATCAGTGAGGTGAGTTTCAGATCTGCAATTAGTTTTTCAGTAGTAGGGAAGGATGATGTGTTAATCCTGCCTTCTCTGCTCAGTGTCTGTATTATGCTACCATGAAAAAGTAGACTAGGATGAGAGGGTAGAGCCGTCCCCACTGCCACCAAACCTGCACTGTGGCCCTCAGAGCCCATCACTCAATCCAGTGATCTCCAGGTATGGTGAGCCAACCCCAAGGTGGTGAGCTAGGACTCACTGGTGAGAGGCAAAGAGCATTAGAATTCTGTATGTACTTTGATCCCATCCTTTAAAATAGTTTTCTAAACACTTGTGTTAATATCTATTTATGTGTTTTATAACAGATAGAGTATTGCAGGCATACAATTTGTAAATGAATATGCATTAGAAGTTTCTCAACGTCTCAGGTAATAAATTTATCTTACTTTGCTAATGAAGAGGAAAGAAAATATTATCAACTTCGTTACAAAAACAAGAATCCTATGCTAATATTCTTCTAACGTTTTCCTTTATTCGGTGAAAGGCTCTAATTTTTTCCCTAGCAGAGTGCTCTTAAATATCACTCTGCACATGAAAACATATTCAAAATAATCTTTGAAGTTTACTGTCAGGAGGTTTCTGGGATCAGAAAAAGAGGAGACCCAAGTGCAAGGTACCTGGATCTTTTAAGGTTTTAGCCTTCAAAAAGTTAGGAAAGGACAGAAACTGTGTCATCTTTGCGAGAAAGCCGGGGCTGACGTGGGAGACTGACAGCAAAGCTGACCCAGCCCCCAGCGGCACTGGGCCTTCGCAGCTTCCCCACCCAGAGGTGTGGGCCCCCCCTCCACCTGACGGGATGCGGCGGACAGCAAGGCGAGCCAGTGTCCGGGCTGGGCTCGGGGGTCTGGATGTGCCAGCGCTCTCCTGCCAACTGGCCACTGCTCTCTGAACAAGCTTGGCTTGTTGGAAAATAATCTTTTTCCTTTTTTGTTTTTAAAGTGGCTCTATTATGGTGCCAAACTCCTCTGCCTCCTTTTAATTTAACAGGAGATCATGTAGAGCTGAGCCGGGTCGGGCCCGGTGTCCCAGCTGAGGCCCACGACGCCGCAGTGCAGCTCACTGGGTGTCAAGGGCGGGGGCACGAACAAACTCAGCCAGACCAGAAGCAGCGCTCCACAGCCCTGCAGACTCGGGGCTAAATCAATGTGCGTTTTCTTTAAGCCACTAACTTTGGGGTGATTAGTTTTAGAGCAACAGCTGATATAATTGAGAGACAAGTTAAACAAGTACCAGTATAAATCTTATTACTGTTAAATGGGTTAGAATCACTTACCTAAAAATCTACGAAGTTTCATCATATCTAAATGGAAGTACTCAATTAATCCATGAAGACTAAATAAATGAAAGGTTAAACTTACTAGACTATTTCCTAAAAAGGAAGAAGAGGAGATATTAGCAGGAATACAAGCTTATGTAACTGCACTGTACTTCCAAATATAGGTTTGAATACAAAACATAAAGAGTACTAAGTCCTACTTTTTCTCTATCTAAAATTTACAACTTATTTTAATTTTACCAGTTTAGAA
Source organism: Monodon monoceros (assembly GCF_005190385.1). Taxonomy (NCBI): domain Eukaryota; kingdom Metazoa; phylum Chordata; class Mammalia; order Artiodactyla; family Monodontidae; genus Monodon; species Monodon monoceros. The sequence goes on along the minus strand of NW_021703770.1, from coordinate 65,103,394 downwards.
CTTTAAATATCACGTGTTCTTTCTATTCTAAGAAAAAAAGATTTTTTGGTTTTATTTTTCCAAAACCAAACAACTGGAAGATAAACATTTTTGAATAGATAAGTTTTTTTTTAAGACACCAAAATAATTAGAATTGATAGAAAACTTTGAAAATTGTCCACACTGAGTAAGTTTAGTTCAATTTCCCAAAGCACCTAAAACATGTGCACTCACCTCCCTCATAACCATCCCTCCACCACACTGCTCTGAATGGGGGTGTCCCAGAGCAAAGCGCCTTGGCTGCATATGCTATGTTATTTAACAATTAAACAGACTGTAGGTTTTAAAGGTGTGTGAGCTCATAAGTTACTGCCAGCATTCAGACAATAACAATAACATAAACATGATTCCGGTATTCTCGAAAAAAATCTATGATTCTTACAAACATGTACAAAAGACCCAACTAGTCCCACAATGAAAATTTGTAGTAATAATATTTATGAAGAATTACAAAGAACTATCAGGCTAAACTAATTATCCAAAACTGCCTGAACAACTGTTTAGAAGCCCACAGATGAGGAAAAAAGTAAACTAACTGGAACAAGGTTTGCATAAGCAACAGTGGGAAGGATGTGGCAACCAAGAGAGTCTTCCTAAAAACCATCCGACACATCACCTTCACACAGAAAGAAAAAACCATTTCAAATCTTTTCCCTTTAAGGAGTTAAATGTAAGAATGCATTCCAATCCTAGTAACACTCTACCGGTACAAACATGAACCCATGTGGTCTAGAATCACTTGTGAAGAAGTGAGCTATGTTTCTGTCATAACCACGGTAACAACCAACTTTTCTTAGGGCATATATAGAGATATTTCAGAACGTATGTTCAAAAAACAATCTGGTTTTAAAAAATGGGCAGAGAATCTGAATAGATATTTTTCCAAAGAAGACATACAAATGGCCAACAGGTACAAGAAAAGCTCGTCAGCATCACTAATCCTCAGGGAAATGCAAATTAAAACCACAATGAGATATCAACTCACACCTGTCAGAATGGCTATTATCAAAAAGACAAGAGATAACAAGCGTTAGCTAGGATGTGAGGAAAAGGGAACCCTTGGTGCACTGTTGGTGGGACTGTAAACTGGTGCAGCCACTATGGAGAACCATGGAGGTTCCTCAAGAAATTTAAAGTAGAACTACCTTATGATCCAGCAATCCCACTTGCTGGTATATATCTGAAGGAGATGGAATCACTATCTCAAAGAGATACCTGCACCCCCACCTTCACTGAAGCATTATTTACAACAGCCAAGACATGGAATCAACCTAAGGGCCTATCAATGGACGAACAGATAAAGAAATTGTGGTGTATATGCAGTGGAATATTACCCAGCCATAAGAAAGACGGAAATCTTGCCATATGCGACAACATAGATGGAGTTTGAGGGAACTGTGCTAAGTGAAGTCAGACAGAGAAAGATAAATGCTGTATAATCTCACTTATATGTGGAATCTAAAACAAAAACAACAAAATCTCGAGCTCACAGATACAGAGAACAGACCGGCGGTTGGTTGTCAGAGGTGGGGCAAGGGGACAAAATGGGTGCATTGTGTATTTGAATGCTGCCGAGAGAAGGTCTTAAAAATTCTCATCATAATGAATAAAACCGTGACTATGTATGCTGACGGATGTTAACTAGACCCCCTGTGGCAATTATTTTGCAGTACATACAAATGGCAGATCATTACATTGTATGTTTGACGCTAACATAATGTTCTATGTCAATTATACCTCAATTAAAAAAAAAAAGAATGTATATTCATTCTGTGTATTTAGGTAATCGCAGGATTCTCCCCAAATTGTTTCCCAAACCTAATGAAATAAATTACCAATTTCTAGGATCTAGAATAAGTTTTAAGAAAGCTGCAATCAAATGGTAAGATACCCTCACCTGGAATTCAGACGAATGGTAGTAAGAAACGCATGTTAACGTCCTCCACCAAGAAGCCTGGGGGAGTCTGACAAGAGCCAATCTAACAGCGTACCGCCCATATCAAAATGAAAAACTGTATGCAACGCTTTTTCTCATTTTCAGTTTATAAGATACCAACTGACTTAATACCAGTAAATAAGAACACAAGTCAACGAAACATTTCAAAGCAAGTGGTGATGCTTAGCTGATACGTTAAACAAGAAACAGGCATAGAAGCAGTTATTTTACATGAGAATGGAAACACCTTCTTGGAAAAGAAAACTGTACTTATAGAAAAGTTACCCTTTATATAAAGATATATGAAAGGACGGACCTGCCTAAGGTGTTACGGCTCTCGACAGGTTTTAGGATGTGATTCTCTTCAATACTTGGGAGCTGGCAGGACTGGGCTACGGCTATAACACAGGCCTGGCAACGAGGGTCCTCATGCGCCAGGTGACTTTTGGGGGAGACAAGCCCTATCTTGCTATCTGATGTAACCTAACTCATTCCTGCAAAGGCAACATCAAATATATCCTACCAGGTAGTAACTACTTCCCGCTTTGCAGTGGACAAGCTGGGAATCAGTTTTGTTTCTTCCCTGCCCTCCTCACAGTATCATTTGGGAAATCACCAGAGGAAGAAACACAGAACACACCAGGTCGACAGCAAGAAGGGAAAACTATATACTTGGATACTATGTACATATATCATCCAGAATTCGTTTCAGGCTAAGCAGCTCTGAAAGGAAAGCAGATCCAATTAAATAATGCAAGTTAAAGGAATTTTCTCCTGCCCACTTGTTTCCCAGTAATATCTCTTCATGTACAGAATTCCTGTAACTTTCGGGTGACTGTAGTGAACTGAACATAGATATCACCACCTGTAAAAGCACAGGTGGGTGGCTAACCATGGGTCGTTTCTACTAACCCCTAACAACTCCAAGAAGAAACCATTCGGCCACCTTCTCCACAAAAAAGGAGTGAGATGATTGAAGGAAAGCCAAGTGCTAAGTTAACTGACGTAGACTAGTGGCCATTACTTCTGCCCATCCTGCACCGTCACCCTCGTTCCACTTTTATCGCCACGCCCCCTGACTAGCAGGTATGTTCTTTTTAAAAATAAAATCTAGAGAAAAACAATCAACTATTTCAGTGGGTGACAAGTGTCTCAGGAGACTAAGAATAGGCTATGAGCTCTTAGTGTTTATGTGAGGCTAGACCTTGAAGGTGTTAAGGGCGGCACTGTCTTATCTATGTTTATCTTGAGATAATGACTAAAGTAATATTTGTGTTGCATTAGGAAAGGGGAGTTTCCCAGATCTAGAAGAAGCTGAGGCACCTATATTTTCAAAAAGGGGATGGCTGCAAGGAAGGACAGCTGGTATTAAGAGCCTCCGACAGGCCCTAAATGATATTAGAGCCTCTTCTGTGTGGACAGGCCCAAGTGGGGGAAGGGAGAGGAACAGACACTAGGCACCAGAGGGCAAAAGAGAGGTGAGTAGGAACAGAAAAGGGGGAAAAACAAAAGGCAGGGAAGCGGGAGGGAGGCTCCACCGCTGAGGAGAACTTTACTGTCTTTACACTTGTGCCTGGGTCGCTTCAGTTTATTTTCGGTCAGCAGTCCACAGACAACTTGAAGGTGATCACAAAGGTATCCTCACTACGCCTGACCATACAGCTCGGAGCGAATGATGTAGTGACACTAAAAAGCTAGACCCATGCTATTCTCAAGATGCATACAGTTCTATTTGCTTGTCCATTTCCCATATTTGGCTTTCTTAGGAAAGGAGCTTTGTTCCAAAGCAAAATAAGAAAAAAAAAGTGATTTCAAAGTATAGCAGTGAATCACATATTTATTTCATTCTCAACCATCAGAACTGACGTCCTCTCAGTGAACTTTCCACTCTGCTTCATTTAAAACATATTAAGGCAAAAGGGGCAAAGTCTAGTTGGACAACAGGTACCACCTTTTTTTTTTTTTTTTTTTGCGGTACGCGGGCCTCTCACTGTTGTGGCCTCTCCCGTTGCGGAGCACAGGCTCCGGACGCGCAGGCTCAGCGGCCATGGCTCACGGGCCCAGCCGCCCCGAGGCATGTGGGATCTTCCCGGACCGGGGCACGAACCCATGTCCCCTGCATCGGCAGGCGGACTCTCAACCAATGCACCACCAGGGAAGCCCACCTTTTTTCTTTTTTAATGCCAAAAATTTTACACTAAATAAAGAATGATTCTCAAAGGGAATTCTGTTCCCATTCTCAAACAGAATAAAGAAAAATGAACCCTTCCCGCAAAGCAAAACAAAACTCAGAAAGAGGTAAACAGATCAGAATCACCTGTCTGGGGGCTTCCCTGGTGGCGCAGTGGTTGAGAGTCTGCCTGCTAATGCAGGGGACACGGGTTCGAGCCCTAGTCTGGGAGGATCCCACATGCTGCGGAGCAACTAGGCCCGTGAGCCACAACTACTGAGCCTGCGCGTCTGGAGCCTGTGCTCCACAACAAGAGAGGCCGCGATAGTGAGAGGCCCGCGCACCGCGATGAAGAGTGGCCCCCGCTTGCCGCAACTAGAGAAAGCCCTCGCACAGAAACGAAGACCCAACACAGCAAAAATAAATAAATTAATTAATAAACTCCTACCCCCAACATCTAAAAAAAAGAATCACCTGTCTTTTTCAAAGTACTCATACTTTCTGTAGATTCTGATACGCCCCCTCAAGAAGCCACGAGCTCCTCCCACCCCACCCGACCCCGCCATGGAGAAGCAGTGCCAGAAGGAACCACTGTTTGCTGATCATTAACACGCCATCTCTCAAGTGAGCAGAGAAAGGAAAGCCTAGGAGCCAGAGCTAGAAGAAAAGCCATCTCTCAAAGGGTCATTCATCTACCACATATCTGGGGCTATCAAAACTGGAATACAAGATCAGAGGATGTCACTGTGACTACAGTACAAAAGAAACCAAAAAAGAAAAAAAAACCAAAAACGATGAGATAGTGATGTTCGCCTTGGGTTATTAATAACAGTAGCATTAATAAGGGACGCCCAAGTGATGATGACAGCGGTTACTTTTGATTACTACTAAGAGTAATAATCAAAAAATAAAATTTTAGATTGATTCTCTAGGCTTACAAGTCAGTCACTAAAGAAGCAACACAACAATGCTCCCTCTGCCAGCAGAGGGCTCCTAACCTAAGTAAATGAAAGCAGCAGCCCACCGGCGGCTGTACCGTCAGTGCAGCAATCTCAAGAGTACATTAACTTGAGTAAGTCAAATTCTTCACTTACCATTTGTTAGTCTATCAAATAGAAAGATATCAAAATTCCAATTTCCAACTTTTTCCAGCATACACTGAAATGAAAACCAAACATTCCTACTGTAATTTAATTTCAGTAACATTCTCTATCTTTTGTAGACAGTCCACAGGGAAGTTAATGAAAATGGGAAGTGGTTGATTTACTTTAAGGAATGTTAAGTATCATTCTCCCTTTAATCATGACCTTTCCAAACGGCTCCAAAGCATGTCCAGAGGGATAAACTCCATTTGAAAAAACAGTTATTATTTTGTTTTCCAGTTAATAAATGTATAGGTAAGGTTAGTGTTCCCTTCGACTTATTCCTATACTCCCATGAACGGTCAAGAATTCGAATATAACTTAACATCACAGAAGTGTGGTTCATACACTGCATGGTCTAAGAAACCAGATTTTTAAAATCGAATACAAGTAAATTATAATAGCCGAACACTTGCTATATCCCAGGCACTGTTAAAAGTGCTTTCCTCTTTACTCACTTACTCTTCATGCCGACACTATCAAGCAGGCATTGTTTTCAATCCTCATTTATAGATGGGGAAAGAGGCAAAAAGTTCTAACTTGCTCAGCAAGAAAGTAACAGAGCTGGGATCTGACGTCAGGTGGTCTGATTCTGGAACCCAGGCACCAGACATCTACACTGTACTACACTCAAATTATTTGTTATTCGTTTTCTGAAAATACACTCCCAATTTATGGGTATTTATTTATATTCTTTAAATAGCCTTATAAAAGAGTCAATAGCATTTACTACATTAATTTTTAGGTTGATGGTTATTTCAGCCAAGTAAATAAATCCCACAACCCTAAAACTCAAACAGATATTTTTACACCATATATTTGTAACCTGAAAATTTTGTGGACTTTTATTTTCAAGAAAAAGTTTTTATTTTGTATCTAAAACTTCACTGTCGTATACATTTACGACCTAATCGACATAAGCAACATTAAGGTACTACTGGTTGAGATTATAATACTAACAACCAATGATACACATAATATTCTCATTCTAAAAAACAAAACTTGTGAACTTTTTAAAATTTAAGGAAAGCATCAGTGCTTTTCCACTGATTTGTTTTATCAAACTGGGAGGCAAATTTTTTCACTTTAGTATAACCGTAGAGTGGGTACCCTGACCGTATCTACACAAACTGACAACATCTGGCCTGTAAGTATTAAGTCAAAGAATACTTTTACAAATATCAGAAACATAAGATTATTAAAAAATCCTCATTTGGTCAAAAACAACCTCAACTAACTTCCACCTTCATTAACATACTTCTTTTAAACTATATAAAGAAAACAATGCACACAATCACCAGGTTTAATTTTTAAAGAATCTAAATCTTCCAAATATCTCACTGATACAAGAGATTATGAAAAATCATTTGACTGAAAGTCATGAGTCTTCCTGTGCTGGGTTTACTTCTAACCAGCTGGGGGAGCTCAACCAAGTTCCTTATACTATTTAGGCCATAGTGTTCTTTTTTTTTTTAAGGCCATACTGTTCTTAGCTACAGAATACAGAAATTAGATCAGACAATCCATAATATTCTTCCCAGCGTTAAGTGTGATCTTATAGCTTAACTTTCTATTGATCTACTTGCTGTTATAATCAATTGAAAACATTTTCATTATTTTAGTTACTTCAGAAATGTTCCTTGCTCTGTAATACCTAATTATAGGATGAACAGCTAGCTGCTCTAAAGGGAAAACCTGAAAAATGGGTTCAACTGATTTCACATACAAAAAAAGGCTCTATAAATCAGTACCATATGGGAAAAACAAGGCTTCGTTAAACTTATCTAAAAATTAATGTTTTCTTGAAAAAGCTATACACACCTTGGCTTGTCCATTATAATCATCATCTAAAATGTTTAGAGAATTCGAAACGCTGGTACCACGGAAAAAGCGTGACGATCTAAGATACCGCTGGAAACTTAGTAACCTTCTGATATTCCTTGCAGACACAGAAACTTCGATTTCAGATTGAGCTGAAATAAAAGGAGTAAAAGGTGAGTAGAGCGACTCAAAACTGTGCATACCCTATCTTTGCTGTACCCCTTCTAGTTACATACAAGTATTTCTTAAAATTAATCAGCTTCCATGCCATATTTCTAGAAGAGAAGAGGTACTTTATTTGTACTTTCAATTAAAGAGCTGAGAATGAAGGGGCAAATCGCCAATTTTATCAGCATTTAGAAAGCTAATGGGGAGTGTGGTTAGATTAATAATCAGTTTTTTTTAACCTCCTAAGAATTATTACCTTTCACTCCGTCGCTTCAATACACTATACAAACACCATGAAGCAGAAAGATAAAATCTAGTTTCAAACTATCCTTCATATTGAGAAGCCAGGTCCCAAGTTATACACGAGACTTTAAGAATTAATTATTCAACTCAAACATCTCAAATCCTAATGAGGTATCATTTCAAATCTTTCCTTAAGATAATTTTATTCAGAGGAAAAGGAGATGGAATGGAGAATAAAGTAGCTTATACCCTGTAAGAGTTCTAAAGGATAGGGATAAAAATCCTGCAAGATGAAAAAATCTAGAAAAAAAAATGTGGTTCCACATTGGATACGGATACGTTTTCTTTCCATGAGTCTAACAGTCTAACAGTGTCCCTGCAGTGTTAGAATGAACCAAAGCTTCTGGGGCACCAGACAAAATAAAAGACATTGGTTACAAGCTGTCTTGTAGGGCATGAACGCTATCTTTAAATTCTAGAATCTAACTAAGTTAAGTGAAATGTTCATAATACGAAACATCAAAGTGGAAGACTAAGGATCAACAGATCATCATCTCTCATCTTACCTTCCATTAACATCCCACTGGTGGAATGACAGGTAATCAAACACATTCTCTCTTGTGTGTCCAGTCACTAACTGTTCTATTAACCTCTATCACCCAGTGTTTTCTCATCTATAAAATAATGGCAATAGTATCTAGTTCAAAGGGTGCTGGATTAAATGAGATAATATACACACGAGTCAGATATATAATAGGTATTAAATAAATGATGGCAATGTAGAGGATAATAAAATTGATGTTGATGCCACTGCTTGGAGGTACGCATCTAGGTAATTATCCTAAGTTCCAAATCTGTTTATGTTGCTCTAAATAAAAATATTCACTGATCCCTCATCATTTTAAAATGAACTCCATCTTCTTGGCCTGGAAGAAAAGGCTTCATGCTCCAGGTTCTGGCTCTCTCCAGACTCAATTCAGATGACACCTTCCCTGGGAAGCACACCTGGACACCTATATACACATTCCCCATCTAGGAGAGGTGGGAGGCACCTCGTCTGGGTTCTCAAGGCTACCCATGCAGACACCTATCACACTACTTTTGAGGCTGTTATTACAACTGCTTATTTATCTGTCTCCTTCAACAAATGATGACCTCCAATACAGGCACGGATTATTTTTTTTCATCTTTGTATTCCAAAGCCTAATAATAGTGCCATGTAGGTATGTATAAAACATACTGAGTAAATGAATAAATGCATACTGTTTTTGAAATACCTGATGAGTTTTGAGGTTCCCATACACTGACATGAGCCAGAAATAAGATAACGCACAGTTACGTGGGTTTTTTCTCATTTTTCATCCCAGTGGATCTAAAATAGAGTATCTAGAACAACTGTGGAGTTAAATTTTTATCTTTATCAATGTAACTTACATTAAAAGGACTAGAACCAAAATGGTAACGTTATTAATATCAAGCAATTATGTTTGAACTAGAATTAGTATGTTTGAGGAAATGAGGTTAGCTTAATAAGTTCAGTGAAAGTAATGTTCCATGTGCTTTGAAAAAAGCTATCTAGGGCTTCCCTGGTGGCGCAGTGGTTGGGAGTCCGTCTGCCAATGCAGGGGACATGGGTTCGAGCCCTGGTCCGGGAGGATGCCACATGCCGTGGAGCAACTGAGCCCATGCGGCACAACTACTGAGCCTGTGCTCTGGAGCCCGCAAGCCGCAACTACTGAGCCCGTGTGCCTGGAGCCCGTGCTCTACAGTGGGAGAGGCCACCGCAATGACAGGCCCGGCCACCGCAACAAACAGTGGCTCCCGCTCGCTGCAGCTAGAGAAAGCCCGCACGCAGCGGCGAAGACCCAGCAGAGCCAAAAATAAATAAATAAAATGAATTTAAAAAAAAAGAAGAGGTATCTCATCTAGCCGTCAACAATGTTAAAAAAACAAGTATTATTATCTTCCACTTTATACATGAGCACACTGAATCTACAAGAGATTATATATAAGATCATACAGCCAATATAGGGTTTATATATTATATATGTAAGATCATACAGCCAATATAGGGTGTATGATCTTAATATATAAGATCATACAGCCAATATAGGGTGACAACTAGATTTTTTTAAAAAATAAATTTATTTATTTATTTTGGCTGTGTTGGCTCTTCATTGCTGCATGCGGGCTTTCTCTAGTTGCAGTGAGCAGGGGCTACTCTTCGCTGCGGTGTGCAGGCTTCTCTTTGCAGTGGCTTCTCTTGCTGCGGAGCACGGGCTCTAGGCACGCAGGCTTCAGTAGCTGTGGCTCAAGGGCTGTAGAGCGCAGGCTCAGTAGTTGTGGCACACAGGCTTAGCTGCTCCGTGGCATGTGGGATCTTCGCGGACCAGGGAATCAAACTCGTGTCTCCTGCACTGGCAGGCGGATTCTTAACCACTGCACCACCAGGGAAGTCCCTGACAACTAGATTTTAAAACACAGATCTACTGACAAAGCCTGTGTGTCCACAGTATTACGCACAAGTTTCTTATTACATCTCTACAGTATGGTTTATTGACTGTTTATGATAAAATTCTGTGTATACCATTATTCAAAAGTGTCCTTATTTAGATGAAAGCATGTACAGAAAGAAACACAGAGGGGAAAAAAGCTAATGTACAGAAATAAAAGTATTCAATTAAATACACATTAATTTTATTTATTTGGTTGTGCTGGGTCTTAGTTGTGGGCTCTTAGTTGTGGCATGCAAACTCTTAGTTGCGGCATGCATGTGGGATCTAGTTACCTGACCAGGGATCGAACCCAGGCCCCCTGCATTGGGAGTGCAGAGTCTTAACCACTGCACCACCAGGGAAGTCCCAGAAATACAAGAATTTAATATGACCCTTCTAGTCTTACTCCTAGAAAAGACTGGACCTGGAAGGGCCAGAGTGGAATGACACGAACACATGGGGAGCAGATGAGAACTAATTAATACAAGCACTGCCATCTCTGCATTTACAAGGCACTTTACTGTTCTACAAAAAGCACGCTCACATCTGCCATCCCATTTAATAATCACAACAGTCCTGTGAAGATGGCAAAGATTATCATCCCCATTTTACAAATATAACCTTAGAAACCAAAGTAGAAATGCAATACAATTAACGCATTAGAGCCAAGGCATTTAGAAAGCTTCTAAAAAATGTTGCAGAAGACACGTATTCTATTCATTATGGAAAAGCAACCTGAAAGAGTTCAAGGTCATAAGCATGACTTCATAAGCATTCCCTTCAATTTACTATCTTAAATCACACACCAAAGGTAACAATTTTATCACTGGCAATTCCTTTGCATCCTGTGTGTGGACACTGACAGTAGGATCACTGCTCCCAAATTGTATGTCCAAACTAATCCACCCTTGAAGTAAACTTGAGAATCTCTTTGGGAGGATAATTACATAAGGTCCAAAAAATTAATAAGCCTCATTTGAAGGGGCTCAATCCACTGTGCTAAGTCCCTACATCAACATGGCAGGATTCACACTGTCAATGGTTAAGACAGGTGGCACTGTCTGCGAGTCAGGGCTCTACCCACGAGATCATGGCTGTACCTCCCCCTGCCTTATTCCTATCTTCTAGGTGACTTCTCACAAGTCACAACTTCTCAATGTCTCATTTTCCTTAACTTAAAAAAAATTAACCATAATTCGTCTTTTTTCCTGTTTCACAGAGCCCTGAAGTTGGGACTCATTATCAAGAGTTCTGTTTTGACCACATTAAGTTGAGCATGAATATTAGATATTAACTGAAGGGGAAAAGTTCACTCCTCATAGGAACCCAATGCCTTCCAGCAAGACTAACTCCACAAATAACCTATACAACAGGATAAGAAACAGACCTTCACTTAGTGATAGAACCAGCCTTAACAATGACTGACTATTCAAACAATCTAAGAAAGGACAGAGAACCTGTCCAAATGAAATGGCAAATCATCCAGTGAAAAGAATTTTCTTCACCTAGGGGGCCTGAGGAGCCTATACCTAAGAAGATTACATTCCAGAAAGAACTGAAAATCCCATAAGACTTTGCAGAGATGGTAATTAAAACTACCTCAAGGCTTTGCCTGAGACTTAGTATAGGACCAAAATGGGGGGAGGGGTGGGACCAAAATGGGGGGAGGGGTGGTATCTGATTTTTTTTCATTAATCTAATTTTTAATATGTACTGCACTCACGTTTCAAAAATGAAAATCAAGGAGGGAAAGGAGGAGGGAGGGAGAAAAGAACACAGTGAAAAACCTTACCCCTACCCAGTTTCTGATCCAACCAAATGCCAAACTCTCCCCTAAAATGTTCACCTTTTAAAAGTTTTGCGGGTATCCTTTCTCAATTTTTGGATCAAATATATGGAAACATCATTATATACTATGTTTCTACTTCTTTTACGTAAATGGCAGCATACTATATAACCTGTTCTGTACTTTGTTTTTTAATTTATCTTAGAGCTCTTTCTCTATCAGTACACAGAGACCTTCCTCATTCTGAGGCTACAAAATATTCCATCATATGGATGGACCATAATCTATTTAAGCAATCCTCTACTGAAGGGCACTGCTACAACTTCACAATTTGCAAAAATACCTTCATTTTATTAAATATGCTTATATTTCCACTACTTGCTTTCCACTACTTGTCAGCTTTAGATGTCATTCTTTAATGTTTTATTATTACAAACAGGAAATAACACTACACAGGAAATCACTCTATATCCCATCTTCTTTGCCTTTTCCTCTTCCAGTGTTTGTTAGTTGTTAGAGTGCTTTTTTCCCCCTTTCACTCCAATCCCCATTTGCATTTTAAGTTCAGCTCTAGCATTAAACATATTCAATATTCAGGTGCTTTTACCATGGCTGCCCCAGTTATCTTTCTTAGCCTTTGGGTTTCAATTATTTGACTATAATGCATCTCTGTGTGGATCTCTTTGAGTTTATCCTGCTTGGAGTTCACCAAGCTTCTTGGATGTGTATATCCATGTCTTCAGATATGGGAAGTTTTCCACCATTCAAATCATTTTTCTGCCCCTTTCTCTCTTCTTTCTCCTGCTGGGTCTCCTATGAGTCACATGTTGGTACACGTGATGAGCCCTCCACTGGTTTCTTGGGCTCTCATCATTTTTCTTCATTCTTTTTTTCTTTCTGCTTCTCAGTCTGGATTATTTCAATGTTCTTATCTTCAAGTTTGCCAATCCCTTCTTCTGCCTGCTCAAATCTGCTGCTGAATCCCTCTAGTGAATTTCTCATTTCAGTTATCATACTTGTCAGCTCTGGAACTTGTTGGGTTCTTTTTTATAATTTCTATTTATTGAGATTCTGATTTTGTTCATACAACGTTTTCCTGATTTCCTTTAGTTCTTTTCCCATGGTTTGCTTTAGCTCATTGAGCATTTAAGACAGTTGATTTAACATCTTTGATTAGCAATTCTAATGTGTGGGCTTCCTCAGGATGGTTTTTGTGAAGTTCATTTTTTCATATGTATGGACCATACTTTCCATTTTCTTTGTATGTTTTATAGTTTTTAATTGAGAACTGGACATTATGAGTATTATGCTGTGGCAACTGGAAATCTAATCTCTCACTCTTCCAGGGCTATTTATTTCTGCTTGTTGTGGGCAGAAGCCATCTGTTGTTTTGTGACTATTTTGTGACCAGACTATTTTGGTCTTTGCATATCTATCTGACTTTGTTTATTCCTTGTTGTGTGTGGTCACTGAAATTCCTGCTACAGTATCTCTGCAGTCAGCCAAAGACCCAACACAGATTTCCCTTATATGTCTGGCTCCAAAGGCTGGGGGGTGGGGAGAGAAGTACCGATTCTTTAAATCTTCTGGTAGATGCTTCTGGGCAAAGCCTCTGCAGCTGAAAGGGCTGAAACCAAGGCAAACATCTGTGCCTAACCCTCAGGATCTGCCAGACTGACGTCAAGAAGCAACCCCAAATTTCTGGAGGACTAGGTCCCCACTGCCCACCTGGCTTTAGCAAGTCACTAAAGAAACACGGGCCACTCTCCCCACAGGTCGAGGGGCTGAGGAGCGGGGGATGATCACTGGTTTGTGCACACTGCTCAACTGCCAAAGAACAGCAGCCCCTCCCTCATCAAGCACTCCCCTGGCTGTTATAAGTGTCCAGTCAGGGTCCAGAGTCCTGAAATAGTTAATTCTGCCTTTTTTTTTTTCCAGTTTAGTGGTTGTTTTGATGGAGGAACCAACCCCTAGAGCTTCCTACCCTGTTATTTTTATTTTTTTTTGCGGTACACAGGCCTCTCACTGTTGTGGCCTCTCCCGTTGCGGAGCACAGGCTCCGGACATGCAGGCTCAGCGGCCATGGCTCACGGGCCCAGCTGCTCCGCGGCATGTGGGATCTTCCCGGACCGGGGCACGAACCCGTGTCCCCTGCATCGGCAGGCGGACTCTCAACCACTGTGCCACCAGGGAAGCCCCCTACCCTGTTATTTTTGAGCCACACTGTCCCTTTCCTTTAAAAGGTGTTTTGCCTGGTCCCTTCTGGGAGTAGCTGCCCTAAGCCTTCTCTTCCGCTCAACCTGGGTTTGAGAATGGGGACAAGGTGCATGGAAAGGCTTAGCAGTCCAGAAACAACACCTATCAACAGCCTGGTGCTCTAGGTATTTTTCTATGAATTATTTCCTATATATGCATAAACACACAGGTTCTCTCGTATCCCAGACAGTTCACAGCATTTTTTAACTTAAGAATCCACGAACATCTTTTCAAGTCAATAAATGGCACTTACACGTGCCATCATTTTTACTAGCCACATATTATTCTAAAGTATGAAACTATCATAATTTACTAAATCTTTCTGCTGTTAGGCTGCTCCTAACTTTCATTTTTCTTACCAACAACTCTGTAATAAACAATCTTATAACTGAGTCTTTGCACACGTCCTGATTCCCTTACAACAAACCCTCAGAAGTAGAACAAGCACATAGGAGCACATTTCAATGGCTTCTAAAACACACTATCAAACTGGAGAATCGGTTTTCTAAAAGAAAATTGGAGAGGTTTCCAGAACTCTCCTAGAATAGCTTCCAAAATATGATCTGAGAAAAGGGAATCGTAACTATGAATCAAGGATGAAGCATGATGAGATCATGTTAAGATGGAAAATTTTAGTTTCAGGTTTGCTTCACCCCACCCCCAGCCTTCCTCCACACACAGATACATACTGGTTCCCTATAAGGATTAAAAATAAAATTCCTATACTGAAACAAGCAAGTAGAGGCCACTATTGAGAAGGTATCAAGTTGAATAAGTAGTATCATTTAGGAACAGATAAAAAGAGGATACATGGGGAACTGGGAACAAGAAAGAGTGATCCTGAGAACTTAACTAGTACTTTCATTCAGACAGTTAAATGGCTAAAAGGCTCACCCCCTGACCATATTACATAAAATCTGACCCTATTAACCAATATTCTCACGAACTCATTTTGTGACATGAGACACACCAGTATTTATTTCACAGCATAAAAGACAACAGATTAAAGTTGTCTTTATTCAAGCCCAGCTTCCACCAGGCTAGGACTATTTAAGTCTCGGGCTTGTTCTAGTTTACATGGTTACCTACATTCCAATCCAGCTTAGAAAGCCGACAGGGCTCAGTGACTTAATCAAGTTACTATTAAGAACTGTTGGCGCTGCTGGTTCTTGTCTAAAATATCACATTACCTCACTCTGTGATCACGAACAAACTAATCAACCCACCAAAACTAAATGAGCATCGTTACTTAATGAACATGGGAATTACTTCCAGTCACCCACTCCTGGCTTCTCTGAGCCAGTACTGAAATGTGGGATAGCAGCAAATTTAGAAGCCATGTTTTTCTCTTGCTTTTCTCCTTCGTATCAGAAAGTGGACAGAAAAAAGAAATAGAGGTAATAGGTTAAGGAAACAAAAGGGCTGGAAAATCAACACGTCTTGAGCAGTATCACTCTCAACTCTCCTACAGACCCTCTTCTCTGTCTGTCATCCAAACGGCATGGCAAAGATGTCACCGATATTATTAGACAAAAGAGGTTTTTAACAGAAAAGCCTGTGGATCTTGAGACTTGACCACTACTTGCTTTAATTGTCCACAAGAGGGAGTCCTGCAGTCACTATACCTGCTACCTTAAAACCGTAACAATCATTTAGACGCATTAGCATGAATTACCCTTGGAGACTGTCATAAATGTTTTTTTTTAATTCAGTGCTGTAAGGTGTTAACTCTAGTCTAGGGCAAGGTCATATTGAATGATAACTGAATAAAAAATATTAAGACATTCTCCGTTCTAATCTCCTCTTTAATTTTCCTTAAAAAGAACGGAAGCCATATCAGAAAGCCTACTGTTAATACTGAATAAACACATTTAGCTACATCTAAATTCAAGTTTTCTTGGAAGAATTTTTACATTTAGCATGCATGGATAAATGGAGAAAAAACAGCTAGGTGTTCAGAGCAATGGTCTTTAGTAGAGTAGCTTGTTCTGATACGGAGAAGCAGTACAGCAGGGCAAATAAAGACATCAGCTTTGGAGTTACATATCTGATTTTGAATCCCAGCCCTGCCCCTTTTACTAGTTTTGTGATATCAGGAAAGCTATTTAAGTTATTGAACTGATTGTCAGTTTCCTCACTGTTAAAACAGGCCTTACAGAACTGTTGTAAAAATCAAAAGAGATAATACAGCAATACGTCTTTTTGGGCAAAGAATAAACACTAACATTAATGGCTATAGTTGTTACAGATATCAATTCTTTTAAAACAATATGCATAATTGACATATAACATTGGTTTCATGTTTAAATATTTTTAAGCACATGACTTCATACTATTTATTTTAACAAAGCCAGATTTATTCTTCATGATAGCATAACTTCCTTCTGAAGACCACTGTATACTTTTACATACTGTGGAATTAAATGCACACATTTAAAGATTTCAAAATATGCATATGTCATTACTTTAAAATAAATATATAGACATTCCCAGCTTCACTACAAACCAAAGAAATAAAGGAGCTACTCGTAATCTAAAATTAGATCAATGTTAACATGAGAATAAACTAATATTCTTTCCCTTAAGCAATTCTTATAACTTTAGTTTGCAGTATTCAATATTCACTTTGACAGGATTTGATAAAACAGTCAATATAAAACCCTTTTAAAAAGATTACTCTTATTGTTATGGATTAGGCATTTCTTTTCTCCTTCATATTAGAAAGTGGACAGAAAAAAGAAATATAGGTAATAGGTTAAGGAAACAAAAGGGCTGGAAAATCAACACGTCTTGAGCAGTATCACTCCCAACTCTCCTACAGAGACAGGATACGTGACATGTTGGGTCCCTCTTATGCTCAAACGTAGGACTTGAACACAGCTCCTTATTTGTTACATTCCTAATTCCCTTATTAGTGAGCTGAGAAAAAAAGAAGGAAAAGAAAGCACACAAGCCTCACTGTATAACATACAAAATAAAGCTTAAAGTTAAATCTCCAATTTCTCCAATTCTCCAAAGGTCAGGCAGAATTAAACTATCATTAAATTTTATTAAGGTTAAGGTCCAAGCCATATCGGTTCCCTAATTTATGCTATGAAGTTAGAGAAGATATCTAGGAGATATTCTTTCAATTTGAGACAAAAAAGAAACAAAAATCAGTGGTTTTTCAAATGCAGGCACTTCACAATCTCCTGGAAAACTAGATACATTAAAAAAAATACATACAGGGGGGCAGAATGCTCTGTTTCCTAATTCGATTCAGCACAGCAGTACTCATCTCTACAGGCACTGCTTGGCAAGGGGATTGTTACAGGAAGGAGGCAGGAACACGCATGATGAACAGACAGGGGAAAAGGACATGAGATTGTTTCCTGTGACTATGAACTATTACAGAAGTGTTTCTGAAACAACCAGATATGATTTCAAGATAAATGAATGACTGGGAACAAACTAAAATTTAATAGAAACTCCAGACAGATATGACCTTAGTCTATAATACCAGAACTATAAGTAGAGGCTGGCATACTCACATCTGAATGAGAGACTAAATTACAAATCATGGACAGCCACCTTAGCAAATCAAACAAATAATGGCTAAAAAAATATATATATATATATACGCTTGTAAATAGGAAAGTGATGACCAGGCAGCACAGTATGAAAGATAATAAGAAAAACAATGTAACACAGAAAAAGTCATGGCTGAGGGAAACGCCACGCAACAACTTCTATTCTTAAAGGGAAGAAGCAGTAAAAGCTTCGGAATATAAGAGGACCTGAGTCTGTGTGGGAGTTTACTATACATTAAAGACTAGATAAACTAAGACAATAAAGTCAGTATGACATAAGCTTTTAAGCTCAAGATAAAGGCAGAAACAGATGTTCTTTCTGATCGTGTCACTAAGTATGAAACAAGTATCCAAGTCTAACACAGCCCTGTTAGGAAGATAAGAAACAACACAAAATCAAACGCACCTGAGGGTCTAAGGCAGAACTTAATAATTTTGTCTGCTTTCAGAGTGGGTCATTATAATAAAGACAACATGAGACGTTCGATTCAACAGAAGGGCAGTAGCCAGCCTGAATTCAGTTTACAGCTAATACAGATCATACTTAGAGAAATACAAATGGGACCCTATTAAGTCTAACTGGTAGAAGATATGCAGTTTTAGTCAATTTGATGCAACAGGAATATATTCAATCTCTACCATGAGCCAGAGGCTGCCAGAAACCAGGAACAAAAAGATGAGTAAGGCTAAAAGCCTTTTAGGCTACAATGTAAATATCCTGAAAGGTTCCCTAGTAAGGGGTGGAATAAAGTGCTAAAATGAATAAAAAGGCTCAAGATAATGGGCAAAACACATTTACATAGAATGGAACATTACCATGTGTCGGGAGTAAAAGAAAACGGAAAACTGCGTTTGTGTGGACATGAAAAAACATTCTCCTGGTATTACATCTTGTCCGACGTTGGCAGAGAGACCATGGCTTCCAGTCTGGATGACGTCAATGAGCTTTGGTGAATTCCATGAAAATTTCAAGCTGGCAGCTCCCCTTCCTACTTAATAACCATGCCAGAACCTTGCAAAGGAAGGTATCAGTGCACATGTGGAGCAGAATTATAATAATGCTTTTATGTTTAAAGATATTAGAATTTGTTACCATATAAGCTAAAAAGAATGTGTAACTAGAAGAATAATTTACTAAATGTAGGGGCATCAAATGTACAGCAAAAAAGAGATGAATTCTGACACAAAGTCAATATGGAATCCATTTCATTAAGCCCAACTAATTTAAAAGTCAAAATATTACATTTCAAGAGACCAGGTGTACGGCCAATTGGACACAGAAAAATATCTGTAGGAAAATTTGGGGCTTGTAATCCACCCTACAGAAAGCTGGTTACTGAAGCCAACATACTCGAAAGGAGGAAACTCACAGGAGGGAGGTTCCTGGTTCTCTCTCCACAGAGCGCGGAGTGAAAGCAGAACTTGAGAAAGCCCGCGGAAGAGGAGCTGTCACGCTAAGGAGAGACGGTCCGGAGCCACGGGGCCGCGTCAGGGAGACCCAGCTCTGGGGCACTTTTCAGTCCACACCACCCAGCCAGCAGCCTAACATCTCTGCCACTCTAATCAATCAGCTTCTCTCTCCCCAGCCTTCTTCTCTACCCCCCATTGCCTCTTTCTCCCAGTTTGGTAGTGTACGTATTGCTCATCATTATCAGGTGCCCCAAACCTCGAATTTTCACAACGTTAAGGTCAGGAGACTAAATGGGTTAAAATTAGTTGAATGCGGGACAGCAAGAATCAGTTTATTAAAGGCTGGAGGACCAGAAATCTGGACCTCAGTGGGAGGAACTCCCAGATAGGGCAGGTCTGAAAGGTTAGGGATCTTCTAAAAATGGGATGAAAGCTGAGGTTTTTCAGTAGGTATCAGAGAAGTATTAACGTTAACACGGAAGTTTAAATATCAGCCTGTTGAGAAATGGACCAAATCCTTAGAACAGAGCTACACCCAACGAGCACACGCTGCGGAGAGCCAGCTGCGCTACCTGCTAGTAACCCGACAGCCCTAAACACCACTGCAAGATTCCAGGCACAGC
>NW_021703770.1:64809430-65083726 GCF_005190385.1 Monodon monoceros | reverse complement strand
TCCAGGCACAGCCCTGCGGGACGGACAAGGGACAAGGAGGCTAAGTAAGAAGCACCAATCTTAGTCTTTTGTTATCTAAACAAATAATTAGTGATTAGCATACTGTGAATACTCATGGACTGTCATGACACCTTTTAGGTAGTGTAACCAGAAACTGCTTTCTATTCAATAAGCAATTTCACATCTCCTTTCGGGCTGAATAAAAATTTCTGACTTAACATGAGCGTCTGAACATTTCAGCAGTATCTTTAGTGAGCTAAGATCTTCCAAATTTCTTAATAAACACAACCCATCACATAATTCCCGCTGATATGCATGTTCTATCTAAATTGCAAAATGGAACACTTCCCAGAGAAGAAAATATTAGTTTGAAAAAACAAAGTTCCAAGGAATGTTTCTGATCATCCTAAAATAATGTCAACAATGACTTCCTTACATGAAAAATCCCTTTCTCAAACTCAAACTATGTAAATATGTATGATATGTATTATCTTTTGTACCGTAACATAGGTAATAAGAACACAAACAAAGGTAAAAGAATGCTTCATAGGGTTTCCCTGGTGGCGCAGCGGTTGGGAGTCCGCCTGCCGATGCAGGGGACACGGGTTCGTGCCCCGGTCCGGGAAGATCCCACGTGCCGCGGAGCGGCTGGGCCCCGTGAGCCATGGCCGCTGAGCCTGCACGTCCGGAGCCTGCGCTCCGCAACGGGAGAGGCCCGCGTACCGCAAAATAAAAAAAAAATAAAAAAGAATGCTTCATAAAATCTCTTCAGTGAGAGATGATATCTGGGAAAGTTTGTTTTCTTGCCCCATAGAACCAAGATAATAACACCTGATAAATTCACAAAGAAGTTAGCATGAACAGTCCACTTAAAGCAGCAGAGACCAAAAAACAAACGAACAAACAAAAACCCCCGAACAAGAACAACAAAACCTAGTTAAGAATGAAAGCTTCTGTGTGACGACTTAAAAACTAGAGTAGAATTTCTTGATTAAAGCAGAATCTGTGACAAATTGCCAGGCTAACCCTGGCTGCAGACTTACACCAGGTCTTCTGCAAACACTTCCTGGCAACGAGGATTCATGATCTTCCAAATCCCCCCACCCTCTGTAACCATGAATACAGGTTAGTTTCAAAACGTCTTCCCAAAGTTTGAATTCTCCCATTTCTTTATAAACAACCACAGACCTGGTCTAATACCAGTTAACAAATCTGCACTCCGACTATAAACCCATGATTTTTAATAAATGCATAATTTAATTACCATACTTTAAAAACTTTTTGTTTAGAGATCATTTTGAAATACAAATAAAAAATGCAAAAAGCTGCAAAACTAAAGAGTACAGGGAATACCCTTTATCACCACCCTTTACTCAGATTTGCCATTGTTAACATTTTATCCACCTGCTTTACCATTTGTACTGTGTGTGTGTGTGTGTGTGTGTGTGTGTGTGTACGTGTGTGTGGTGTGTACTTGATTCTTTTTCTGAACATCTGAGGGTAGGTTATAAACATTCTGGTCTTTTACCCTCAAATACTTCAGTGAATAACACCACAACCTAATACGTGTTCCTATTATAAATAAGGCCAATGTGAATGGCCTCACACATACATTGACATTTGTGTAAGATTATTCCCTTTGCATACATGTCTAGTGCTGAAATCAAAGAGAAAAAAAATGTTTATGACTCTTGATGCACCGTGACGAACTGCCTTCTAAAAAGTTTGTAATAACGCAAACTTCTATCACTAGCACCTTAGCTGATCGTTCGCTTAACTTTCTAAATTTGACAGGAATTTGTTTAGTAGTGAAGTTGAACACTGTTTCTGTATTTAATGTACTCACGTGTTCAGCTAATTTTCTTCTTTTGCCTCTTTATACCCTTTTAGAAAGACTCAAAGTCAGAACTTGCGGCATGATAATGCCCATGGCAAATCCTATTGTGAAGATCCATTTCTAGGCCTCACGAGAACGAGAATAAGGATTTATGACAAAAGATAATCCAAACCGCAAAAACTCAAGGCAGAGAAAACTGCAATATTTACATAATAAAATTATTATTGAGGTCTCACTTGCTAACTTTGGAGCCTGTAATTGTTCTCTAACTGGATAAACAGCTAGAGGAGAATGCACCTTGGGATGGTAAACCCAAACACTGTTTATAATAAACCGTATATATAAAAGAATCTTTCAAAAAAAGCTCAATATTGCAGTACAGATGTCTAATTTCTAGGCAAATTTAATAAAGACAATTATGTTCAACGTGGAGAAAATCACAATCCAGAAACAAGTTAAAACTATTCCAGCACCTAAACACATATCAGCAGCACCTCACAAATAGAACACATGGAAGAAATACAAAATTACAGACAAGCAGCAGTTATAATGTACTAATGGTATAATATATGTTTCTAACCTGTTGATATGCATTTTCTCCTGTATTTTAAACTCTCTCTCTCTTTAAAAAGACCCTGCCCTGGGAGGACAGATTACAAGACAGAATCCTAAAAGTAAGGACAACGGTTAAGAGACCACCAGAATAACCCCAGACTGTGGTAACAGAGGTCTGAATCAAGCAGGATAGGAGATGAGGAGGACAGAAAGGAGAGGAGAATGACAGCTATTTTCGGTTACTAAATACACGGGACTGAATGCAGACTGGCTGTAAGCAATGAAAGAACTGAGAGAGACAAGAATTTTACAACAGGGAAAGTTAACAGTGAGTTTAAGGTAAAACCAAAGAGATGCACAGAAGGCGTGGGGTGAGGAGCTGTACACAGAGAAAATTCTAGCTTCAATGAATTTAATACACCTATCCAGAATTTTGTATTCAGAACATTCTAGAAACTATTTTAACTTCAGCATGCAAATATTTATGTCACTGTGAAAAATAAAATCATATTTTTAATTGTATACAAAGGAGAGGGCACATTACTGAAGCCCGACTGCTCAGGCCCTCGAGGGATTACGCCCACCCCACAGCGCTGGCCAGGTCCGCGGGACACGGCTGAAGGCGGCACTCGGGAGGCTTCAGCCACAGCTCGGGCATGCGCTCACCCCCTGATTAGATCACATTTCACAAAATACGCTCGATGAAAATTTTTTCTTTTCAGAATTCTGAGCTGTGTGATAAACAGAACCTACGACATGAGTAGGAAAGAATGACTCATTTTTCTCTATTTAAAAAACCCCTCCAAATTACGTTATCATTTTGGCTTAGAGAGATACTCTTGTTTTATAATAACTACAGGGTCAGTTCCACAGTGGCAATTTCCAGCTACAGCCTAGAGTCTCAGAACATCTGTCACGATGGGGTCGTGAAGAGAATCTGCATACCTAGAAGCCGAGTGGCCTCTGCTGTGCTGAGACACCAGACCACAGAGGCTCCCCAGTAGGATGCAAGGGCAGGTCCCCAAGCCCGAGGAACATCCTCAAGCCTGGGACTGCTGCACACTGCTTTCAACCATTTCTTGCCACTAGGTTTCATTTTGCACCCAATCTGAGCATCTTTATCTCTTAGAAGGAATATTTTGTCCGTTTACCTTTCCTGCCATCATTGATACCTTTGCTCGTACTTTTCTCATTTTGTCCTTAAGATTTTACATCATTTGCTCCTGGTTTCATAATGATTTAGAAGATAAACATCCTATTTGAATTCCATGAGAGAGTACCTCCAACAATTTGGTCATTTCCAACTTCCCTCCCCCACAGAAATGTCCCATTATGTCTCCTATTTAAGACTTCCAGCATCTTATAACAATTATAATTTTCAAATCCTCTCTTTCACTAAAATGCAGTAGAAGACAAGGGGTAACCTAGGGACTCCCAATGCAACACTGTGCTTTTCTTTAGGTCAACATTGAGACTTAACCATTTTACTGATATCCTTACTCAGAGCCAATCTTTGTATATTACAATATTTACAAACAATTTTATTTAAACTTTTCAGTGAGTAATATGTTCACATGAATCAAAATTCAAAAGGGTGTAAAACAAAGAGCTTCTTTCTCTCTCAGGTCCTCAGGCCGCCCAGTTTCCCTCCTGGAGGCAACCCATGTTACTAAGGTCTAATGTGTTGTTACAGAAAAAAACGACATATTGAATCACTCTCGCTTCCTTCCCCAGACAAACCCACTAATCCTGGAGTATTATTCTTTTATGCTGTTGGTATTCTTTTTGCTAATATTTTTTCCAAAGATTTTTTTATAGACATTTACACTTACGAGTATTACATTTGCCTCTTGAAAGTTATATTTGCTCTATAAAAATAGCTCTGAATGACTTCTTTTTGTGTAATCTGAAAGAATTTAAAGTGCTGTGAAACTAATTATCAGTCTCTTAAAGACACTGAATAATTTGCCTGTAAAATCTCCAGACCTCATGCTTTTAGGGGTAACTCTTGTGTAGCTTTCTCCAACATGTTGACCCCAGAACTCTTCCACACTCTTAAAATTATTCACTGCCCCAAAGAGCTTTAGTTTATGTGCGTTGTATCTACGGATATTTTCCGTAATAGAAATTAAAACAAAAATTCAAAATACTTATTTATCATTTCATTTAGAAATAACATAATAGGACTTCTGGTTTCTGGATCTGCATATAAGGAGCTCAGAAGTTGCCATTCTGTCCTAACAACACATAAAAAGCTGAACAGACTGCAAAGTCAACAACTGTTCTAGGATCCACTGAAGAGGTGAGGACACAGGGCAACTCACTGCCCCAAGACTGGAGAGACAGGCAAAGAGAGACAACTTACTGGCACAGAGACTCACAAATGGAAACCTCCTTGGGAACCGGTGCCGGGGGCAGAGAAACCTGAACTATAATCGATGAACTTCTGGAGGCTTCTCTGAGAGTTAAAAGCTCCAGGGAAATCCAGTCATGGGGTGGGAGGGGGGAGCAGAATTTTGTGAGATTTACCTCCAGGAGCTTGACCAGGTTAATCCCACAGTAAATGTCTGCCAGAACTCACACAAGAAGAAGGTGCCAACCTGAAAAGGCCCATCTCTATTCAAGAAATTGAATCAACAATCAGCAACCTTCCAAAACAGAAAACACCAGGCCTAGAGCGGTTCACTGGTGAATTCTTTAAGGAAGAAATTATACCAATCCTCTAAAATCTCTTTCAGAGGCCAGAAGCACAGGTAACACTTCCTAACTCACTCTAATCAGACATTATCAAAAAAAGAAAACTACAGACCATTCTCTCTCATGCATATAAATGCAGAAATTCTCAATATTGGCAAACCAAATCCAAAAGAGTCTCCTTCCTCCGAAGAAGATTAACACTTACTTCTAAGCAGGTGGCTTAGAGGCACTAAAATCACAGACCACCTTAATCTAATCATTATTTGAGAGAGTTTAAAGCTGGGGTTTTTTTCTAATATAAAGCACTTTGGGTCTCTGACTGAAGCATAGAGAGTTTACCAGGACAATTCCCCAACCTTGGTGAACTACAAACACCTGTTTTTGTTTTTCTGGCCTCAAGTGTCCAACAAAAGCTCTGCTCAGCTTCTCACCCACTTTTCCCAGCATCAGCAGATGCCACTAAGGGGAAAAGTAGCCTGAAATGCCCGCCTCGTCCTTGCCTCGACGGCACTCTGATACACTCAAATACACGTCTTTTCTACTGTGTCTAGTTTTTCTAATTTTTTCAATTGTATTGTTAATCCAAGTAATTTATCCAACATTACCAAAAGAGGAACTCCTCCGAAAACAGATTTAATATGGTTAATATTTAAGGGTTTTAGAAGTCCTGTTTTTTCCCTTTTTCTCCCATTATGCGCCGGAACCAAACAATGTTTGTTTTCAAAATACGCATTCTACCAAACATCTTTCAGGGGTGTGGGTGTTTTTAAATAAATCCAAGGGATATATACCTTGTTAACTCTGAGATACCTTTATATAATGTCACCTGCACAAAAGCATTTTATCTAGAGTCGTGAAGACCAAACATTTAGAATAAAACAACTTTTTGAACATATAGTTTTTAAAAAGAAAAAAATGTACCAAAGTAATTTCACATTTAAATAAGAAAGAAGAAAAACCATACCAGCTTTCATATTTTGATACTTTCCAATTCTACTTGCCTCTAAACATCTACAAGTATTATTTAGAAATAAAGTGTCATTTATCATGGCCCAGTATTTTAAAAACATTTTAAACATAATATGTTTTTCCTTGTATTCGCTTTCCCTTGGAAAATTACATAATTTTATGAAGCTCTGAAATGAAAATTACATAATTTTATGAAGATCTTTTACTGGAAGTCTGAGAGAAATACTGTATCTGCTAACACTTACCGTGAAAAATACGAAAATCAATATATGGATGAGAACCTCTCCTTTCTGATTCAAATCCTGCTCGACTCCTTACGCGTACATCTCCTGGACAGAATCAGGAATAAAACATAAGCTTAGAAGGCTGCCGTTCAGGAAGAAGCTCCCACATGCAATAAAGGTCTATGTGGGATCAAACCCATAACTCAGGCTACTAATGATATAAATGAAATAAGTAGTTAAGAGCTGATTTATTTGAAAGGGTTTACAAATGTTTGGCACTGAGTTATAAGGCTAGATGAGGTTTTTTTTTAACCTACCCCTCTAATAATTATAATCTCTATTTTAGAGTCACCTTCTGAAAGATGATTCATGTATATGATAATCCAACCTCATATCTTATTACTCACATGGAGTTAAAAAAAATCCTCAAGACAAAACTTTAAAAAGCCACAATGAGAAGCAAATATTTATTAAGTGTCTGCTCTGTGCCTAACACTATACTATAAGGGATATAAAGAAATAGAAAATATATTACCTATTCTCAAGCAGCTTATAATTTTTTACATGCACAGAAAATTAAAATGTTAAAGATTTTGCCTGAAATGTTTAATTTGGTCAATCTTCTTTTTTCTCATTGACAGTGGGTATAGTCAAGGTCTTTAGTTGGGTCTTAAACTTTGTTGTTTATAAGCTCAGTATTGTTTCTTCCTATATTCACATGGCTTTTGGATCTACTTCTCCATACAGCCACATAACCACTGCAATCTTCTGCCAGGTACTCTTTTTCTGCCTTGCAGACATTATTTCATTTAATTCTCTAACCAAATCTGAGAGATAGAAATCTTAACCCCCATTTTCAGATGCAGAAACTGAGATTTTTAGATGTTTAAGAGCATGCATATGCCACAAAGCTAGTGTAAAGGTGTGCCAGGGTTTAAACCTAGCTCTGCGGGCTCCAAAGGCAGCACCTTTCCCACTACACTTCCACAGCCTCCGAGTTTATAACCTTTAAGTCTCCAGTCCCCATTCCTGTGCCCTCGCAATTCCGCTTGCCTGGAAGGCTCTCCTGCTTATTCTTTGTTTCAAGGTGCCCGTCATCCACCATGAGTCCATCCCACAACGATTAATCCCTTCTCTCATGTGGTGATGCCTTCACTCTCTATTGGATGTTTACTGAGCACTCACTACATGTCAGGTAACACAGCAGTGAGCAGAATATATAAAGTCCCTGTCTTCATGAAGCTCACCCTTTCATGGAGTGACACAAATAATAAAACAAAGAAATAATTTCATCCTATGGAAGATGGTAAAAAGCACCATGCAGAAAACTAAAGCAAGGAAAGAAGAACAGGGAGGAGGAGTTGGGGAGGAGTGATTCATGGCTGTGGTCAGAGACCTCAGCAAACGGGAGGCATCTGAGCAGAGGCCTGGAGGCAGCGAAGCAGTGAGCCACACGGCTACCTGGATGAAGACGGGTCCAGACGTAGGGAGAGCAAGTATGAATACCCTGAGACGGGAGCATGCTTGTCACGTTCAAGGTCAAGCAAAAAGGCCCGCGTGGCTGGAGTGAGGTGAATGAGGGGAACTGGTAGGAGGTGTGGTCAGAGAAACAGTAGGGCCACATCACACTGGACCTTCAACGGGCCATTATAATAGCTTTGGCTGTTACTCCAAGACAGAAAACTATCGGAAGATTCAGAACAGAGGGGTGAGATGGACTTAGGTCTGAAAAGGTTCACTCTGGCTGCATAGACTAGAATCAAGTAGAGACGCACAGGCAGACGCAGGGAGACGCTTAAGGAGTGAGTGCATTCAACGAGGCAACAGCTATGGCCTGCGGGGAAGGGGATATGGGGAGATGCTGGTCAAGGGGGTACAAAGTTTCAGTTACGCAAGGGAAGTTCTGGAGATCTAATGTACAACTATGTGACGACAGCTACCGATAAAAAACCGAGTAACTGTGGTTCAGTTAGGGGTGGTAACAGCATCGTGGTGGTGAAATCCTGGATACACTTTGAAGGTATCAGCCAAGAGGATGTGGTGATGAAGTAAACGCAGAGGAAATAAGAAATAAGAGTCAAGAATGACGCCAAGGTTCCTGACCTGACAACCAGAAGAATGGAGTTCCATTTTCTGAGACGGTGAAAGAATGCAAAATCACAGACCTGGGGAACACAAATCTTTTAACACATATGTTAAATGTGAGGTACCCATAACCATGTGGAGATGCTCTACAGAGTGAAGAAGACAGGAGTCTAAAACTCTGTTTTAAGGAGAGTAGAATCCTGACATGTCTACAGAGAGAGATGGAGGCAGTAAAGAAGAAAAGGCTCAACATTCCTGGGGGGAAATATGTGCTAGAGTAGAATGGGACTAGGCAGGTAAGATACACAAGGTAAATTAAAGAGAGAAAAAGGGAAAAGCAAAAACAGGACACTGGAGAACACACAGGCCTAAGACTATGAAAAAGAGTTAACGAAAGAGGCACAAACAAACAAACAAAAAACCCCAAACCAAATCACCACCCCAGAAGCAGGTGAAGAGTGACTAAATATCATAGAAATTGAGTGAGGAATTCTGAGTATAAGGAGAGCAGTCATGAAGAAAAGACAGTAAGAAAAGATGAGTAAAGGTGCCTACTGGAATCTTCATAGTATGTTTTTAATAGTATGAATTAAAGTACAAGGGATCAAGGAGTGCGTGGATGAAGAGAAAAATCTGGCAAAGAGAGGGAAAGAGAGAAACTACACACATATATGTATGTGTGTGTGTATATATATATATATCAATTATACATGTATATATACACACATCAAATTCATTTTACCCTCTGCACTTGAGTAATACATTAAAGATTTAAGAACTGAGACTAGGAGAAGACAAATGGCCTTCTCACCAGCCAACTGAGAACAAACACATCCAGTGACAGGACTATGCGATCAGGTAATTCACGGTCTCGTCTTTGTTCATGTTACCATTTAGTATTCAGCAACTGTACAAATCTAAGACTCTTTTTACGAAGAATAATCAGGATGCAACTTAAAATTGTATACTAATCACAGAGTCCCAGTTATTAAGCTAGAGATTTCTCAATTACCCAAACTCTAAGATGCCCCTCTTTATTCACATCATATTAATTTTGGCTTCTACACTCAACCTCAAAGTAATAGGTCATTTCTGCTGCAAACAGTGATGAAAAGCTACCCAATGAAAGATATCTCGATCTTGAATTAACAGCAGATAACAAAATTAACTGATATTGGTGCAAAATAAATAATTCTTACCTAGCATACGAATGTACAACGCAGTCTGATCAGAGCTGTCATAGGAGATAGCTCCACGCCTCTAGAAAAAAAAAACACCACACATTTTAATGCATGATAATTTAAAATGTGATATAAAATTCAATTCAACAAACATGTATTTATTATTTTTTGTGACGCACTGTGCAAGAGAAGTTGGGATATACAAAATGGAATTAAATACAGCATTTGCTCTTGAAATCTCTAGTTGTGAGGAAGACAAATAATTATAATACAATATGATTAAGCATTGTTGGAGAAGTGGATACAGAGTGAGGAACACAGTAGGTGGAAATTTAATGTCAGAGTACATCATACAAGCCCACTTGAAGAGAGAGCTTCTGCAGAGGTAGTCAGAATTGATGGAGAGACACAGTTCAACTACTTCACTATTCCCTTCACTTAAACATGAATGAATAAGCAAACAAGAATCATCCGACATTTGAAGAAACTCTTTAGCTAGAAATAAATGGAACAAAATGAAAAACCAAATGGCCCAGAAGCTACAAGAAATAAGAGAATTTAAAAAATGTAATTAGTGTACTCAGAGAAATCTGAGTAAAACCAAAAATGGGGTGCACTGAAAGAGAACAGATTTAAAAATATATTTTGAGCTTAAAAATAAACAGGTATAAAAAGTATCTTGCAATATTACTCATAATGGCCCCCAACTGGAAACAATCCAAATGTCTACCAACTAATGTATAGCCATACAATATTATTCAGTATTCAATATCTAGTGTTGTTATTCAGACATAAAAAGGACTGAAGTACTGATACATGTTGCAACATGGTTGGATCCTGAGAACAGTATACTGAGTGAAAGGAGCCAGTCACGAAGGACCACAAAGCATATGTTTCCAATTATATGAAATATCCCAAACAGGCAAATCCACAGAATCAGGAAGTAGACTGGTGGTTGCCTAGAGTTGGGAGAGTTGATGGGAACTGGAGAGTGAATGCTAACGGGCACAGGGTTTCTACCTGCAATGATGAAAGTGTTCTCAAATTAACTGTGGTAATGACTGCACAACTCTGAATATACCAAAAGGCACTGAATTTAAAAAAAACCCACCCACTTTAAATGGGTGAATTGTATGGTACATGAACTATACTTCAATAAAGCCATTATAAAAAATAACGAGTATTGCAAATATTTTAAATATAATTACCAAAAAAAAACCGAAAGCAAGAAACCAAAAAACACCTCTGTAAGACCTGAAACACCCTCAGCAAGTTCTGCCAACTCCACCTTCACACCCATCTCCCTTCCTCGATCTCCACTCCTTCATTCTGTCTCAGGCAATAGCATCTCTCACCTGGACTCCTGCAATGTTCTGCCCTGCTGACTGGTTTTCCTGCTGCATCTCTTGGCCCCCAGTCCATTCACGCAGAAGCAAGAGTGAACATTCCAGCTACTGCTCAGAAGTCCTCCAATGGTCCCCAATAGACTTGGAATAAACTCCAAACACCTAACTCTCCATGATCTGCCTACCCCTCAGTCCTCTTGTCCTACCGCCCTCTTTCTACCACTAAGAGCCAGCCACCCTGGCCGCCTTCCCCTTTCTCAACCACGCCACACGCACAGCCTTGATACCTGCTGTTCTGTCCAGGATCACTGCATCATCGTTCCCTTCTTACCTCTCAGGTTCCAGACGAAATGTCATCTCTTCAAAGAGACAGTCCCAGACTACAAAATCTGAAGTCACCAAGCAGTCACCCTCCCCAGAGTCCCTACGTTCATGCTCTGTACAGCACACCTAGCTGACCTACTCTTGTTAGCTTGTTCTAAAACAAAAGCTCCACAAGAGCAAGAACCATGTCTGACTTATTCACCACTGTGTCCTTGGCCCTAAAAACTACTATTATTTAGTAGATGCTAAATAAATATTTGGTAAATAAATGATTGAATGCACTTATTGTAAATAAATTAGTGAATAATCATTTACAAATTAAGTTGATGAATAAATTAACGAACAACACAATTGATATAAAGACAAACTAAACATCTAGAAGATAAAACTAACCAAACCTCATACCAGAATCTAACCTCTGTGGAGGCAGACTTTGTTCAATGCTGTATCCCCAGATATAGAATAAATCCCAACATTTAGAATAGAGCCCAGCACATTCTAATGTAATCAATAATATTAGCCGAATAAACAGGCAAGCAAATTCTTAAAAAACAGTAATAAATAGAACTAGCGTCATGAGCTATTATAAAGTAGCGTGACACTACAGAGAATCTAGAATCAAATCCAAGAATACACAGAAATTTTGTATATGCTAAATAAAGGATCTAAAATCTGTGGAGAGGAAATTCCCTGGCGGTCCAGTGGTTAGGACTCAGCACTTTCACTGCCAAGGGCTGGGGTTCAATCCCTGGTCAGGGAACTAAGATCCCACAAGCTGTGTGACACAGCCAAAAAAAAAAAAAAAAAAAAATCAAGTTAATTATTTGATTTAAAATGTTAGATTAAGTGGTTGTTATCTGGAAAAACATAAGGCTGTATTATTACCTTCCTACTCCAAAATAAATTACACATGGAACAGAAATTTTAATGTAAAACAACAGCATGAAAATATTAGAAGAAAACATAACTGTATTTAAAAAAATCTCAAATAACAACAAGGACCTACTGTATAGCACAGGGAACTATATTCAATATCTTATAATAACCTATAATGGAAAAGGATCTGAAAAAGAATATATATATGTATAACTGAATCACTCTGCTGTACACCTGAAACTAACACAACATTGTAAATCAACTATACTTCAATAAAGTTTTTTTAATTTAAATAACGACTCAAAAAGAAATCTTAACTAGGAAAGGCCTTTCTAACTGTTCTATAAAATCCAGAAGTCATGAAAAACAAATCAATTTGGCCACATGAAAGTTAAATTATGTATGACAAAATGTTCCATAAACATAGGCAAAAGACAAACTCCAAACAAAGAAAAATGAGTTCAACAGATACGACAAAGGGCTAATTTTTCCCTGCTACACCTAAAAATGAAGGGAGAAAAAAGTGTCTTACAAATCAATTACAAAATGAATAATAGTGTAGAAAAACAGGTGGGACATAAATACACTACTCACAGAAAGAGAAATAATAAACTAATAAACACAAGAAAAAATGCCTGACTTCATTAACAAAATACATATTAAGGAAATGAGATGGTATTTTTACATATTAATGATATTCTTTCCTCACAAACCCCTGGCATGGAATTTACAACTCTTCAACATATACCTAGAAATCTCAAGGAAAAATAATCATTTTTTTTTTTACTGTTATTATAAAGAAAAGTTACTGTATTTAAAGCCCTCATTTGGATATAGTATGCAAAATAGCTCCCCAAATCATTGTTATTATCTCCTCGGTGTTTATCATTTAAGAGAAAAACATCAATTAAACTGCTAAGACTTAATGTATCCTTAAACAAACAAACAAAAAACCCCACCAGTTCAGGAAATATAAAAGGAACACAAGTCACAAGCAAAAATAAAATTCTGATTTTCAACACTGGCCGCCTCCAGGGAAGCTGAAGGACAGACACAAGGGTAGGAAGAGGACTTTTCAATGAATATCTTTTGAATTTTGTAGCACGTGTAGTTATTATATATTCACAAAATACATCGAACTAAAATTTAAAGCTACAGTAAGAATGTACTACAAAGAAATCTACAAAGAAATGGATGATCTCAAAACCCAAGGGACTAAATCATACAGAACACACTCCTGGCAGCATCATGCTTAATAAAGTTAGTGTCTTGCACCAACAGAAGACCCTGAGCCTCCTGCAGTGTTTCATGGTAAACTACTTATTCTGGAGCAAACAGCCACTGTAATCACTTGGTATTAAAAGGCACGACTCACACCTGCTGTTCCCATCTCTACCCCAAGATATTTATCTTATTAGATTTCAAGACTCCCCTTAATACCACCATATTAGAGGAAAACCTAATAGTCTGGAGAGCACATATGTGGAGATAAATATTTCTATCGGCCAAATCATATTCATGAAACCACAGATATAATTATGTAATAGTTTGTCATGGTCAGGACCTATCAACCCACTATTATCCAATCAAATTGGGTAAATAGCTTGTTAAAACACATTTTAACCTGTTATCTCTAACAGTTCTCTTCAGGAGAAGGGTTGCCTTTTTTTTTTTTTAATGAGGTGAAGGGTATTTACTAAAAGAGCCACTAATTAGAAAGGTAAAGTCTCATTTATCACTTTAAGGATTGAGAAAGACTAACATCAGCTGTTAAAATAGTATAAGTAAGAAGCTGGGTAATGAACATAATCTAGATTATAACTGTGACACTAAATTTATTTTAAGGTAATCACTTTAGACTTAGTTATAGAGGCACTAACTTAGGGTCTGTATTAGTTAACCATTACAAAAACTTGGCAAAAAGGGTAGAATTTAACTTTAATATATTTTAACAAATTACTTTGGGATGTGCAAAATATTCAAGTTATTTTATTCATTACTAATTTAAGTAAGCCTGGTCCACAAATACTTAGCTTAAATGCTATGCTAACCTGCAAGACACACTCTCATGAAACAAATCCAAATGAGATAACAGAAAAACTTTTTTAAGAATGGACTTAAAAAAAAGGTGGACCCATCAATGAATACATTCTGAGTGATAATTTACTCATTTATTGCCTCACAGACCAAGATTTAAATGAATATTATTAAACTGTAAACAGTCTAGGTAAAATAATCTAAAGTAACTCTTTGTGGATAAATATACTATAAATTATAACATAAAAAATTTGATTTCCGTGTTAGAATGTTACTTTAAAAAATAATTATATGTGCTTTATACACCAAGACTGCAGCACAGACTTAACATATATCTTTGTAAAAGACTATCATTTTTAAAGCCATATACTAGTAAAATTGTTTTTAATAAAGACAGTAAAACAAATTTAATCAAATTCCCGTGTCACACTGTCAGTCATAAAACACTCGGGGCTATCGTCCACATTCCCACCTCACCTCCCCAGTGAATGGAAACAACTGAGAAGCTTCTACTCGTGACTTTTCTAATTTAGCCATCCTGGGAACAGCTCATAAAGCAAACTAGTGTAAGTCAAACCACGGGTGAGGCCCAGCTAATCAGAAACTGACAGCCGCAGCACAAACAAGTTAAACTCTAAGGTTCCAAAGGATCCACCACCACACAGACAGGAGTTCTGAGCGCCCTGGTAAGACACTCAAGCTGGCATCGGGGTGAATCGCGGCTCTTCCTTAAAAGATCTGACTGACAAGATAAATGACAAAAGGCGTAAAAGTTGTTCCTGATATTGGTTAATACATAACTTTTAAAGACAGGCATTTTTGTTTGTTTGTTTTGGCGCAGCTTATGAGATCTTAGTTCCCCAACCAGGGATTAAACCCGCACCCGCGTCGGTGGAAGCACCGAGTCCTAACCACTGGACCGCCAGGGAATTCCCAAGACAGACATGTTTTAAAACTGAGCAAAGATATCTTAAGTGCTATGGTTTTTATCTTGTTTGGGTTTTCCAGTAAAATAATCTATTGTGCAAAGGCGTGTGTATTTCCCTTAGATGGTGAAGTAATGATATATTAACTCCTTGCTGAGCTCCTACTCTGTGCCAGAAAATGCTCCAGGCGCTTTCAAACAAAACCTCACTTACGCACATAAGACCTCTGTGAGGCAGGTCTTATACGCCGGGTTTTGGAGATTAGTAAACAGGTCACAGGGCTTAAACACAACAGCACTAAATACATTTTTGGGTAACGTTACAGAAACGGTAACACGCTACAAAAGATGAAGCCCAAAGTTCTGAAAGCAGTTTTCTCTGATGCAGTAAAGTGAGCTTTTTCAGACCGTATTCATCTTACGTATGCTAGGAAAGTGTTCGCACCTGAGTGCCTATCCAAGCACGAATCCATCCATTGAACACTATCCTTCCCAGTCCTCTTCCCTATGCAAACATTAAAAATAAAAAACACACTCTTAAAATACTAGCATTCTTTTTGTTTAAAAACTTAATTTAAAATTTTTGGTGGTTATAACAAAAATAAAAAAATCTCTGAAAACATCCACAATTCAACTAATGCATTATTAACATTAACTTGACCTTCATTCAGTAACTTGGCAAGCTAATCCTTTAAAAACAATTAGTAAATTGGTGTGAGTGAAACAAAATTCATTCTTAACTTACAAAACACAAGATTTAAAAAATCTGAGTGCGCTGTTTTGAAGAGATTTCTTCAATCGTATTCACTAAGAAAACAGGACTGCTTCAAGAAAAAGACAATTATGCTTAAAACAATATGCTTAAATGTGAAAAACATGACATTATCAGGGATTCAAACCTCGCTTGAAGAAGAAATATGAAAGAAGCTTTTGTGCTGCTTATTAGCAAACAGTGATGGCCTTATACATTTTAAGTTACTATTCACACTTTTCAATTTCTTAATAAAGGAAGACAAAAGCTGCCTGGTGGATGAAAGACCATCATTTTTATACAAGTATAGAAAAATAATTTCAAATAGTATAATCTTAAGTATTTCCTACTTTGGACTCTCATTCGGATGGCAAATGGCTAGCATTCTAGCAAGCATTTCTTTCTTTTTTTTTAAATCATAGCATAATTTTAATAGGGAATAATGAAGACAACTTAATACGGAATGCTAGATTCAGTTGATGAAATACTATAGCAAGCATTTCTTAAGCCCGATATTTGGAATCCAAATTTAAAAACAACAGATATATAATAATCTTACTCTTTTCAACATATTAAATAAAGTAAGGCATATATTTCCGCAGCAGGAAGACCTTAAGTGAGAACATGAGAGACAGTGGTATTTAGTTTTTAAAAAGTGTTTAATTGTTTAGAAATCCTCAATCATTATACTTTAAATTTATAAGCAACAGTAAATTTGCTATCTCTAGAAGAGAATGTTTAAAGTACGTACACCAAACGTCTAACCTGTTTAATTCCATAATCTTAAAAGTTAAACTTCTTTAAGTGTAAAAACTTCTTTAAAGGAATGATCCTGAGGAAAGCTACCTCGATACCAAGGAATGATACCATAAAAAGCCCTTCAGGAGGAATAGGTGGGAGAAGAATAAAAATCACATGCAGTAATCTCAAGCTTCTCAGCTGACAGGTAAAACGTGTAGCTCTTTTAATCAGAGAAATAACACTGAAGCAAAAGGAGAAGAAATTTGACTAGCAAGTTCACTCCTACCCGTATATAAACTAATGATTAATGTCACAATCCTAAAAATAAAGATGGCCTACCTTAGAGGCGATCCACTTGATAAGAACCAAGGCCAGACACCAGATCAATGTAATTCCCATTGGGATCAATGAAAAGCCCCCTGCATAGCCTCCCTCCTCTCCCAGAGAGCAATGAGCAAGGAAGATTTGTTAGGATCTGACAATAACCAGCTGTCCCGAGGCAGAAGAGAGGGGACACTGCCTGCCTTGAACCTCACGCAGCTGCCTTCAAACAAGGGTCACCTGACTCTCTGAGAACATGCTGCCAGCCGGCCTTCCTACCAGCGCGTGGTTAATGCCACAGCCCAGGGCTGGGGAAGGAGAGTCAGTAAAGCTGGAAGAGGGGAGGAAACACCTTCGTGAGCGCTGACCTAACAGTCTCACAAAATGTAGGCAAACGAGGTCTCCAGCTGGCCCCAAGCACATCCCCGACCTTAACACCAGGAATGCTTTCAAATAACTTCCAAAAAATGTCTGGCAGTACTAAAAATTTCCTCATTTCCTCCACGTAGACCAGTGTCACAGGCATAATGTCCTGGCATTTAAAAATATTAATGCATTTTACTCTATTTTTTCAACTTTAAATACTGAATTGGTCAACTCTATTTCCTTAAGAGCTAGGATTACTTTATGAATGCTAGGGGCTTTCATAGATAATGTTGTGCTATTTAACATTATAATTCACTCATTATGGATTTATTGACAAAGGCCAGTCTATCTGCATTTTTCAAGCAATTAAAAGTACACTATTTCTAAGCCCGACTTGCAATCTAGCTTACATGATAATATTTGTGTTACACGTCTCATTCTTCTCTCAGCTGTGAGTAGCTCGGTGAAAGCAAAGTGGGCCTCTATTCATCTTCATGATCTCTCACAGCAGCCAGCAGAGAAAAAGCCTTTCATGAAACTTTCATGCGAGTATTCATTAAGCTGCAACTAGGTACCAGGCCCTTTGCTGGACGCCAGGGGTATAATCTTTGAGTGAAAACGGAAAGGGCTCCTGCCCTCCAGAAACTTACAGTTGAGTCAGTCTACGTTAATCGAAGTCTGCAAATAAATACAAAACTGCAACGGAAACAAGTACGACGGAGCTGCGACGGGAACCGCCAACAAAGCCCCGGGTCTGACCTGGTTAGGAGGTCAGGGGCTTCTTCCCAGAGGCCCTGAAATGTCCCTGAGCTGAACTGCAAGGGCAAGAACACGAAGAGGATGGGAAGAATGATCCTCACAGACATGACAACACACAACAAAGACAAGCAGAAGATTCGGGAAGAAGAGCAGAGGAGGCTGCAGTGCAGGCTGTGGGACCCCACAGTGGAGGCCCCGAGAAGGGGCTTCGTCTGCATCCTAAAAGCCAATCCCACCCTGCTGGAGACTTCAGCAGGTTTTGGTCAAGGGCAGCTCATTGGGGTAGGGGCTGGGGGGCGGTCAGGACGCCACAGAGGAGGCCCAGGAGAGGCGCTCACGGACTGTGCTGGGGGGAGACGTGGACGGGCTGGGAAACACTCCGGATGCGACAGGACTACGTCATGGGCTGCAGTTCATGGTGAGACAAAGGCATCTGCCTAGTGGCGGTACCCACATGACAGTTCTAAAATATTTGAAAACAGCCCAAATAGTTCAAATACCAACGCTGTTTTCATTATCCAATCCTCAGTAGGAAGAGTTTATTTTTTTTTAAAAAGTTAATTCTCCACCCGTCAAAATGAGGCATAAACTCAAATTACAGATGCACATCACAATTTTTCTAAATTGAAGCTATACATAACATATGGCCATACATTTCCCACCACACCTTATACATTATACACACACACACACACACACACACACACACACACACACACACACATATACCTCTTCTTTCTACTGAACTAACAAGCTGTAATGCTAATCCTTGCACAAATGGAGATAACTTTTTTAGTCTGTCATGAAACTAGGTGTGGCATGAGATTGTCAGGGTCTTGGATTACTCTCTGGGCAGTAAGGTTCCAGCCGGCAAACTCAAAGGATGCCCAGGAACAGGTCAGAGCAGCCGAACGTAATCAGCTCCACCCTCAGGAGAGCCGCTGGGGGTCATCATTCGTTATCTGCCGCACTAGCCTGGGCGGCACTCTCCAAATTAGCCTACCACCTCAATGCCCAGCCCAGAAATACTTCCTATCCTCACAGCTCCCAGCCAGTCAGCTGCTCGGAAAGTTGAGTTCTACGAAGCAAACACGATCCTATTATTTTTGGTACGTTTTGATAAATGCCCTTTTGGTTAACGGTGGTGAGGTCAAGAATCTCAACTTGCTTTTCGTCTAAAAGTGGAGGATTGGGGCTTCCCTGGTGGTCCAGTGGTTAAGACTTCGTGCTTCCATGGCAGGAGGCGCAGGTTCGACCCCTGGTCGGGGAACTAGATCCCACATGCGGCAGGGCGGAGCCAAAAAGAAGTAAATAAATACAAGTGAAGGATTGAACAAGGGAAGAGGGAAATAATCAGAACTGAGACTCGCAAGGAAAAAAGAAAGACAGTCCTAAAAATTCTCTCATTTAAATGGACTTCTGTCGAGATTATCCCACCATCTCAAAACTCCACTGGGAGTCAAGAGCCTGGGTTTATTTCCCAGCTGTACTGCCAAGAGCTGAGTGAACCTGGGTGAATCACCACCTGTAAGGGCCTTGCTTTCCGCCCTTCACAGGAGTTAAATAACATCTGTAAAAGAATACCTCACTCATAGCAGGCTCTCAATAACATTTAGCCAAGTCCAAATTAAATAATTAAGACCTAACAATGATCATGACCTAACCACTCCAGCTCCACCCCAACTCTGGGCTTAAATGAAATCACATGGTTCATGAGGGCAACGTGTGCTGTGCTTGCCCAGTGCCCTGGGAACCTCTCCTGAGGCCTGGTAGGGCTAAGGTCATTTTTCACACCAGTGAATATAGGCTGGCTCCCTAAAATGGTTCCCCAGCATCCTCTTTCTTAAATATCTACTGTATGTCTGACACTGAAATACAGAGATAATCAAGACACAGTCCTTCCAGATCAGAAATTTCCTATTTGAATAGAAATAGCTACTAAGCTTATGCCTAAAATCACAGCTCCCTCGTTGCTGATGACACATTTACATCACTCAAATCTCACAAAGAACTCAGGCAATACAAGTTTTTCTTAAAACAGTACACTCACCTTTCTTAATGGCACGGACCTAATGGCTTTAAAACTTTTTCCTATTCTAAGATATGAAATATTTATCACTAATTTATCTTGATAAAGTATAAGACTTAATAAAAAATTTTCAATAAGACGAAACAGAAACAAAAGCTGTCATCAAATTGTATTAACACTCCTTTACAATATTATGTCTATTTCTTAGAAAATTATCTTAAAATTAATCTTTCTAAACATAAAATAATTTATTATCCCATAAAGAAATAGTTGCCTCTTTTACAATAATAACAAATGTATTCTTTTACATTAACTTTTCTCACCTGTCTCAAAGCCTTAGTGAAACACGACAGAGCAACAAAAAAAATCACTTGACTACTAGAAAAATTAATGCATAGGAGACAGCTAAGCTTTATGAAAACAGAATTTAAAACTATAAGAAAAAGGTATAAAACTCTTTACCTTGCTGGGGCTTATAAAAGTAATATCTGAACAGTCAGGATATTAAAAGCAAATCTCACTATTTTAGGAGCATGATCAATAGAAGGAAAAGGTACAGCTTTGATCACTGTGTCTTAAGAGAAGTAATCCAAGTGCAAATTTTATCCCTGGGGCTCTCTGCCACTCACAGGACACCTGTCAATCTTGGCAATAGCCTTTAGCTATCCATATAGAGA
Organism: Monodon monoceros; assembly: GCF_005190385.1. Lineage (NCBI taxonomy): Eukaryota > Metazoa > Chordata > Mammalia > Artiodactyla > Monodontidae > Monodon > Monodon monoceros. The sequence continues at coordinate 65,063,026 of NW_021703770.1, read as the reverse complement.
CTCAGCATGTCCTTCTCTTGACCATATTAGGCTAACCTCAACTGCATTGACATCAGTGTCTATAATTTTGGAATCCTGTTGACAAGAAGAACCTATCCCAGAGTTCTTTATACAAATGTAATGTCTGTTGGAAATTATAACCAAATTTATAATAGAAAAATGTGAATACTATAGTCTAAACCTTCCAACTGTGCTTTTATCATTTTGAATTCCAACCAATTTTAATACCAAATAGTAAATCAGGGCAGGTTTTTTATTTCTATTACTAAAAACCACATATCGGAGCTTATTATTTTTCAAATGTTATGAATTTCAAGAGATATGAAACTGACCAAAAAAATTAATCCTTGAAAAGTAACAAAAATTATTTTAAAACTATGGTAACATGGGAGTTTTACCACTTAATTAAGACCTTTGTGTCATACTGATTTAGAGTTCTGAATTAAGTTTTCTGTTGGATAGTAATTAACGGCAATGAACATGTGATTAGTCTTTGTATGAAGTATTCAATAATAAAAACACCCTGACCTTTTACAAACATTCAAGTCTTCTGGTCCAGAAAACTACATTTTATGATATTAAAAGAACTCAGAGATTTGCTTATTGAATGACTGTTCACAGTATCTCACACCAGTCAGAATGGCCATCATCAAAAAATCTAGAAACAATAAATGCTGGAGACGGTGTGGAGAAAAGGGAACACTCTTGCACTGCTGGTGGGAATGTGAATTGGTACAGCCACTATGGAGAACAGTACGGAGGTTCCTTAAAAAACTACAAATAGAACTACCATATGACCCAGCAATCCCACCACTGGGCATATACCCTGAGAAAACCGTAATTCAGAAAGAGTCATGTACCAAAATGTTCATTGCAGCTCTATTTACAATAGCCCGGAGATGGAAACAACCTAAGTGTCCATCATTGGATAAATAGATAAAGAAGATGTGGCACATATATACAATGGAATATTACTCAGCCATAAAAAGAAATGAAATTGAGCTATTTTTAATGAGGTGGATAGACCTAGAGTCTGTCATACAGAGTGAAGTAAGTCAGAAAGAGAAAAACAAATATACCGTATGCTAACACATATATATAGAATTTAAGAAAAAGAAAATGTCATGAAGAACTTAGGGGTGAGACAGGAATAAAGACACAGACCTACTAGAGAATGGACTTGAGGACATGGGGAGGGGGAAGGGTAAATTGGGACGAAGTGAGAGAGTGGCATGGACATATATACACTACCAAACATAAAATAGATAGCTAGTGGGAAGCAGCCGCATAGCATAGGGAGATCAGCTCGGTGCTTTGTGACCACCTAGAGGGGTGGGATAGGGAGGGTGGGAGGGAGGGAGACGCAAGAGGGAAGAGATATGGGAACATATGTATATGTATAGCTGATTCACTTTGTTATACAGCAGAAACTAACACACCACTGTAAAGCAACTATACTCCAATAAAGATGTAAAAAAAAAACAAAAAAATTATGGGAATTTGCTCGCCATGTCTTCTCACAAGACTTTCAGGATCAAGTGATTCCCAGCCAAGAAACGAAAGCAGAATCGTACCATTCCCCAATGGATTCGAATGAAAACTGGTAATAAAATCAGGTACAACTCCAAGAGAAGACATTGGAGAAGAACCAAGCTGGGTCTATAAGGAGCCTCGCATATGAAGTGGCACACATATTTATGCTGTGTCAAGGTCACTTGCATCTTACCATATCACTCTGAGAACATCACTACTATCTGAACAGCTGGACGTGTTTTATTGGGAAAATGATTTTTCTCTTTGTGCCTGTGCACTAGTGCTTTGGCTCAGTACTAAATATGTGAGACCTTTTGTCGGAAAAAAAAAATTATGGAAAAGTAGAAATGGTCACAATTTCCAGAAGGAAAAAAAAAAAAAATCAGTGGTGTAGATTTGACAACTGTAGAGTTTGGACTTAGGCTGCTAGTATATAAGACCAGGAGAATGTCACAGACCCCGGACACTTTAATTTCAGCAAGGCTGCACACATAGTCTCTGGAGGCATCCTTGAGAACAAAACAGAGCAATGTTAGGCTGACTCCTAGCTGACTGAACAAACATAACCAGAGTTCAAGTACCGGATGTCAAGCTGGTGGAAGTATTCTAGAGGTCGCTGACAGAACTCTACATTTGACTTTGTCTTGTTCCACAGTTTATTTATCGGGATGCAGATCGGACTAATGCATATCATATCTGCATATAAAACACAAAGTATAAACCACCATGCTTAATTACACAATAACTTAAAGAGAGAATGAAGTATGAATTTTAAAATAAAATAAACTGCATGCATATGGAACAGTGGAAATGGAGTTTACAAGTTTCCTTAAAAAAAAAAAAAAAAAAGGTCAGAATGTTTAAACTCTAAATGAATAAGAGACAGTAAGTAAAGGCAATCTTGGGAAGCACCGAGAGTCAGATAAGTAACCAAATCCAGGCTACTCCGCTGGTCTCAGTAGAGGCCACATGGATAAGACCGAATTCAGTTCTCAGTATTACCCTGGAAGACGCATTCATACATAACATCTTTAAATGCAGATAAGGATAATATATAAACTGCTATAAGATAAAATAAGCCAAGGAGTTCAGCTTTATTCTGTGAAATTATGAAAGGTGGAAGTAGACCAATGGGCACAAGTTTGTGGAAAACAGAATTTGATTCAATATTACTTTCTAAGAACTTTCTACAGTTAGAACCATGGAAATTGAAAGGAGCTGCCTCAAACTAGCCTCTGTCAAGGCGGTTGTGGAGCAGCCTAGAAAAAATGACCTTCAAGGTCTCTGCCAGTTCTAAGATCCCACAATACTATACCTGACTCGATTTCATAATCAAAGAAGCCTTTCTAAGAAAGGTGCCACCACACCCCACAGACCCAGCCATACTGATTTCCTCAAAGTTACTAACATCTAAGTGGTTACTGGTATTTATCTCAAAAGATAATTTTTAAATGAGAACTATTTGTAGGTAAGGAAAAAAACTTCACACTAAAAATACTACTACGAACTGACCACTACTTGTGGGTAAACATATATCAAAATATTTATAACATAAATACTAAAGAAGAAAAATACTAATCTCTCAGAGATTGGTCAAATTTAAAAAGGAAACGCCAACTGTCAACAACTGTTTCCCTCTCCAAACCAATGAGAGTAGAAGCCCAAAAAATTTCTGAAGTATACCTGAGGCACACCGAATAGTACTGTTTCATCTCCACATATAGTACTGCAAGGGAAAGGAGGAGACGCACAAAGAGATTTTGAGATCTCCACTGTGTTGGGCATGAAGGATATAACATAAATGGACACAGTCCTTGCCTTCACACAGCTCAGATTTTTGTGGGGACTACAAACAATCATAACAAATAACCACGATTACAAGCAGATGTAAGATGCTCTGAGTGCCAAGTATGACACTTAACCCAGGATTCAGTCGTAGCTAGGAAGACCACTGGGAAAAAGTGACACATCATCTGACTCTTAAATGATTTCATAAGGGTTTGTCACACAAGAGGTGGGGGAAAGAGTTCCAAGCACAGAAAAAGCAGTATTTGCAAAAACCCGAGGTAAGCAAAATCACGGCTTGTTTATAAAAATATAAACAAGGTTCAATAAATGATAGGACAACTGGTAGTGGACTAGAACTCCCATCATGAACAACTAGAGAACTAGGCTATCTATGAGAAACACTGCTTTCAGATGTTAGACAAGTAGGATAGGACTTTGATCCCTGAGAGAAGGGGGAAGAAAACAAATAAGGTGAGACCTGTAATTGCCTAAGTTTCTTGAAAGCAGTTACCAAACCCCAAGGTGGAGCAGAGTAACCCTGCAGAGCAAGAAGTCTCACAAAGTTGAGGACTCAGAGACTGGAGTTCAGGGAGGGTACAATACTTGGATTTTGCAGGGCTGAGTACCAGACAGGAAGAGCCGTGAAGATAACGGGCTCCAGAAGCCTGAAAATGGGTCTCCTTGAGTCTTTGGCTAAATACTAAGCTAGCCATGTGTAGAATGTGGGAAAAGAACAACTACAGGGGAGCTGGGAAACATCTGGTCCCCACCAACCACAGTGAAGAGCTCTCACACAATACCTGGGACATTCCATAGCGACCCAAGAAATGCCAGAGCACAGGAGAAGGGCAAATGTAGCCCATCAATGCAGAACGTTCTACTGGACAGCATTGTTCTGGACCCCCACTAATGATGCTTAAAATATGCCTAAAAGGATCAGGCTGATCCACAAGTAACTAAATTGCTTATCAGATCAAAACTCAACACTCTTTTAAAGATGACAAGTGAAAAATAACGAATTAGGAGAATAAACAAGAAAATGTGACCCCAAACGGGGTGATGGTGGGGAGTCAATAAAAACCCAGAAATGAACAAGATGATGGAGTTGGTAAATTAAGGACTTTTACAATGCTACTGTAAATATATCCAAAGATTTTAAAGAAAACATGCACACTGAAAAAAGAAACTGAAACTTAAAAAAAAAAGGATCACTTATAGCTAAAAAACATAACATCTAAACTAAAATTTCGCAGTTGGGCTTAACGGCAGACTAAATGCTATAGAAGAGATCAACAGAAATTACCTAAACATTTTCCAAATTTGATGACAACTATTAATCCAGATATCAAAGAAGCTCAATGAACCCCAAATAGGAGAAACACAAAGAAAGCCACACCAAGATACATCACAATAAAATTACTAAAAAAAGCAACTGATACCAAAACCAAAGACATTACAAAAGGGAATCATAAACCCAATCACTCATAAACATAGACACAAAGATGTATAAGAAAATATTAATAAATCAAATCCAACAATATATAAAAAGGAAATGCATTATGACTAAGTGGAGATTATCCCAAGAATCCAAAATTGGTCTTCTGTTCAAAAACAGCAATAAATGTAATTCAACATATTAGAATTTTTAAAAAATCATATAATCATTTCAACTGATAAAGAAAAGGCACTGAACAAAATTCAACTCATTTATGCTAAACACTCTTACTAAACTAGGAATAAAAGGAAACTCCCTCATCTGATAAAGGACATCTATTAAAAAACCTACAGCCATCATCATACTTAAAAATTAAATGCTTTTGCCCTAAGATCACAAAAAAAAACAAGGATGTCTGCTTTACGTCTTTAATATGGTATTTAAAGTCAGAGCCACTGCATTAAGTCAAGAAAAAGAAACATACAGCATACAAATTGGAAAGAAAGTAGAAAAACTTTTATTTGCAGACAATATTACCATCTATATAGAAAATCATAAAAACCCTACAAAAGAATTTCTGGAACTAATAAAAATTTAGCAATGTCACAGGACACAAATTTGATATATAAAAATCAACTGCATTTCTATATACTCGTAAAAAATGATTGAAAAATGAAATAAAAAAATACTACTTCCAATAGCATCCACAAACATCAATACTTAAAGACAAATTAAATAGAATATGAGCAAGATCTGTACAATGAAAATTATAAAACATTTTTAGGAGAAATTAAAGACCTAAATAAATGGAGAAATGTATCATGTTGTTACAAGACTGAATTGTGTTTTCCCCAAAAGATTTGTCAAGGTCATAACGCCCAGTACCTATGAATGTGACTTTACTTGGTTCCTTGCAGATGTAATCAAGTTTAAGACAACAGTATACTGGGTTAGAGTGGGCTTGAAATCCAGTATAACTCATGTCCTTATGAAAAGAGAGAAATCTGGACACAGACACACAACCACACAAAGGCAGAGACTGGAGTAATGCATCTACAAGCCAAGGAATAACAAGGATGGCAGGCAACCACAAGAAGCTGGAAGAGACAAGGAAGGATTCCTCCCCAAGGGCCTTCAGAGAGAACATGGCCCTGCTGACACCTTAACTTCTGACTTCTAACTTCTAGAACCATGAAAATAAATTTCTGTACTATAAGCCATCCAGTTTGTAATACTTTGTTTTGGCAGCCCTAAGAAACTAATACACATGTTTACAGATTGGAAGGCTCAATATTGTTTCCAATTTTTCTCAAGTTAATCTATAAATCCAACACAATCCCAATTAAAATTCCAGCATTTTTTTTTTTTAAGAAACTGACAAGCGAATTCTAAGATCTATATGGAAACACTAAAGATCTAGAATAGCCAAAAATGTTTTGGAAAGAAAAGAGAAGACTGGAGGACTTGTACTACCTGATTTCAAGACTTAATTTAAAGCTACAAACAATGTGGTTTTTACATAAAGGCAGACGCAGAGCATCAGAGCTCACAGAGAGTTCAAAAACAGACCCACACTTACGTGGTCAATCGATATTTGACAAAGGTGCCCAAGTAATTCAAGGGAAAATGTAATCTTTTCAACAAATGGCACTGGAAAAACTATATAAACTTATGAAAAAAAAACTCAACGTGCAATCTCATGCTATACAAAAAATTAACACAGATCATTATATCTAAACATAAAGGCTAAAACAATAAAATTTCTAAGAAAAAGTACGAGAATATATTCATGATTTGGGGTTAAGATTTCTAGATACAAAAACACTAGTCATAAAAAATGTTAATTATGCTTAATTATAATTAAAAACTTCTCTTCAAAGACAGTGTTAAGATATGAAAATGCAAACCACAGACTCAGATATTTGCAATATAAATATCTGACCAAGGATTTGATCCAGAATATATTATACATATATTAATGACAACTCATATCTTAATCACAACTAATTCAATTTAAAATATAGGCTAAAAACTTGAACAGACAAGTCACAAAAGAAGATATACGAAGATATATGCATAGCTAATACACACACGAAAAGATGCTCAACATGTTTAATCACTGGAGAAATGAAAATTAAATGAAGATTAAATTTAATGAAAATTAAAACCACAAGATACCACTACACACCCAACAAGAACAGCTAAAATTAAAAAGACTGGCAATATCTAGTGTTGGGCTGTGGAGCAATTAGAGCTCTGCAAATGAAACATATGTCCCCAAAATGACCTGAACATGAATGTTCATAGCTTCATTCATACAGGCATCCCTCAGAGATATTAAATGTTCAGTTCCAGACCACTGCAATAAAGCAAATGTCACAAAAAAGCAAGTCCCATGAATTTTTTGGTTTCCTAGTGCATATAAAAGTTATGTTTACACTATACTGTTGTCTATTCAGTGTGTAATAGCATTATGTCCAAAAAACCAATGTACATACTTTAATTTAAAAATATTTTATTGCTAAAAAAAATGATAACCATCATTTGACAATGCAGGGTTGCCACAAATCTTCAGTTTGTAAAAAATACAATACCTGCAAAGTGCAATAAAATGAGGTATGCCCCTAGTCAAAGCTGGTAACAACACATGCATCCAACAACTAATTAACGGATAAATAAACTGTGGTATATCCATACAATGGAATACTGCTCAGCAATAAAATGAAACTACTGATATGTGCAATGACATGGATAAACCTCAAAAAACACTGTGCTAGGGCTTCCCTGCTGGCGCAGTGGTTGAGAGTCCGCCTGCCGATGCAGGGGACACGGGCTCGTGCCCCGGTCTGGGAAGATCCCACGTGCCACGGAGCGGCTCCACATGTGAGCCATGGCCGCTGAGCCTGCGCATCCGGAGCCTGTGCTCCGCAACGGGAGAGGCCACAACAGTGAGAGGCCCGCGTACCGCAAAAAACAAACAAACAAAAAAAACAACACTGTGCTAAGTGAAAAAAAAAATCAGGAAAAAAAGACTACATTTTGTATGATTCCATTTATATGAAGTTCGAGAACAAGCAAAACGAATCAGTAGTGGTGGTCTGGGGCAGGAGCCCAAGGGAGCTTCTGGGGGTGATGGAAGAGCACAGTATCTTGATTGGGATAGTAGCTGCATAGGTGCACACATTTGTTAAAACTCATCACATTGTATAAATTATACCTCCATAAAGTTTAATTTCAAAAAGAGGAGCAAAATCTATTCCCTCCCACCCACAAAGGAAGTTTAGTACAGGTTACAGTGTAAAGTGAAGGTGGGAGTGGTAAGGGATTGAGACTAGAGAATAAGGACTGTCAACAATACTGACAGTCTGAATTGTGTACAAAGGACAAAAGGAACCCATTGAAAGGTTTTATTTAGGAGAGTGATGCATAAATTATATTTTGGAAAAAATACTTTGGGTGCCAGTGGATGGAATGGATTAATACAGTGGAAGACTTCCGTCTTCAGGAGCTCTGTAAGAAGGCTGCTGCCTTAATCCAGAATAAGACGATGGCTGAGATTAGGGGAGCGGTCACAGGAACAGAGAAAGGTGACAGGATTCAGGAGACTAATGTGCTCTGTTTCAGGAGAGGGCTCAGTGCCCCAAGGACAACTAAGTGGAAATGTCCATCCAGGAGTCTGGCTTGTGGTGAGCTGAGGAAGGGATTTGGGAGTAATCCCCTCCCAAGCACTCAAGACCATGTGGTAAGATTACTCAAGGAGAGAAGATAAGACGGTTAAAACCAAAATCTTCAGGCTTACAAACCGGAAAGGACTGGGAGGGCAAAAGACCAAAACTCGCCAATGGTAACTATTCAAACTAAACAGCACATCCCCACGCGTTTATTTTCTCTCACACATAAATATAAATAACATTCCCTCTTACACCTCTGTAACATTAAAGGCAATAAGAAACAGCTTTAACTGTAATACAAAAAGCAAGTGACAAGAAGGCCAACGCTCAACAAATTTCAAACTGCATCCCCTGTAGGGCTTGTTAATAGTTTCTTCCAGACCTAGGCCAGAGAAGGAACTTTTGGTTCAGCCCCTTCCTCCAATCTAGGCTCCCTTAGTTCCTTTACAAAATGAAAGCAAGATATAGCAGATAATATTAAAAATTCTGCCATCCAGTTCTGTAACAGACACTGATTTGGAAGAAGCAGCCAAGAATAAATTATAGCTAATCATCAAGACAAAACCTGTGTTCCTATTCCTATCGTTATTTACCTGGTGGCTGTAATGATTCGGTTTAAGTCTCTGAGATCACAGGAGTCATTTGATCACAGGATCATTTCCAACAGCAGACTAGTTTAGAGAATGGACCCTACCACTGAAAACAAATGAAAATGCTGGAAAATACAGAAAATACCTACTGAAATGAATCCATGAGCTGGTAATAAAATAAGGAACACTCGGGCAAAAATTAAGTAAAGGCAGGTATGCATAAAGGGGGGCAGAGTACTGAAGCTGGCTCTCACTGCAAGGTCAAAGTAAAGTGGGTGAACCTGAACTCTGCGTTTTTCACAACCTCCTGAGTATATCGAACAAAAGAAGCCCAAAGCCCAGGGTCTGGACAAAGTACAGAGCACCTCCCAGTAACTATTGCTAATGGAATACAATGAGCAATTGTAAGAACATTCTGTGCTCATTTAAAAAAATAGCTTGAATCAAATCATGTGCAATTTGACATCCATCAGCTAGGAGAACATGATACAAATTTACGCAGGCTAGCAAAAAGATTGTCCTCTTTTGAATTTGCCACCATTTCGATGAACTTAATTGCAAAGGCAATTAAGACTGATGCTACTACCTTAAGGAGCTGGAACTGGAACAACATATAAAAAGCAACTTGGTAAAAGGTTCAGAAAAAGAACTATGTTCTCTTAAATTAACACCATTGGTTTACATTTAATAAAATGAGAACACCAAGGCTTCTGTACTTCGCACACGTAATTATAATATCTTGTTTAAAATAGAATAGGCAAAGAATTAAAAGGGCAAAAATAACTTTTAACTTACATTGAAGTACATGGTACTTCTTTGTTCAAAAGAAATGCCTTTATAATCAACACTCTACAAAGAAATTTAAAACTTAATTTATATCATCTAACATCAACAAATTCTCTCATTACAAAGAAATTTTCTTCATAGACACAAAAAGCACAATAGAGGTTTCCAGGGGCTGGGAAAGAAGGGACTAGCAATTACTGTTTAATGGGTACACAGTTTCTGTGCGGCCAATGAGAAAGCTGGGCAAATGGACAGAAATGATGGTTTGTACATCTAAAAATGGTTAAAATAATAAATTTTACGTTAGGCGTATTTTAGTACAATTTAAAAAGTACAGAGGAAAAATATTTTCATCTAATTTTCCTCAAAGTTTGGAATACTCTTAAGTTTGAAATTCATGCCAACAACCATCTTCTTATAATTGAACCAGGAGAGCAGAGACTTTGGATCACGTACGTGATCATGGGTTCAAATCTGAGGTCTACCCTTCCTATCATGGAGTCTTGATACAAAAGTTACATTCTAAAAGCCTTGGCTTCCTCCAGCTGGATAATGGGAAAGTAGACAGCTAAGGTATGCTTAAAGATAATCCAGGAACGTTACCGAGGTGTTCTTACCCAATTCTCCAACACAGTCCCAGAAAAGGGTCATTAACTAAAATTTATAAGCCTTTAAAAATCATTTAACACCCTCTAACCAGTGCTTTAATATATTCATGCATATCAAAGACTCAAATCAAATTCTATAAAATGGCTTTCCCCTCTCTACAGAGCAGACAATCAACCTAGCTCCTACTTAAATTACCAGGTTCTCTAAGTTACAATGTAAGACAGCCATGGAATTAAGAAAAAAAAACAACTCATTAACTTACTCATTGGTTTTGCTCATGGTAAAAGCTTGACCATAATGCTCCCCTTATCAAATTTTTGTCAGTCATTACCCAATGGTAATAGTCCATTTTCAGTCAGTGGCATCAAAAACAGGCAGGCACGTAACAATCATAAATTTGCCCAAGTAATTCAGGGTCTAAGTCACAATTCTACCCCTTTAGGAGATCAGACATGGCGGGCATAGGCGGCGGTTAACCTCCTAAGTGTCCAATAGTCCGTGCACCCCACACGATACGGGTTACTCTTCTGACATCCTGCACTGCGTGTAATTTTATACCATTATTATCCGCATATAATGCTGTTTTTTTTTTTCTTTTTTTTTTTTTTTTTTTTTTGCGGTACGCGGACCTCTCACTGTTGTGGCCTCTCCCGCTGCGGAGCACAGGCTCCGGACGCCCAGGCTCAGCGGCCATGGCTCACGGGCCCAGCCTCTCCGCGGCATGTGGATCTTCCCGGACCGGGGCATGAACCCGCATCCCCTGCATCTGCAGGCGGACCCTCAACCACTGCGCCACCAGGGAAGCCCTATAATGCTGTTTTGACATCTTAAAAACCTTTCTGACTGGGGACACTTGCCCCTCCATGGGACAGCCAACTCTTAAAGATAGCCAGAAGCATGTCTTTGATTATGCAAACCAGCCAATCCAGAGCCAGACCTCCATCAGACCCTTGCATCTCAAAACAACTAATCATCCCAGGGTCAGGTACCAGGCAACTAGGGACCACTCCTGTAGCCCAAAGCCTGCAAAATGATTCAAAGTAACCAATTCTGAACGATTCACTCTGCCCCGCCTTGCCTTTCTCTAGGAAACCTGCATAGAGGCCATGGCCTAACTTTCCCTTCACTCCTGTCTTCTGTCTTCTGACCACCCTGGAGTTCTCCCACGTGGCCCTGTGTGGCGTACCAGGGCTCCTGTCTCTAGGACCCCTGAGCATAATACACCTTGTTTCTTCGTGAGCTTTTCCCATGTCTCCTCTGTGGCTGACTAATGTGACTGACCATCTCATAAAAGAATACAAAACATATGCACTGATCGAGAAAATACAAAATGATCTAACACTGAGAGTTCAGTAGTTATGTTTAAATGAATTTTATTTAATCACAGGTGTATCTACTTATATTTGAAAAATAATAATATATATATGTATGAGTCTGTTTTTTTAAGTTTACTATTGCAAATACATGTGGATTCATGAATCCCTTGCCCAAATCCGAGATTCTTCTGGGATTTGCCATTATCAATTAGGCCAGGTGTGCGTGTATGCATGCCCTTCCCCCTTCCCCCTCATCCTCACCCAAATACACACACTTCTTAAAGAGATGTGCCCCCTTCAGCACACCATCACATCACTTAAAAAAAACAAAAAAACAAAAAAAAAAACCTGATAAAACTGAGGGGGAAAAGCTGATATGCGAAAAACTGATATAAGAAAAACCTATATGATCAAGGTTAAAAGGGGTGACACTCCAAAGAGCACAGAATCTTTAACCCTCTCATCAAACTGCATACACAGCACCTTATCATACATCCTCCCCTATACCCTATTAGCAGCATTTTTTTATTAACAAGAAGATACAGAAAACCAGTTAATATTTGCCTTTTATGGCACAAATTTAACCTTATTATCTCATTTTCACCCTTTATGTACCCCAATTCCAACCAAATAACTTGCTCACAATTTCCTGATCACAGCCTGGACATGACAACTGCCACACCTATACCCAACTCATTTCCTCTATCTGGAATAAATTCCCTTCCATTTGGGAAAGCCACATCGGTTTTAACATCTCCAACATGTAGTTGTATAAAGAGAAAAATAAACAGTCATTTGGGTCATCCAAATGGCTTATTTCAAGATTTACTGAGGAAGCATTAAAAAAAAAAAAAAAAAACTGAAATACGTAATTTGATACAGCTGAAGGATTTATTGTATGAACAATTAAGAGCCAGTTACATAAAGTACAGGCAATTTACAACTGATGAATAAGATATATTTAAAGAGTTTCTTCTTTTGAACCTGGAATACAAACTGGTACTATGCAGCTGCATTCCTAATTTGAGGTAATGTTTCAAGTAAAATTGATTTAAAAATTATGACTCCTGTTCACTGAAAAGTTTCTGAAGTGTTGAGGAGAAAACAATTTTCAAACTTAGACAAGTAAACATTTAATTGAAAGGCAGTTATGAACCTCTCTCCCTATATACAAATTTAGTTACTTGTATTATTATACTTTACAACTTACATGAGTCTTTCTTACATTACTGTTTGAGTATAAATTGATATAAGCTTTCTGGAAGGTAGTTTGGCAATGTTTATCAAAAGGCTTTAATCTACACCTAATATTTTAACTAGTCATACCACTTCTAGGAAATAATCTTAAGGAAATAATCTTAAGGAAATTACTGTAATGGACTGACTGGTTGATTACCAAAGTGAAATATGGACTACCTACAATCATTTAAAGTGAATGCTATAAAACATAAATGTTCTGTCTTCAAAAAGATTTAATTTAATTCTTGGATACTTTTAACTATTTCAAATTTGTAGTAAAAACAATGCACATATTCCATATGTAAATACAGAGAGAAAGTAGATGACTAGTTGCAGGGGCTGGGGAGGGAGGAGTGAGGAATGACTGTGGGTAGAGTTTCTTTTTTAGGCGATGAAAATGTTCTGAAATTAGATCGTAGTGAAGGTGTACAATATTGCAAAACTTTGTGAATACACTAAAAAGTACACTGTACATTTTAAAAGGGTGAATTTTATGGTATGTGAGTCATTTCTCAAAAAATGCACATATTCAAACATTTAAATTTTAACTCTTTGGGGACTCCTACCAAAATATTAATTTATGCTCCCAGAGTAACATCTTTTCACATATATCTTAAATTAGGCCATCCTCTGGCTTCTCTGTATATGGATATGACTGTTTCATACACGTGTTACTGATTAGAAAAGTTTGGGCTCTGAATTAACCTTCTCTTTTTTCATTTGTGCCTCTGCATGGTTCCTTGTGTAAAACTGTGCTCCACCAAAGGAACCAAGCTCCATAAACAAATGCAAGGCACAGCTCAGATGCATCTGTTCAGCATATATTTTCATTAAAATGAAGCAGCTTTATACTAACAGATGAACATGTAAGAACACACTGGGGTTGTATATTATTATTTTAATGCTTAGTACAACTTTGGCTTACTTTTCTGACTTTACATTTATGACAAACAAGATGGACAAAATTTTAGATATTATTGCTGACAATACATTGAAACTAACATTTCCGACTATTTTTCCTTCAAAATTCTGGATCATTAATTTAAAAATATTCTGAAACTGCAAGGAAATCTCTAAATAAAACGCTGTTAAGATTTTTAAAACAGCTTTCTTGAGATACAGTTCACAAATAATACAATTCCCCCATTTAAATACACAGTACAATGGTTTTCAGTGTAGTCGCACATATGTGCAACCATCACCACTGTTAATATTTTTCTCATCCCACAGGAAGCCCCATACTTATGAGCAGTCAGTCCCCATTCTCCCTCCTCCAGCCCACAGCAACGACCTATCTTGTTTCTATCCTTACAGCAATCAAATTTTTGGATATTTTATATAAATGGAATCACACCCAATGTGACCTTTTGTGTCTGGCTTATTTTGTGTCTCGGCATGTTTTCGAGGTTCACCCAAGTTGTAGCATGTATCAGAAATTTATTCCTTTTTATTGTTTAATAATATTCCATTACGGACATAACACTTTTTGTCTGTTTATCAGTTGATGAACATTCAGGGTATTTCTACCATTTGGTTATTTAATAATGCTGTTACTGATATAAACATTCATGTACAAATTTTTGTGGGGCCCGGTTTTCCTTTCTCTTAGGTATATACCTAGAAGTGAGACTGCTGGGTCATGTGGTAACTCTACGTTTAGCATCTTGAGGAACTGTCAAACTGCTATCCCAAGAGGCTGTGCCCTTTCACATGCCCACCAGCAGTGCACGAGGGTTCTGATTTCTCCACACCCTTGCTAAGACTTATTATCTTGATTTTTTAATTCTAGCCATCTCTCCTTGTGGTTCTGATTTGCATTTCCCTGATGGAAAAGATGTTGGAGCATCTTTCATGGGTTTTTTGGCCATTTGTATATCTTCTTTGGAGAAATGACTATTCAGACCCTTGGTCCATTTTTTAATTGCATTGTCTTCTTTTTTTAATTTATTTATGGCTGTGTTGGGTCTTCATTGCTGCACGCGGGCCTTCTCTAGTTGCAGCAAGCAGGGGCCACCCCTCGCCGTGGCGCGTGGGCATCTCATTCTGGCGGCCTCCCCTGCTGCGGAGCACGGGCTCCAGTAGTTGTGGCACGTGTGCTCAGTAGCTGTGGCTTGCAGGCTCTAGAGCACAGGCTCAGCAGTTGTGGCGCACAGGCCCAGTTGCTCCGTGGCATGTGGGATCCTCCCGGACCATGGCTCGAACCCGTGTCCCCTGCACTGGCAGGCAGACTCCCAACCACTATGCCACCAGGGAAGTCCCTCGAGTTCCTTTTCTATCCTAGAAATGACTCCCTTATTAGGTATATGATTTTCTCCCACTATGTGGGCTGTCTTTTCACTTTCTTGATAGTGTACTGTGAAGTACAATAATTTTTAACTTTGATGAAATCTAACGTACCTATTTTTTTCTTTTGTTGCTCATGCATTTTTCAGATCAAAGAATCCTTTCCAAATTCAAAGTCATAAAGATTCACCCTATGTTTTCTTCTAAGTTTTATAGTTTCGGTTCCTAAAATGAGATCTTTGATCCATTTTAACTTATAAAGATCAGCTTCATCCTTTTGCATGCGGCTAGCTATCCAGTTGTTCTACCACAGTTTACTGAAAAGGTACTCTTTCCGCATTGGATGGTTTTGGCACTTTTCTCAAAACTCAGTTGATCAAAGACACATGGATTTCTATCTCAACTCTCAATTCATTCCATTGATCTATATGTCTATAAGTATGAAAGGTAAGTACTGCAAGCTTAAGTGCCAGTACCACACTGTCCTGACTGCTGTTCCTTTGTAGTAGTAAGTTTTGAAATCAGGAAGTGTGAGTCCTCCTATTTTGTTCTCTCTTTTTGAAAGATTATTGCTATCCTGGTTCTCTTGCAATTCCATATAAATTTTCAAGTCAGCTTATCAATTTCTATAGAGAAATAAGCTGAGATTCTGTGCTGAAACTGTAGATCAACTTGAGGAGTACTGCCACCTTATCAGTATTACATCTTTTGATCCACGAACATAGGGTATTTTCCCATTTATTTGGATTTTTGATTTCTTTAAATGTTTTGTAGTTTTCAGAGGATGTTTTGCACTTTTTGTTAAATTTATTCTTAAGTATTTCATTCTTTTTTTTTAAAATTGAAGTATCGTTGGCTTACAATATTATATTAGTTTCAGGTGTACAACAGAGTAATTTGGTATTTTTATACATTACACATCACACAAAGTTATTAAAATATTAACTATATTCTTTGTGCTATACATTATATCCTGTGACTTATTTATTTTATACCTGGTACTTTGTACCTCTTAATTCCCTTTACCTATTTTGCTTATCGCCCCACCCAATTCATTGGTTCTCTTTATCTGTGAGTCTGTTTCATATTTGTTAATTTGTTTTGTTTTTCAGATTCCCATATATAAGTGAAAACATACAGTATCTATCTTTCTTTGTATGGCTTATTTCACTTAGCATAATACCCTCTAGGTTCATCCATGCTGTCACAAATGGCAAGATTTCATTCCTTTTCAGCACTGAGTAATATTCCACTGTGTGGCACATACACACAACGTATATATATGTATGTATCTATGTATAAAAATAAACACCATGTTTTCTTTATCCATTCATCTGTTGATGGACACTTAGATTGTTTCCATATCTTGGCTATTGTAAATAATGCTGCAATGAATATTTCTGTGCATATATCTTTTCAAATTATTGTTTTTGTTTTCTTTGGATAAATACCTGGAAGTAGAATTGCTGGATCACATGGTAGTTCTATTTTTTTTTTTTTTTTTTTAGTATTTATTTATTTATTTGGCTGCTCTGGGTCTTAGTTGCACACGTGGGATCTTCAGTTGCAACATGCAGGCTCTTAGTTGTGGCATGCAAGCTCTTAGTTGCTGCATGCGGGATCTAGTTCACCGACCAGGGATCGAACCCGGGCCCCTGGCATTGGGAGTGTGGAGTCTTGACCACTGGACCGCCGGGGAAGCCCCTGGTAGTTCTATTTTTAACTTTTTGAGGAACCCCCACACTGTTCTCCATAGCGGCTGCACCAATTTACATTCCCACCAACCCTTAAATAAATTGCTTAAGAGTTTCCTTTTCTCCACATCCTCACTAACCCTTGCTATTTCTTGTCTTTCTGATGAAAGCCATTCTGACAGGCATGAGGTGATATCTCACTGTGGTTTTGATTTGCATTTCCCTGATGATTAGTGATGTTGAGCATCTTTTCATGTGCCTGTTGGCCATCTGTACGTCTACTTCGGAAAAATGCCTATTTGCATCCTCTTTCCATTTGTCAGCCAGATTGTTTGTATCAAAAAAACAAGACCTAAGAATAAATTTATCCAATGGGGTAAAAGACCTGTGCTCTGAAACTATAAGACGTTGATGAAAGAAACTGAAGACAACACAAATAAATGGAAAGATATACCATGCTTGTGGACTGGAAGAACTAACGTTGTTAAAATACCCATACTACCCAAAGCAATCTACAAAGTCAATGCAATCCCTATAAAAATACTAATGGCCTCTTTCACAGAACTAGAACAAATAATCCTAAAATTGGTGTGGAACCACAAAAGACCCCAAATAGCCAAAGCAATCTTGAGAGAAAAGAACAAAGCTGGAGGTACCATGCTCTCTGACTTCAAACTATACTACAAAGCCACAATAATCAAAACAGTATGGTATCAGCACAAACACAGACACACAGATCAATGCAACAGAAGAGAGATCCCCCAAATAAACCCATGCACGTGTGTTCAGTTAATCCACGACAAAGGAGGCAAGAATATACAATGGGGAAAAGATAGCATCTTCAACAAATGATAGTGGGAAAACTGAACATCTGCATGCAAAAGGATAAAACTGGACCATTTTTTTTTACACCATATACAAAAATAAACTCAAAATGAATTAAAGACTTAAATGTAAGACCTAAAACCATAAAACTTCCAGAAGAAAACAGACAAGTATGTGATGTGACATTGGCCTTAGCAATATTTTTTTGGATCTATGTCCTCAGGCAAAGGCAACAAAGGCAAAAATAAACAAATGGGACCACATCAACCTAAAAAGCTTTTGCACAGGAAAGGAAACCATCAACAAAACGGAAAGGCAACCTACTGAATGGGAGAAGGTATTTGCAAATGATATGTCCAATAAGGGTAATATCCAAAATATATAAAGAACTCATACAACTCAATATTAAAAAAACAAACAACCTCAGGATTTTATTCTTTTTAATGTTACTGTAAATGGAATTGTTTTAATTTCATTTTCAGTTGTTCTAGAGTATAGAAACAACTGATTTCTGTATATTAACCTTGTATCTTGCAACCTTGCTGAACTAATTTATTAGTTCTAATAATTCCTTAGTATTTTCTAAAAAGAGGATCATGTCATCTGTGAATCGTTCTTCTTCTTCCTTTCTGATCTGGATGCCCTTTCTTCTTCTTGCCTAATTGACCCGGCTAGAACCTCTAGCACAATGTTGAATAGAAGTAGCATGACTGGACATCCTGCCTTGTTCCCGATCTTATGGGGAAAGTTTCACCATCAAGTATGATGTTAGCTATGGGTTTTCATAAATACCCTTTATCAGGTTGAGGAAGTTCACTTCTATTCCTAGTTCTCTGGGTGTATTATTACTGATACGGTTATTACGTTAATTGAATTTTGAACATCAAACCACCCTGCATTCCTGAGATAATCCCACTTGGTCAGGCTGTATAATTCTTTATATATGTTGCTGGATTCAGTTTGTATTTTGTTTAGGATTTCTGTGTCCATATTCATACGATATATTGGTCTGTGGTCTCCTTTTCCTGAGATGTCTTTGTTGGGTTTTGGTATCAGGGTAATGCTGGCCTCACAGAATGAGTTGAGAAGAATACTGTTAATATTTGCAATTTTTCTCGATGAATGAAAAATTTTATCACACTGTCAAAATAAAATAGAAAAATAAATACCGAAGCTGATAATATGATTGGAAGAGCCATCCACGATCCTGTGCAGACAACACTGTTGGGTGTATGTTCAATATCCACCCCTCCTTCCCTCCTTCCTAAAGCAACATTTTGTTCAGGTGTCTGGGCAGCCATGTGCTTCAGGGGAGTGTGGGCAGCCTCCGCCCTGAAGAGTGGGCCCTGACTGGTCCAAACCAGTCATAATGGGTCCATCTCTCTTGCCAGAGACTGAGTTAGAAATGGCCACGTAAAACAGGTGTGACGCAAAGTCTGCGGTGGGGCGCCTCATGGGATGGGTTCCTTTAAACTTAAAATGAGACAAAAGGGAAGATAGCCCATTTCGTCCTCTGGAAGCTGTCATGTCTGAATACATGGAACTACTAAAGCCACTGTGCAGCCATGGCATGAGCACAACTCCAACATACTGAAGCTAGCAAAACAGAAAGACAGAAAGAACCTGGGTCAGTAATGACGATACTGAGCTGCTGAATTAACCAAATCTGGAGCCACTCTTTTTTTTTTTTTTTTTTTTTAATTTTCTAGACATGGTTTATTTTAATAAAAATACAGCTGAACATTTATCACAGATTACATGAAACTATACACAATGACATTCTCTCTGCATAGTAATCAACACTGATGTGTGTAACTGGAATTTTTAGATGGATTATTTATAATCCTTTAAAGTGCAATTTATTTAAGGGTTTAAGCAAATCATAGGATAAAGGATCTTTCTAATAAATGAGTAACGTTAAAAAGATGATATATTTGGATAAATCTTTGGAAACTCAGAACTGATTCTGCCGGATGCACTTGTGTTGTATAATAACCCACCCCCACAAACGCCAAACTTGACTTATTTGCTGAGGATTAAGAAGATCCTCTAACTGGCAAGAGCTTTTTCTGATGTCAACATTTTTCTGTCCGTTCGATACATACTAAAAGGAACTAAGAATCTAGAGTAGTTCCTTTAGCAGCCCTGAGTTCTATAACCACAATGGAGTTCCTGTTTGAACTTAAGAGACTGTTACGAACTTTCCCCGTTCTACTTGAAGGGAAAATGAAGAACTCAGTTGCTTCTCTGACTCTCAGCGACATAACTATGCTTTGGGCTACAGTGTTAATGTCTAGGATGAAATTAAGGTAGCAATAACGGGAGTTATCTAAGAAATAACCAGAGAATGCTTTAGCATAGAGAAATGAACCATGAGAGGAACATTTCTAGGAGCTGTCTGATGGTATAGGAGGGACTGCAACACGAAGGCCATTCACCGCTGTGACTGTATATTGTCATTGTTTTTGTTTTTTGTCCACTTCCTTCTGTTGGTGGAAATAATTGATTCCAATATGCTGCTGCCACCAAAAGATGACCATTAGAGGAAGAGCAAGACTCCTTCACAAGAGTAACAAAGGAGCAAACTATTTCTTAAGGCAGCAATGCCAGCCTGACTTTATTCTACTTGAAGACTATTTCCCTCTTGAAAAGCCTCTTACATGAGCATCTGCGAAGTCGTATGTGACTGTACTGGCTCAGCAATTATTCATCCAGATAGAGGGTACTTTAGGGGTTGCAGGTGGAAGGAAAAACAAAACAACTTTTCCCTCCAAGTGTAAACACAAAGCTTTAGCCGATCTTAGGAGCGTTATGATCACAGGTTTCGGCTTTCCTCCAAGTTCCTTTTTGGAAATTCTGGATGGAGCTGAGTAAGGCCCCTCGGCTCACGCCATTCACAGCCTGGGGTGGAAGCTGTGTGGGCGCCTCTGTGCTCACAGGAGGCAAGGGAGCTGCTGGTGGCGGAGGCGCAGGTGGAGGAGGTGGGGGTAACGCGGACATCCCTGCTGTGGAGGGTGGAGTCGGCGATGACGGGGATGTGAGAGGTGAGCTGGCCCCAGATCCTGCTGAATTATTGGAGGTGCTGTATTTTGCTGAATGCTCTTCACTATTTTCAACAGCAGATCGTTTTGACTTCTTTGAAGCTAAGATCTTCCTCTTTTTTCTTTCTTCTTCGGATCCATGGTGAGACTGAGCTCTCGTCAGTCTTCGATGCTGGTGGATCTGTTTCTGTTCTTCAATTAGCCTCTTTTCTATACATTCTTTGGCAATTCTCAATGCCACTTTTAACTTTGTGGGGATCTTAAACTGTGGCTTTTCGGAAGTAGTTAGCAGAACATCACTGAATAATGGCATCTGTAAGAGCCGGGAGACGGTGGGCATGCCATTTTTACAGGCTTCACAAGACAGCGTAGACTCCAACGCAGCCACCACAGCCACAGACGGTGCAGGAGGGAAGGAGTCTACAGGCAGTGAGTCTGGCGGTCGTCCGTAAGTCATTTCATACAGTAAGTGGCCAAAGCAGTGGACGTCCACACCCTCCAATGTATTGATTTTCCTGAATTGTGAGAAATAAGATCGGTAGAAGGAAGTAAGGCCCAACAAGGAATTCTCAAGGTCCAGCAGCTGGCAAGCGTCCCCTTCCAGCATCACGTTGGAAGCATGAAGATGCCCATAAGGGAATCCCTTGTCATGGAGAAACTTTAGTACCTCTAATATTTGCCACTCATATGTTTTTATTTGCTGAAGTTCAAGGCCTTGAATCTTCTTAGGGTTGCAGTACTTCCTTAGGAATGGATCTTTTGGTTTTGCCTTGTAGATCAGGTCCTTCAAAGTTCCTTTTTCATTAAACATTCTAATTAGCAATGCTGAGGGTTCGTTAGCTGTGGCAAAGGTAACACGATAGATGTAAGGGTGCAAACAGGACGGCAGAAGTTTGATTAGACACTGAAAACCTTTATCTGACAGACACTTGTCAGGACCAAGGCCAGCCCAGCTTAACACTAGCCGTTCCTTTGGCTGATTTTTAATCTTCACCAAGAAATATTTCTTCCTTATCCTCCAACCTATGTCTTTCAATAGTTCCACCACCTCCCACTTTGGTTCTGATCGGAAGAACACGGAAACCTGTTGTAAAGCAATCTCAGTATAGCTTGCAGAATAGTTGTTTGGATCTAAAAACTTCTTAACCAGCTCACAATTAGACAAGATATGATTTGTGGTGATAGCGTTGAGATAGTTCTGAAGACCTTTCTGCCTCTCAGCTATGAACTCACGATCCATGTTACCGATCAATTTTTTGGGAGGAAGAGGTAGACTTAGGCCTGCAATCTGCAAGCTGCTGTTCAGCAAATCAAAGTCACTGTATCTCCTAACCATCTGCCAGCTATTTTCTACAGAAACTCCTCTTTGTACCCGAATGATATATTCCGTGTGGGACTGCAGGCTCTGGCTCGCCTCGATGGCTGCTGTCAGTGGCACCGTGTCGTCCAGCAGGACCTTGCCGGCTGGCGGCTTCTCCATGAAGGCCATCCCGGAACGCCCGTCCACCACCGCCTCAGGACGAGGGGCAGGAACCAGAGGTGCCGACTCCCGTCGCCCGCCGGGATCCGCCGCCGCCCTGGAGCCACTCTTGAGTCTTCTTGGTAAGTCTTTTGTTTGCAGAAACTGGAATTAGTTTTTTTGCTACCTGCAGCTAACACCACTCTATCTGTATAACGAGTGGTGAGCTGGAGTCTGCGCACACTGGCTCAAGACAGCCAGTTCTGCACTTGTCCCAACATCTCGTTCATTGATTTTACATCGAGAGCTTCATATCAACCATGCTAAGAGTAAGGGCACTACAGAAACTGGCAAACACCACAACTCAGAGATCCAGTCATTATAAACACTTCCCAGCACGCCACTGGATACAACCCAGTTTCAAATTTTCTCTTCATTAAACCAGCCTTTTTATTCCCATAATGAAGCTATAAATTAGCATTTACCAATGGAATACTGCATATATTTGGGTTTCTAATAAGGCTTTATTGAGAAAAAAAAACCCTCAAGTATCTGAAATACTGCTATAAAATACTCCATATGAAAAATTACTGATAATGTAAATTTAAAAAGATTATAAAACATTATGCACAGCAAGAGACAGAAAGAGAGAATATATTTAGATAGACAGATACTAGGATTGTTGAGCTCGACACCAATATGTTCACACTGTCATCTCTGGGTGGTAGAATTACAGATGATTCTTATATTTTTTGCATGACTATTTTGTTCCCTAAATTTTCCATCATGAACATGTATTACCTTAGTAATAAAGAAAAACACAATTTATGCTTTTAAAAGGAAGAAATTTAGCGTTTTTTGTTCATGAACACAAGAAGACACTATTTTTATTTCAGTTGTATCCAGGTAGAGCCTATATAATTCTCTGCAGGTAGGAAGATAGTTCCAGTTTTTAAATCGGATGATTCTGTGCTACTATCTATAGTACAAAGTTATAACCTTGTTCTCTGACACTACCCCCAAGAAGATGTTGCAGACAGAAAATGAATTATAATATGCATTATACGAAGAGCGCTGAATTCACATAATCATTTTGAAAATAAAATCTAAGCCAAAATCTCTCCCATTTTGAAATACGTATGTGATATGATCTGTGAAACTGCATTAACTCTATTCTTAAAGATAATGAAGTAAAGGAGCATTGGCCATGAGTCAAAAGATTTGGTTTCTAGGTCTAGAGGTCAACCTTATTAGCCTTATGCCTCTGGCAAGCAGCAACCTCTCTGAACCTAAACCTTCACATTTGTTAAATGGGGCTAATACCTACCCATTTCTCTTCACAGTATGAGACAAAGTAGATGAAAGAACTATTAAGTGAAAGATGGTATTATGTGCCACCACTTCATTACAGACACATCTTAAGTCTTGTAACAATTGTATTTTGTTCCACTCTGATACAAAAGACATCCTTATAACTAGCAATGTATGATGCTAGTTTCCCTGGTAACCAGTTAACTTCCTCACTGCTTTAAAAAGCTTTGTATTAAAAAAAAATTTTCTTTTCTTTGCTGCCTTACTGTATTTGACTTGCCTCAAAAAATACAAGAATGATACCAATAGAGTACTATTACCGCAACATGATACTGGATGGGGAGAGAAAGCTATAGATAATTTTCTGTAAGGGATATTGCTACAAAAGTCCTATAACAAAATACTAGCAAGTAGAACCATTAAAAGAATAATATACCTTAACCAAGTAAGAATCATTCTAGGAATATAACAGTAAGTTAATTTTAGATAATTTAGGATAATTTACCAAATTAGTAGATCAAAGGTGAAAAACTTTAAGCATCTCAAATGCCCCAAAATGCATTTGAATAAAATAAACAACCATTCCCAAATAAATATTCCCAATGAAGTAAAGATAAAAGGGCAAAGTTATCATTATTTGCAAGTGATTATGAAATAAACAAGAAAAGGTACTGAAAAACTACTAGAAAATTCAGTATGCAGCTGACGACAAAATTAACATACAAAAATCAACAGTTTGTCTATTTACAAACAGAAACCATAATGAGAGAAAAGATTCCATTTACAATTGCAACCAAAGAGAAGTAAACCTGAGTATAAACAACAAAAATGATAATGGACTCTAGTTTTCATCTCTGTTGAGGGATCTCAAAAAAGACTAGAATAGAAAGATTCAGTATTAGGATGAGAGCAGCCGTGTCAGTCAGGCTCCCGGCAGGAAAACTGATGACACACTTCAAGGAGTGACTGAGGACAAATTCACGAAAGAACTATTTACTAAGGACTGGGCAGGGTGAAGCTCCCAGAGGGTAGCGACAGCAGCAGGAAGCTGTTACCACCGTTACTTCCAGACCCTAGCGAGGACTCTGACTATGGGCAAGGAAACATCAGGCAGAAGGTGAGCCTTTGGGAGACAAACGGTGCTAAGAGGGTGACAGGCTGGGAAATACACACTAACCTCTCTTCCCTCCCACCCTCCCATCTCCTACCAGTCCTGCCAAGTCCAACAAGAAGCCAGTGGCAAGACAGCCCTGATGAGGCCGTCCATAAAGGTCAGCCCCCTGAAGCACAGAGCAAGAGGGAGGGAGGGAATATACTGAAAGCGCAGAAAGAACATCCAGCGCAGCAGCTGGTCTCTTCTGACTGTTTATTCTCTGCCAGGCGCTGCTCTAACCACTTTATTTGCATTAATTCTAATAATGCCAGTTTGCCCAAACAACAAATTCCAACAATCCCAGTAAAAACACCCATAGGATATTTTACGGGTAGTGAGAGGGGAGTTTTTGACTAATGATAAATTCTTCTAGGATAATAACCATGCATGCACAATCAGGTAGGAGAGAAAAGAGGGGAGAATAGCCCTATTACATATTTTAAAATATTATTAAGCTGTAATTAAAACAGTTTAATCCTGGCACATGAATATGCTCACTGAAACACAACAGAGCCCAGCGATAGACCAAACAGACACAACAACTTCACACACGATAAAGGCGGCATTTCAAATACATGGGGGAAAAGGTGTGTAAGTTGATAAACGATTCAGGGGAAACTGGATAGTAAGGAGAGGAAAACAGCTGGATTTCTGCCTTACTCCTTACACCACAATAAATTCCAGAGATGAAGCAAAGATCAAAACATGAAAAACAAACTGTGGGGGCTTCCCTGGTGGTGCAGTGGTTGAGAGTCCACCTGCCGATGCAGGGGACGCGGGTTCGTGCCCCGGTCCAGGAAGATCCCACATGCCGCGGAGCGGCTAGGCCCGTGAGCCATGGCCCCTGAACCTGCGCGTCCGGAGCCTGTGCTCCGCAACGGGAGAGACTGCAGCAGTGAGAGGCCCGCGTACCGCAAAAAAACAAAACAAACTGTGTTAATAGAATTATCGAAAGAATAATGTAAAAGACTGTAGGAGAATACATGAAAGACCTATTATCTTGAGGCACAGCAGATAATACTCTATGACATAGAATCAGAAGCCTTAAAAGGGGAAAAATTATACATTTCACTAAATAAAACTACCACACACAAAAAATTACCATAAAAAGTAAAAAGAAATTCGATAAAATATTAGTAATATTATAAAACGAATTTATTTCCCTAATGGTGGAAAATTACTCTTATGATACAAGAAGATATTTTACATATTATTTTAAAATATAAATGCCATTCAAATAAAAATATGCATAGTATCACTTATAACTAAAGAGAAGCGAAACAGACCTAATGAGACACCTTTTTATTTTAACCCATCACGCTATCAAGGACAAAAACATTGATGATACCTCACTGCCAGTGAGGGTGTGGAGATGACAGAAGAAAGAAACAGCTGGAATTCTGCATTATTCAAACTCTCACCATCTAACTCAGGGACCAGAGTATGATCAGTTTTCAGATGGACCCCTCACTGTCCAGGCTGTCCCGACTCTGGCCATCCAAATCTCAGGAACTAAACAGAGTTCAGTAACACCTCATCTTTCACTATTTGAACTCATTGTACAAACTCTCACTATGCTAACTTAAGAAAAGATCTGGGCAACAAGAAATACACTGTGAAGTATACACAGTTTTGCAGTGAGAATGTCAATTGATGTAACCCTTTTGGAGCTAGCAAAATTGTAAATGCATGTAGCTTTCGACCCAAAGTTCTTCCCCTCCCAGAAATGTATACCATGGACATATGTTGGAATGTAAAGATATGTGCACAGGACATTCACTGCAGCACTGTTTATAAGAGGCACAAAAAAATACTGTTAGCCTAAATATCTTTTTTTTTTTTTTTTTTTGGGTGCACCAACGTGGTCTGCGGGATCTTAGTTCCCCCACCAGGGACTAAACCCAGGCCCCTGCAGTGAAAGCGCTGAGTCCTAACCACTGGACTGCCAGGGAATTCGCTAGCCTAAATATCTTAATTGACAGGGACCTAAGTTAAAGTACATCCATGTACTGCAATTCATGAGTTCCTAGTCTTCTGGAGATGACTGATACTGGGAAAAGGCCACTTAGTGAACTCTCTCAAGCTAAGCACCAAAATGTAATTATAAAATTGAAAATGATAACTGATTTTCAAGATTTTGACTTGAAAAATAACAAATATAAAAACAAGTTTAAGTTATAGTTAATAAGATGTAAGTTATAATTTTAACTATGCACAAATTCTAAGAATAAAAAACAGAATCGTGTTCTTTATTTTTTAGTGTAAGCGTTTCAACAAAATTGTATGATAACATAATATAATACATCCTTCATGTTTTTTTCTCAATCACAATGATCATCTTTTCAAAAATACTGAATGGCTTCATCCATTTTTCCTAAGGGTCTCTCTCTAATCATTTGCATCAAAAGTCACTGCAATCGAATCAGGCTCCCTTAAAAAACAGCTAGCATGTTATTACGACCCAGTAATCCCACTACTGGGCATATACCCTGAGAAAACCGTAATTCAAAAAGAGTCATGTACCACAATGTTCATTGCAGCTCTATTTACAATAGCCAGGACATGGAAGCAACCTAAGTGTGCATCGACAGATGAAGGGATAAAGGTGTGGCACATATATACAATGGAATATTACTCAGCCATAAAAAGAAACGAAATTGAGTTATCTGTAGTAAGGTGGATGGACCTAGAGTCTGTCATACAGAGTGAAGTAAGTCAGAAAGAGAAAAACAAATACCGTATGCTAACACATATATATGGAATCTAAAAAAAAAAGAAAACAAGGTTCTGAAGAACCTAGGGGCAGGACAGGAATAAAGACGCAGACGTAGAGAATGGACTTGAGGACACGTGGAGGGGGAGGGGGAAGGGTAAGTTCGGACGAAGTGAGAGAGTGGCATGGACTTATACACACTACCAAATGTAAAATAGATAGCTAGTGGGAAGCAGCCACACAGCACAGGGAGATCAGCTCAGTGCTCTGTGACCACCTAGAGGGGTAGGATAGGGAGGGTAGGAGCGAGATGCAAGAGGGAGGAGATATGGGGATATATGTATATGTATAGCTGATTCACTTCGTTATAAAGCAGAAACTAACACACCATTGTAAAGCAATCATACTCCAATAAAGATGTTAAAAAAATAAAAATAAAGACATCTAGTATGTTATCATCTTAGATTTTCAGTTGGCAGTCTGTCAATAGCGTTGAATCTTTTAATGTCACACCCATGAATTTTATGAAAACCTGCATACTTTTTGCAAGATAAGCAATTTCATTTTGCAGCTGATTTTATTGTATTTGACCAATAAAAATATTAATAATGCATCAGGAACAATACTTAAGTGGGAACAAATTTTAAAAGTGGTGCTTTATTACTAAATTTTTTTCTTCCAATAACCAATCTAGTAACATACATACTAAGCGGTCTCTAAGAGAATGACATACCTACTGTACTGATACAAAGATGCTCGAGATTTGTGTATTTACGGAGCAACGTTTATTATGATCCCATGTGTTTAAAAAAGATTTTCCTATGTATACTTGTAATACATATCAAGGTGTTTATGTGACCAAAATTGCCCCACTGCCCCAAGTGTTTCTGACGAGAAGGCAGCCACTGATCATACCCATGATCCTCTGTATGCAATGAGTGCTTTTTCCTCTTGCTTCAAGAAACTATAAACACTACTTACCTCTGGGGAACTGGGAAGGAAAGGTTTCCTTAACTGCATTCTATACCCTTCTGAATTTTTTAATTTTACCACAAGGAGGTATTACTTTTACAATAATGATGGTGGTGATGATGATGCTATAACTAAGCTTTACATCAAGTACCTAGTAATGATATAGAAAATCTGTGATTCCAGCTCCCAGGAGTTTAAACTAAGTCTTAACTTAGAAATCTCAAATGCTAGTTAATGAAAAGCCTTTCAAAAGACATTCTTATGCAATACTTGATTACCCTAATAGTTTTTTTTCCAAATGTATTACTTCAGAGAGCAAACTTTTTATTCCATTATCCTTTAAACAGGAATGAGTTTTAATGGAACGAAGTTTAATGTAACAATGAATCAAAAAATTCACTGATATGTTTTAGATCCCACATTGCAACTAACTTCTCAGAAACTACCATTTCTTGAGTTCTGGTTCATATCAAAGGAAAATATCCGCAATTACAAGGACAGGCTACGACAGTACCCCTCTCTTTTCCAACGAGCGGGGCCAGCATTTCTTCATGTACTTCAGCCAAAGCAACAAGTTCCAAGCAGACTGTCTGCTATTAAGCCAAAACTAATGAGATTTGCAAAGTGTAAATCAATGCCACTCTCCTCATTAACTTTTTTGCTTTGGAAAATATAGATTTTTTTCCATTAAAAAACATTACGTTAACATGCAATTGGTAGTACAGTTATCTTTAAATGAACAGTATTTGAATTCTTCTATTTTATTTTCTAATACAAAAACATATCAATAGATGAAACCCATATAAACAAAAGCTCTTTGGAGTCTTCAACAATTTTTTAGAGTGGAAAGGGGTCCTGAAACCAAAACTTTTGAGATCGTACAGACCAAAAGGCAAACAGCTGGGAACAATTTGTGTACAACTGGGATGGATGAATTATAACATGGTGGAGGTGGGGGGGGGGAATGAAATGTTACAGGTACTTAATTTGTTTTTAGATACAATTCAATGCCTTTTTAAAAAGTTAAGCAATGGGAAAAAAATGTATTTCAAGTTTTCATATTAACCTACATATTTAGATTTCCAGTGTCTTCATTTCATCCTGTGGATCTGAGTTACCATCTGGTGTCATTTCCTGACAACCTTAAGAACTTCTCATATTTCTTGTAAGGCAGGTCTGCTTGCCACAAATTCTCTCAGTCTCTGCACAGGAATGTATTTCACCCTGGTTTCTGAATGATAGCTTTGCTAAATATAGAATTATTCACAGACAGCTTTTTCTCTTTCAGCACTTCAGGTGTGCCACCCCACTGCCCCAAGTGCTTCCGACGAGAAGGCAGCCACTGATCATACCCATGATCCTCTGTATGCAATGAGTGCTTTTCCTCTTGCTGATCTCAAGGTTTTCTCTTGTCTTTCAACAAGATTGTCTATGTTGTGTCTAGGCACAGGTCTCATATTTATCCTACTAAGATTCACTGAGCTTCTGGATGTGAAGTTTAAAGTTTTTCATCAAATTTGGAAAGCTTCCCAAAAGGCTATTTTCCGTACCTTTCTCTCTCCTTCTGAGACTCCCATTACGCCTATGTTGTATGCTTGACCCTGAGGCTCTGTTCATTTTCCTCCAATCATTTTTCTCTGTTTTTCAGATTGAATCATATCTACTGGTCTGTCTTTAAATTCACTGATTCTTTTTATTAGCATCTCAAAACTGCTGTTGAGACCCTCTAGTGAATTTTTCATTTCAAGTATTGTAGTCTTCAAGTCTAGAATTTCCATTTTAACTTTTTTTTTTTTTTTTTTTGTCGTACGCAGGCCTCTCACTGCTGTGGCCTCTCCCGTTGCGGAGCGCAGGCTCAGCGGCCATGGCTCACGGGCCCAGCCACTCCGTGGCATGTGGGATCCTCCCGGACCGGGGCACCGACCTGCGTCCCCTGCATCGGCAGGTGGACTCTCAACCACTTGCGCCACCAGGGAAGCCCCATTTTAACTTTTTACTTCAGAATACATTTAGATTTGCAAAGAAGTTGCAAAGACAGTACAGAGAGTGCCTGTATATGCTTCACCTAGCTTCCCCCAATGTTAATATCTTACATAATCATGACACATCTGTCAAAAGAAAGAAATTAATATTAGTACAAAACTATAGACTTTATTCAGATTTCACCAGCTTTCCCATCAATGTCTTTTTTTCTGTTCCAGGATCCAATACAGGATACCACATTGCATTCAGCCATTATGTCTCCTTAGTCTCCTCTAAGCTGTAATAATTTCTCAGTTTTTCATGACCTTGACAGTTTTCAAGAGTACTGGTCAGGTGCTCATGTAGCATGATCCCAAGTTTCACTCTGCTGTTTTCTCATGATTGGACTCAAGTTCTAAGTCCTGGGAAAGAACAGTACAGAGGCGAGTGGTTCGTTTTTTGTTTCTGTTTGGTTTTTATTGTTTTTTAAAGTTATTTCTATACCCTTATTGAGAATCTCCACTTGTTGATTTACTGTTGTTATATTTTCCTTTAATTATTTAAATATGGTTTCCTTTGGTTCTTTTAACATAGTTATAATAGTTGATTTGAAATCATTACTAAATCTAACATTTGGGGACATTCAGAGACACTTTTTTTTTGTTTTTTTGTTTTTTGCGGTACGCGGGCCTCTCACTGTTGTGGCCTCTCCCGTTGCAGAGCACAGGCTCCGGACGCGCAGGCTCAGCAGCCATGGCTCATGGGCCCAGCCGCTCCGCGGCATGTGGGATCTTCCTGGACCGGGGCACGAACCCGTGTCCCCTGCATCGGCAGGCGGACTCTCAACCACTGCGCCACCAGGGAAGCCCAGAGACACTTTTTTTTGACCGCTCCTTTTTCCTGTGCGCTAGTCACACTTTTTTTCCTGTTTCCTTCCGTGGCTTGTAATTTTGTTGTTGTTAAACCTATGGATTTTATATAATATAATACAGCAACTCTGAATTCTGATTCTTTTCCCCCTAATAGGTATTGTTGCTGTCTTACTTTTGTTTCTGTCTGGTATCATGTCTGGGCTAAATATGTGAACTCTGTCTCCCTGTGATATGCCACCACTGATGTCTCTGCTCAGTCTTGTTTTAAATGTATCTTTTTATTTTTAGGCCTGACTTCCTGAGGGGTTGCAGCTTTGCATAATTTCATGGTCAACTTGTGACTGGACAGAGGTTATGCTCAAACACCTTGAGCCAGTGAGGCTCCCACCTCTGCTGATGGGTATGTGCATGGGTAGGGGAGCTCCTGCGAAATTCAGTCTGTTTTCCAGTTTGCCCCAGGTTTATCTTTCCTCAGGCCCTTTCACATCTCCCAGGTGCATGCATGGAACTCCAGGGTCAGTCTAAAGTATGTGAATACGGTGGGCCTGCTCAGATCTTCTCTGTGCTTATGCTCAGTCTCATCCAGGAATATGTGTGCCCCAAACAGTACTGCAGTCTGCTATATGAGCGGAGCCACTGGCCCTCCCATGCACCTCTGAAATCCACATCCACAGAAAATGCCACTGAGCATCACCCGCCACTCCAAAGAGCTGAGCCCTCTTCAAGGTGAGGTCTTCACAGCCTGCTTCTTGCTGGCAGAACCTCATGCCAACCGAGCTGGGAGAGAGTAGGGTGGAATGTGTGTAGCCCCAGCCAAGAATGCCAGAGATTCCCATTTTTCTTACTCCAAGTTCGACAGCATTACACTTTTCAAAGCTTTATGCAATTGGCCTTTCGTCAGTCTCCAGAGTAATGAAATGGTTGCTTTACAAAAGTAATGTAGAAATAAATATTCTATTCAAATGTTCGTACTCTTTGGACCAGCAATCCCAGTTCTATAAAAACCACCCTAGGGAAGCCCACAATGTGGAGAAAGCTGTGCACAGCACGTTCCTACTGTGCTATTTCTCCCTTCCAGCCTCCTGTGCGGCTAAGTGGAGCCACGTAGTTCTCACCAATGCGACAAGAGTGGAAGAGATACCACAGCTTCCTGCCCACCTCCTCGATGTAAACTGCCCTGACATTCCTCTCTTTCCCGTCCCCACAGACTGGCAGCAACTCACAGACAACCATGACAAATGAAATCCCTGTATTACTTCAAGGAATGGAATCACTTCACCAGCCTGTATCTATTTTCAGGCTACTGTATGACAACTAAATAAAAAGGTATCTTATTACTGAGTAACATTACAAATCCACATTTTAAAAAGTAACATATTCTAAAAAGCTACAAAATTAAATGTACCCATTCATCACAACTACCTTAAAATACATATAAAAACATGGCAACTGCATAAAAATAATAATGCTATAATGGTAGGATTATGGATGATTATTCCTTTCAAACTTTCAATAATATTAAGTTAGTCTGATAATTTAAAAAGTTGAAATTGTTGAATTAAATCTGCTTTGAGACACTTTCCATTCTGTTTTAAGACTGTCTTAAAAATGGTTTCAAAACAGATTTAAAGGATTTTTAAAAAAATAAAATTTCCCTATTTTTTATTTATTTTTAATTTTTCAGCCATGACACATGTGGGATCTTAGTTCCCTGATCAGGGATCGAACCTGTGCCCCGTGCACTGAAAGTGTGGAGTATTAGCCACTGGACTGCCAGGGAAGCCCCAGACTTAAAGGATTTTTATCCTATCCACTTTCATAGTGGTATAAAGCATGGACCCTCTGGCCAATGTTCACATCCAAGGTACCTGGTCTGCAATCCTGCCATTGTGTTCTTTCTTTAACAATGCAGAATTATTTACCCATGTTCCTCTAGGGTACTAGCTAACAGCCTTACCCAAACAAGACTGGCTTCACATAACTAAACTATTTCTACTTTGTAAAAAACAAACACACACACAAAAACAACAAAAAAAAACCCTTCTGCTTCATCTTTCACATTTGTATTTCTTCGAGGAAACAAAGTCTAGTCTCCATGCGTGCAAGGGGATATACAGAAACTGAACCAACAAGAAGCTTTATGCCTTTTCTCACCAGCAAATTCCCTCAACCTAAAAAAATCTTTCTGGAGAAGGACAAGAGCTGGCCCCACTATGAAAAGCATAGCTTTTAAGACTGAAGTCCCTACACCCCAGAACTAAGAAACTGAAACAGCCAAGCCCAAAGAAAGCAAAACAGAGCTGCTAAAAACTCTGTCGTCCTCTCATTTTTCAAACTACAGT
Organism: Monodon monoceros; assembly: GCF_005190385.1. Lineage (NCBI taxonomy): Eukaryota > Metazoa > Chordata > Mammalia > Artiodactyla > Monodontidae > Monodon > Monodon monoceros. The sequence goes on along the minus strand of NW_021703770.1, from coordinate 65,029,432 downwards.
AGTCAGCAGTCCCCTCTTAGTTCAGGTTCCGCACTCCACGGCTTCAGTTACCCCCAGTTAACCGCAGTTCGAAAAATATTAAATGGAAAATTCCAGAAATAAACAATACACAAGTTTGAAAATGTGCACCCCTCTGAACAGCATGATGAAATCTTGAACTGTCCCACCTGGGACATGAACCATCCCTTTGTCCAGCGTATCCTGCCCATTAGTTACTTAGTAGCCATCTCAGTTATCAGAACAACACCGTATCTCAATGCTTGTATTCAAGTAACCCTTATCTTACTTAATAATTATTCACTTAATAAAGCTTCCAAGTGCAAAAGTAGTGATGCTGGTGACTCATATGCCAAAGAGAGGTCGTAAAGTGCTTCCTTTAAGTGAAGAGGTGAAAGTTCTTGACTTAAGAAAAAAAAAATTGTATGCTGGGGTTGCTAAGATCTGTGGTAAGAACAACTCTTCTATCTGCGAAATTGTGAAGGAAAAAGAAATTTGTGCTAGTTTTGCTGTCACACCTCAAACTGCAAAAGTTATGGCCACAGTACATTTTAAGTGCTTAGTTAAGATGGAAAATGCATTAGATTTGTACACTAAGATTTTGAGAGAGATACATCCACTTAACTTTTACTACAGTGTATTATTATAATTGTTCTATTATAATTGTTCTATATAACTGTTCTGTAATTGTTCTATTTTATTATTGTTGTTAATCTCTTACTGTGCCTAATATTTTTAAAAATTTATTTATTTATGGCTGTGTTGGGTCTTCGTTTCTGTGCGAGGGCTTTCTCTAGTTGTGGCAAGCGGGGGCCACTCTTCATCGTGGTGCGCGGGCCTCTCACTATTGCGGCCTCTGTTGTTCCAAGGCACAGGCTCCAGACGCGCAGGCTCAGTAGCTGTGGCTCACAGGCCTAGTTGCTCTGCGGCATGTGGGATCCTCCCAGACCAGGGCTCGAACCCGTGTCCCCTGCATTAGCAGGCAGATTCTCAACCACTGCGCCACCAGGGAAGCCCACTGTGCCTAATTTTTAAGTTAAACTTTATCACACGTGTGTACAGGAAAAAACAGAGTATGTACAGGGTTTGGTACCATCCACAGTTTCAGGCATCTCCTGTGGGTCTTGGGACATATTCCCCGCAGACAAGGCGGGGGACTACTATATACAATCTCTCTAAAAATGCAGCTAACTTATACTGGTATCTCGGTATTTCCAAGCCTAATAAGTAAACAAGGTTTGAATAAGGGAAATGTACAGAACCCCATAAAATGTAACAACAAATGTGTCTAATTATAGAAAAAAGAGGTGGCCTTGACACCCTCTAACAAGACGTACTATAAAATATCATTATTTCTAGAGCCACGCTGTCCAGTGAATCAGTAGCCACTGTGGCTACGGAGTGCTTGAAATGGTGCTGGTCAGAACCGAGATGTGTGCTCCAAAAATACATAAAATTTACCACTAACATCTTTTTTGTATTGATTACATGTTAAATTAATAATATTTAGGATAGAGTTGGTTAAATAACATACATTATAACTAAGTTCACCTGTTTCATTTTACTGTTTTAAATGTGGCTACAGGAAAGTTTTAAACGACATACATGGCTCACACTGTATTTCTACTGGGCATCACTGGTGTTATACCTGAACCAACCAGTCTAGTTTCTAACAAGAAAAATTTTATAACCATTTTCTTTTGGCTAAGCGTTCTCTAGTTCCACACTTATATGCTAAAGAATAAAGAGGGTGGGCTTCCCTGGTGGCGCAGTGGTTGGGAATCTGCCTGCCAATGCAGGGTACACGGGTTCGGGCCCTGGTCCAGGAAGATCGCACATGCCGCGGAGCGACTGGGCCCGTGCGCCACAACTACTGAAGCCCGTGCACCTGGAGCCTGTGCTCCGCAACAAGAGAAGCCACCGCAATGAGAAGCCCGCGCACCGGAACAAAGAGTAGCCCCCGCTCGCCGCAACTAGAGGAAGTCCACGCGCAGCAACGAAGACCCAACGCAGCCAAAAACAAATAAATAAATAAATTTATTTTAAAAAAAAAAAGAATAAAGAGGGTGTGTTGACCTGGGGCTACATCCCACAGTGTACTGAAGAAAAGGGCTACCTATAGTCATCACCTGGTTACTCAACAACAAGGGTCTATAATCCATTAAGACAACCAAAGCCCCAGGAGAAATCCAGATACTTTTTTTTTTTTGGTAATTTAATTAATTTATTTATTTATTGGCTGTGTTGGGTCTTTGTTGCTACGCGCTGGCTTTCTCTAATTGCAGCAAGCGGGGGCTACTCTTTGTTGTGGTGCGCGGGCTTCTCATTTCCATGGCTTCTCTTGTTGTGGAGCACGGGCTCTAGGCATGTGGGCTTCAGTAGTTGTAGCATGAGGGCTTAGTAGTTGTGGCTCGCGGGCTCTAGAGCGCAGGTTCAGTAGTTGTGGCACACAGGCTTAGTTGCTCCGTGGCATGTGGGATCTTCCCGGACCAGGCCTCAAACCCGTGTCCCCTGCATTAACAGGCGGACTCTTAACCACTGCACCACGAGGGAAGCCCTAGAGACCTTTTATAAAGTCCTCAAGGTTGAAAGCCTATCCCTGATCCTGACCATGTCATTTACCAGCTTTATATTAATCTGAATACTACTACCACTTTGAGGCCTTCCAGAAATCCTTCAGTCATCAAAGAATTAAGCGCGGCCACCTTGAGATGGCATAAGACCCTTTAAGACAGGAATGACTGTTGCTGCAGCAGCGTATGAGGTGGCATCGTGGGAAGGGGGAAATAGGAGGGAGTGTGGGGAGAGCAGGAAGCTGGACTCTGTAGGATGGGTCACTGACAGGACTTTATAAAGGTTTGACGCACTCTTTTCATTTGCTAAATATCTACTTTGTATGAAGCACTGGGCTGAACAGAGCTAAATAAACAGTGACCACTCTTAAGGAGCTCATAGTTTAACCAAACTGAAATCAGGACAGATAGGTACACAAGGTGGCTCTTCTAAGAGTTAACCCTCGGCTGGAACCTTAAGGATGGAAATCAGAGTTGGTTAATAAAATTAAATAAATTAGGGCTTCCCTGGTGGCACAGTGGTTGAGAGTCCGCCTGCCGATGCATGGGACACGGGTTCGTGCCCCGGTCCGGGAAGATCCCACATGCCGCGGAGCGGCTGGGCCCGTGAGCCGTGGCCGCTGAGCCTGCACGTCCGGAGCCTGTGCTCCGTAACGGGAGAGGCCACAACAGTGAGAGGCCCGCGTACCGCAAAAAAAAAAAAAAAATCTGTTTGCCTAGCAAATTTCTATAATCCAAATACCATGGACCTCATGAAATTGTCTTTAAGGAAAAAATTTTTAAAATTAAATAAATCAGTAGACAAAGAGCTGTGGCTAAGTGCACTCAGGAGGCAAGGCAGGTTATGGTTAAACAGGAACGCGAGTATTCTAGAGGTATGATGGACGGACTCCAAGAACCCTTTGAAATATTGTGTATGTTCCTGCATGACCTGTGTGTGTGTGTGTGTGTGTGCATGCACACACATGCGTGTGAGAAATACATTACAATCAACAGATTCTCTGATAGTAGTCTCCAAACTTGGAATGCATTTATTTATGAATTAGATACATATAATTTTATGTACTCCAGGTAACATAAATAAAATTAGGATCTGAAACAATAAGGTTAAAAATAAACATTCTAAAATTTTATTTTTACATCTTCAATGGCTTTTCCTGCACAGCCCTCTTGAATCCTGCTCTAAGAGACTTAACCAACCAAACAAACAAAAAAACGACAAAAAGGAAATTAAAAAACACCACTGATGGGGAAATAAATGTGGAAAGCCTTGAAAAAGTTATTAAAACTACACCTCAAATAGAAATGAAATGAGGCCAACCATAAAAAATTCTTGAAGTCACTTCTGGAAAGTTTTTCGCTGAAAATGAATTTGGAGTATTTTCACTGTGATGAAAGAAAAATGAAAATGTTGGTTCTACACACTGCAGGTAATCTATGTTTTTGCTTTTATCTTCAAATTGTCCTCTTTTATGTTAATATTATAAGCCATTAAAAATCCTCTTAAATGTTTGTAAGACATAAATTCTCTCTAAAATTTTAGAGATTTTAGAAAAGCCATGTAAAATGGGTCCTACGTTCCATTTTTCTTAGTACAAAATTTGAGTTACTATCACAAAATTAAAAATGTTTGCAGGAGGGGGATAGGTTACATGCCAATTGCTTTAGTGGTGAGAATGCTTAGAAAGTACATTCAGAAGTTCTCAAGTCATTCATTTTCAATATATTTTCCAAGCATACAATTTTTCCTCCAATTTCACATTCTTGGTTCTATTCTGGAAAAGTACTTATGTCACCTTCCTTTTACAATATATTTAAAATACAAAGGGATAATTACCTATAATTTGTTACTGACAATTAATCCATACAACTTATTAAAATGAAAAAGATCTTTATCAAATTAGTACGCTGAAGACAAAGTTTGTGTGGAAGAATTTAAAATGCTGAAAACTTTTATTAACAAAAATTCCCTCTGATGACTACATCATTAAAGAGATAAGACTTACTAGATAAAGGCTTAGCAGTACAGGTAGAACATCATTTTATTAAAAATACGTCAAGGGACTTCCCTGGTGGTCCACAGAGGTTAGGAATCTGCCTGCCAATGCAGGGGACATGGGTTCGAGCCCTGGTCCAGGAGAATCCCACATGCCGCAGAGCAGCTAAGCCAAAACTACTGAACTAAGCCTGCGCTCTAGAGCCCGCAAGCCACAACTACTGAGCCTACGTGCCACAACTACTGAAGCCCGTGCGCCTAGAGCCCGTGCTCCGCAACAGGAGAAGCCACCGCAATGAGAAGCCCACGCACCGCAACGAAGAGTAGCCCCTGCTCACCACAACTAGAGAAAGCCCGTGCACAGCAATGAAGACCCAACGCAGCCAAAAATAAATAAATAAAATTTTAAAAAATAAAAATAAGTCAAAAAGGTGGAAGTTTGCCACAAATATGACAAAATTTTCATTATCAATATAAAATTTAAAAACTGATTTAAAATATACTAAGCTGCCAATAGAAAAATAGGCAATGGATATAGACAATTCCAGGATAGTTAGTAGGTAACTAATAAACATATATTCCAAGTTTAATATCAAGAAAAATCCAAGAAGTGGAAACCAAAAATATTGAAAAGGTATGAAAAGGCACTCATGTGCTGCTCACGGAAATGTAAATTGGGGTCACCTTTCTGGAAAAAAATTTGGCAATATGCTTTGATCTAATAATTACATTAGGAAATTATTTCAAAATTCAGAGAAAGATTTATGTAGGAAAATGACATAACATTATTTTATTTCTGCACAGAAAAATATTGGATAAAAATGTTCTAAAATGTTAACAGCAGCTGTCTCTGGGTGGTAGACTACTGATGATGTTTACTTTCTTCTTTATAACAAGCAAATTAACTTTAGTCGAAAAAAAATTAAAGTTCCTTTTTAGAATTCCTTTCAACAAATATCGCGCAGCCCTTTTTATAGAAACAAATAATAAGTGTTTGCTATTTCTAGTCCAAATGGACAAGGCTCCTATTTTAATTCTGGATTTTTACCTCCCACTCACCAAAACCCCCATAGGAGAACAACCAGAAAGGCGCTCTAGTCAGGGAGAGATCTAAGTTCAAATCCTAGCAACACCATTTATGGCTGTGTTACTTTGGGCAACTTTTCTAAAACTCAGTGCACCCTTAAGTAAGATTACACAATTTTAGAAATTAAGATAGCTCCAATACCACAGAGGGCAGCTCAGAAAGGATATGAAGATGAAGGTGCAATTTTTGGGGGGAGGGAATAGGCTGGGACTATAAAATGAAATTATAAGAATACAGTTTGGGATGCATCCCAAAGAGAGTCATGGTGACATATGATCTGACATGATAAGCCTGAGACTAAGAGTAAGTTTTTCTTCTTTCTTCTGTACTGAACACTTCCTATGTGTTGTACACTAGGGACACAGCAGTGAACTGTATAAGCAGCGAACAGTATAAACAAGATCCCTGCTTCCAGACCACACGTTCTATGGTGGCAGGCATGCAGGTTGGAAGCGAGGCAGAAATAGACAAATCCAGTTAGTGGTGTGTGCCATAAATAAAACAAGGTAATAGAAAGATGGGGGACGGGGGCTTTTAAATAGGATGGTCAGGGAAGGCTCCTCTGCAAAGAGGGAGCCGAGACTTGAAGGAAGAGGAGCCACGGAAGATCCTGGGTCTGAGGGCAGAGCAGGTGCAAAGTCCAAGATGGGAACAAACCTGACAGTGTTCACAGACAGCAAGAAGACCACTGTGTAAGGAGATGCGACTGAAGTTAGGAGGGATCAGATTTTATGGGGCTGTATGATGAAAAGGAGTTTGGATTTTATTTTCACTGTGATAAGATCCCACTGACGTTTTCAGCAGAGAAGCATTATCTGGTTGCATTTTTTTTTTTTTCTTTTTTTGCGGTACGCAGGCCTCTCACTGTTGCGGCCTCTCCCGTTGCAGAGCACAGGCTCCGGACGCACAGGCTCAGCGGCCATGGCTCACGGGCCCAGCCACTCCGCGGCATGTGGGATCCTCCCGGACCGGGGCACCAACCTGCGTCCCCTGCATCGGCAGGCGGACTCCCAACCACTGCGCCACCAGGGAAGCCCGATCTGGTTGCATTTTAAAAATTACTTCGGGGAGTTCCCTGATGGTCTAGTGGTTAGGATTCGGCGCTTTCACTGCAGAGGCCCAGATTCAATCCCTGGTCAGGGAACTGAGATCCCGCAAGCCATGCAGTGCAGGCAAAATAAGAAAATAAAAATAAAAATTACTTCGACTGATCTGTGGTGAGAGAATTCTAGTAACAGGATGCTACATACCTTGAACTAGGTAGGAGTGATAGCACTAGCGGTGGCAGAATCAAGCAGAATTCCCACAGAGGTTGATTTCAGCTCTTTCGTTCAAACCCACCATAAAGGTCTCTTGTAAAACCGTCCCTGGTTCTCCCAGCTCCACTGTGCCACCACTGAACTTCACACACAATCCTAACCCAGTACTGCAGTCACGTACTTACATGGCTGTCCTTCGTGACGGACACACTCTAGGAATGGAGGCAGGAAGCACGTCTTACTTATCTCTGATATACCCATAGCCAAGTGCCTGGCACGTAAAGAGTGCTCCGTAAACACGTGCTGACGGCAAGAGCGAACAAACACATTTAAAATATTCAAACCCATTTGTATTAGTTTCCTAGGGCTGCTGTAACAAAGTACCACCAGCTGGGTGGCTTAAAACAACAGATTATTCTCTCTCAGTTCCGGAGGCCAGAAGTCCAAAATCAAGGTGTCAGCAGGGCTGCGCTGCCTCGGAATGAAGGCTTTAGGGAAGAATCCTTCCTTGCATCTCAGTAGTTTCTGGTGTATCCCTGCAATCTTTGGAGTTCCTGGCTTGTAGCTGCATCGCTCCAATCTCTGCTCCCTCTTCAAATGGCCTTCTTTCTTGTGTGTGTGTCAGAGGCTCTGTGTGTCCTCTCCTCTTCTTAGACAGACTTCAGTCATTGGACTTAGGGCTTGCCCTAACCCATATGACCTCATCTTGATTGCATTTGCAAAGATCCTCATTTCAAATAAGGTCACATTCTGAGGTTCCAAGTAGACATGAATTTTTGGTGGACACTATTCAACCCATTACACCTTTCAACACCAAAGTGGACTGCCTTGTAAAGTGGTAATCTTCTCATTCCAAAAATGTTCAAGCAAAAACTGAGCAGCCAAAATCAGTATGTTCAATAGAAGAGACTTCTGGATTGCCCGGTGTGTCCTTTAACCTCCTTGGTTTCAGTTTACTTATCTGGATGTTGAGGGTGCTGACTTCCACAGACTCTTCTAACATTGATGTTCTATGATTCCAGGTCATAAATACTATAGCAGAAAGCTTACCTTCTCAGCTCTGAAATAGGCATAATATTTTTTGTAAACTATCTGCCTCCAAACTCACTTCATTTTTCCATTAAAAACCCAGTGCAGGGCTTCCCTGGCGGCGCAGTGGTTGGGAGTCCACCTGCCGGTGCAGGGGACACAGGTTCATGCCCCGGTCCGGGAAGATCCCACATGCCGCGGAGCGGCTGGGCCCGTGAGCCATGGCCCCTGGGCCTGCGCGTCCGGAGCCTGTGCTCCGCAACGGGAGAGGCCACAACAGTGAGAAGCCCACATACTGCAAAAAAAAAAAAAAAAAAAAAGCAGTGCATTCCTCCATACATCATTCCCCCACTATAATTCCATTTTAATAAACCACTCTGAATACCTACTATGTGCCAGTGAATAACTCGTTTCTGACCAACCTATAATAAATTATTAGCTAACTAGACCTAAGTTTCTTCATAACTTTATTTCTACTTAAATGATATTCCACCTGACAGCGTAAGTTACTTTTTTAATGTTGTTTTTTTAAAAAAACTGATTTCTCTGATTACAAAAAAAAAAAAATACAACAAACCGCAAAAGTACAAAAATAGTAAAAGTTACCAGAAACCCCACTACCCAAAGATCACATTTTGCTGAGCGACCTTCCAGACTTGTATGTATTCATACACTGGTGTATACAATATCCTCCATGTTTTTATTGACAAATACAGATATTACACAGAAAGTTAAATCAACAGGCTAATATATACATGCCACTTTTCAGCTAAAATTTTCCCCATTCAAACTGTTACGTATACCTTTCCAAGACAAATATGGATCCGTGGCATCATTTTACTGGATATAGAGTTTTACGCTGAATTAAAACACTGTATTTTAACAATATCCAATGACGAGCACTGAAATAACCTAAACATCCATCAATATCAATACTGCAAATTGTTGCCAAAAATCTATGCACATGTATCTTAGCAAATTGTTCTAACTGTCCCTTTGGATAAATTACAGGACTGCAGAAAGGGTAATATTCACATCTAAAATTTTGATTTGTAAAGACCTACTGTATTCCCAAAAGATTGAATCAAATGATGCTCCCAGCTACATTTATAAGACTACCTATTTTCGGGACTTCCCTGGGTGGCACAGTGGTTGGGAATCTGCCTGCTAATGCAGAAGGCACGGGTTCTAGCCCAGGTTCGAGAAGATCCCACATGCCACTGAGCAACTAAGCCATGAGCCACAACTACTGAGCCTGCGCTCTAGAGCCCATGAGCCACAACTACTGAAGCCCACATGCCTAGAGCCCGTGCTCCGCAACAAGAAAAGCCACTGCAAGGAGAAGCCCAGGCACCACAACGAAGAGTAGCCCCCGCTCACCGCAACTAGAGAAAGCCAGTGTGCAGCAAGGAAGACACAATGCAGCCAAAATAAAATAAATAAATAAATATATTAAAACAAACAAACAAAAAGACCGTTTTCTCACACCCTGCTAAGATTGGGTTTTGCCAGTCTTTGCCAGTAAGAAAATGTTTCCCCACCCCCCAAATTTTTAAAATTTATTTTATTTTGCATTTCCTTTATTACTAGCAAAGCTGAACCTGTTTTCCTACTTTTGTATTTCCTCCTGGAACGGAGTGAGTCTTCTGCTAACCTTCTGCTGAGTAGTCTTAACTTTTTTCCTATAGATCTTATTATATTGCCCTGTTAAAAGTAAAGAATCCTTCAAGGACTAAGGCCACTCACCACTCCTTTTCAACATCATACTGGAAATCCTTGCTAATGCAATAAGACAATAAAAGGAAATAAAAGGTATATTGATTAGAAAGGAAGACATAAAACTCTCTTTGTTCACAGATCGCATGATCATTTATGTAGAAAATTGGAAAAAAAACAGACAAAAAAACTCCTGGAACTAATGAGTTATTACAGCTAGGTTGCTGGGTACAAGGGTAATATACAAAGTCAATCGCTTTCCCATATACCAGCAATGAACAACTGCAATTTAAAATTAAAAACACAATTCTATTTACATTAGCACCCCGCAAAATGCAATATTTAGGTATAAATGTGTACAAGATCTATAGGAGGAAAACTACAAAACTTGGATGAACCAAATCAAACAACTAAATAAATGGAGAGACATTCCACGTTCATGGATAGGAAGACTCAATATTGTCAAAATGTCAGTTCTTCACAACATGATCTACAGATTCAATGGAATCCCAATCAAAAATCCCAGCAAGTTATCTTTTTTTTGGGGGGGGGAGGGGCTGCGCCATGAGGCATGTGGGATCTTAGTTCCCCAACCAGGAATCAAACCCAGGCCCTCAGCAGTGAGAACACAGAGCCCTAACCACTGGACTGCCAGGAAATTCCCCCAGCAAGTTATCTTGGGGGATATTGACAAACTGATCCTAAAGTTTATATGGAGAGGCAAAAATCTGAGAATAGCCAACTCAGTATTGAAGAAGAAGACCAAAGTCAGAGGGCTGACACTACCCGACTTCCAGACTTACTATGAAGCTACAATAATCTAGAGAGTGTGGTACTGATGAAAGAATAGACAAATAGATCAATGGAACAGAATGGAGAGCCCAGAAATAGAGCCACAGAAGTACAGTTAATTGATCTTTGACAACAGAACAAAGATAGTCTGGAGCAAAGATAGTCTCTTTAACAAATGGTGCTGGAACAACAGGACATCCTCATGCAAAAATGAATCTAGATACAGACTTTACACTCTTCACAAAGTAGAGTTCAGGGAACTCTACTTGATGCTCTGTGGTGACCTAAATGGGAAGGAAACCAAAAAAAGAGGAGATATATGTACACGTATAGCTGATTCACTTTGCTGTACAGGTGAAACTAACACAACACTGAAAAGCAACTATACTCCAATAAATTTTTAAAAATTAAGCCAAAACGAATCATAGACCTAAATATAAAATACAAAACTATAGAACTCTTAGAAGAAAACACAGGAAAAAATCTAGGTGATGACTTTTTAGACACAGCACCAAAGACACAGTCCACCAAAAAAAAAAAAAAAAATCAGAACTGATAAGCTGAAACTTCTGCTCTACAAAAGACAATGTCAAGAGAATGAGAAGACAAGACATGCACTGGGAGAAAATATTTGCAAAGGAGACATCTAATAAAGGCCTATTATCCAAAATATATAAAGAACTCTTAAAATTCAACAATAAGAAAACAACTCAATTAAAAATGGGCCAAAGACCTTTAAGAGACACTTCACTGAAGAAGGTATACAGACAGCAAAAAGCATGTGAAAAGATGTCATCAGGGAAATGCAAATTAAAACAATGAGCTATCACTACACACCTATTAGAATGGCTAAAATCCAGACCACTGACAATACTAAATGTTGGTGATGATGTGGAACAACAGGAATTTTCATTCACTGCTGGTGGGAACGCAAAGAGGTACAGCCACTTTGAAGATAGTTTGGTGTTTTCTTACAAAACTATATATACTTTTACCCATATGATCCTACAATCACACTCCTTTGGTATTTACCCAAAGGAGTTGAAAACTTATGTCCACACAAAAAACCAGCAGATGTTTGTAGCAGCATTATTCACGGTGCCAAAACCTGGAAGCCAATTAAGATGTCCTTCAGTAGATGAATGGATTAATAAACTGTGATACATCCAGACAATGAAATGGTATCCAGTGCTAAAAAGAAATGAGTTACCAAGCCATGAAAAAACAAGGAGGAACCTTAAATGCACATTACGAAGTGAAAGATGCCATCCTGAAGGCAGAGGACTGTATGAATCCAATTATGTGACATTCTGGAGAAGGGAAAACTAGAGAGAGAGTAAAAACGTTCAGTGGTTGCTGGGAACTGAGGGGTAGGGATAATTAGGTGGAGCACAGAGGATTTTTAGGGTAGTGAAAATTCTCTGTATGATACTATACTGATGGATACATTTCATTATACATTTGTCCAAGCTCGCAGACTGTACAACACCAAGAGTGAGCCCTAATGTATATACATCGTATGGAATTTGCATGATTATGATATATCAATTTAGGTTCATCAATTGTAACAAGTGTACCACTTTGTTGGGGGGGAAGTTGATCATGGGGGAGGCTAAGCATGTGTAGGGACAGGAGATACATGGAAAATCTCTGACATTCCTCTTAATTTTACTGTGAAACTAAAACTACTCTTAAAAAAAAGTTTGCTTTTCACAATAACTTCACTGTTTTTCTTAAAATATACGTGCATTATGAAGAATTCAAGGAAAAAGTAAAATGAAGTAAAAAAAAAAATTCTACCACTCACCCTTTCATACATAGTAAACACATAAATGGTTTAGAGAGTGAGCTCTTTTTATATCAAGAATATTCTTTTATTTGCTAAAATTCTTTTATTCCCTAAAGTGGAAAAAAAAGTTTTATTCTTAAGTTAATTTTTAAAATACAGGTGAAATATGTGTTCCTTTTTAAAAGGTTATTCCTGCTGAGTTATACATAAATCACATTTTAACAAATATCTTCCTAACAGGCCCAATACACTTTCAGTAATGGTTTTGCCTTATCTGACTATATTTTAAGTAGAAGTAACTCAGACATTTTAAAAATTGAGTGTGTTTGTCCTTTAACTTGTTCAAATAATCACTGGTCTATCAGCAAATGCTACTCAAAGGAATAATGTTCAGTAAAGAAAGACTGCTACTTATGGAAATCCTATAAATCAATCCTTTTTTAAGGAAGTAGGGGTATAGTGAGAAAAGCAACAGATTAAAAGTTGGAAGAACTAAGTTTACAGCTTTAATTTTTCCACTTTCTAATTGTGTGATCTTGGAGAAATCCTGACCTTTCTGAGTCTCGACAACCAAATCTTCAAACTGTTGAAGATAAATTACTTATAAGGTCTCTTTCAAGCATTAATATTCTGATTCCATTCCTGAAGAAGGCCTAAAATGATTAAGTATGGAGATCCAGGATTATGAGCAAACAAAATCAGGAAAAAAAAAAACACCTGATGTGTAAGGTATTATTTCTGTATGCCTATGCAGAACAGTAAAATACAGCAACAAGGTAATAAGGTGAAATACAGTAAACAGCGGTCTACAAACTGGATCATGCATACATACCCTGAGGAGCACCTGGGCATGGAAAGTTTCAAGGGAATTGATTTCTAGGTCTTCACCTTCCATATGTACAATTTTCTAGAACTATTCTACTGACACGTCAGTTTTCATTTACCTCCTTCTCCCCTTTCACCTCTCCTCTTCTGCCCTACATAAATCTCTACAAGTCCTGAAACTTACTGTGGAGCTGGGGCCTAACAACAGCTGAGGAGCCAAAAGGAGAGTTTCAAATATTAATGCTGAAAAAGGTAACTGCTCTCCAGACTGGGTATCAAATTTTTTTCAAATCAAATGGTCACCAGCTCCTATTTCCATGAAAATGGAAGGAGAACCAAATCCATTTGCTACTCAAGAAAGCCTTAAAAGTATTTTTGATTGTGGATCACTTTGCTGTCAACTCAAAAGAATGGGTGATACTGGTAAAATAAAGCACGTTTTATTACCATCTACTAAATTTGTGGACAAGATTTCTCAATACTTTAAGGTAAAAAAGGAAAAGAATCGGTGCAGAACCTCATCTTTTCTAATAATACTTATAAATGGATAAAATAGATTTCTAAATGATTTAAAATAAACAAAATGCATTTCCAATGAAATTTTTACTATTTAATATTTATTAAATTTAATAACTCACATGTTGTTTTGATTGTCTACTGGTTATCATTGTATTGGTAACTCAATCCAAAATAAATCTGACACAGCCTTACAGACACAGGAAATTTCAAATGTTTTAAATTATAACTGTTTTTGCATAGAACTCAGAAGAACTGGGTGACACTGCTTAAGTACTTTCTATTTCCATCTACTAAATTAATGAATGAATTTACTTTCGTTGTAGAAAAGTATGACACTGTGATTGATAAAACGCTTTCAAATATAAAAGAATACATTAGGATAAGAATATGTAGAGACTGTCAAACAGAAATGAGTTCAAAGAGAAAAATAAGGAATGTAAAGATTCTGTTAAAATTAAGAGCTTGCTCACATTTTATTAAAACAGATGATGGGGATATCAAATTTTAAAAATTCCCCTGGATGTATTTAAAACTGTGATTTAAATAATACACCAAAATCTACATCATTTACAAATACACTTGGAAGAAAAATTCTAGATATGTAAGAAGGTATCCAGTTTTTTGTGGGTTTTTTCCCCTAGTTTTTCAAAGGGATATGTGAGCAAAAAATGTTTGAAAACCCTTGTAGTAGAAGTCAAAATATGTCACTAGTCTCAACCTTCATCCTAAGATACTGCCTACTGGACATCCCAACTGGAGGGCTCCCAGACACTTGAACTCAACATATTTAAAAAGTAAACTTATAATGTACTCCACCACCCTCCCCCAATCCTCCACACACATACACAAAAGAGGAAAAGAAAAAAAAAAAAAACCTGCCTCTTTTGTATTTTTATTACTAGCTTCATGATCTACCTGGTCTCCTAAATTTAAAAGGTGAAGTTTTTTGTTTGTTTGTTTTTAACCTCTCAAATCAAATCAGTTCCGAGGACCTAACTCCTGACTTCCTATCTCTATTCCTTCCACCACTGCCACTGTTCAAGATCTCTTCACGCGCTATCATCAAACAGCTCTCCTTTAAAACAATAACTATACTTAAATTTACTTCCCAACATCTCCCATGGAGAGTGAAGCTACTTTATCATTATCAGAGCTATACAAAAATACCTGTCATGCATACAGCTGAGTTACGCCAAGAATTATAGAATCATGAGGTCAGACAGAACCAGGAAAGTCAAACCCCTTGACAAGAACCTCATCCAAGTATCTTTCAGGAATTTTTAATCTCATGAGGCAGTGTACTTCCTCTCTGGACATCTCTGTCAGAGATCTGGGCCCAAATACAACTTGTTTGACTTTTTCTAGGATTATTGTAGTTAAAACGGAGATTCATGTTAAAAGAAGAACACGTAAAATTACACAAAATTCTAAACAAAGAGTTAAAAATTACTTACAATTTCAGCATCCACAGATGGCTTCTGTTAGCATTTTGGGATATATATTGGCTTTTCTTCCTTCTGCAATCATGCACAGTATGTGAATATGTATATATTTTGTGATTTATTTTTAAACAAAATCGGGATAAATCTGTAAATACCCTGAGGATTTTTTGTTTGTTTGCTAGCTTAATATTGTAAGCAATTCTTCATGCAATTAAATATTCTTCAAATTCTTCCAAGTATTTTAGTGGGTACACAATCCAGAAATAGTAGAAAATACTAAAATTTATTTATCCATTTGTAAACTATTTACACTATACATACTTTAAATTCTTCAATGCATTTTAGTGGTCACACAATATAAAAATAAATACCATATACTCACAATAAGAAATACTATAGTAAACCATTTATAAATTATTTGTTTTCAATTTTTCAGTGATAAATACATGATGAATATCCTTGAAGATCATTAATCTTTATCTACATTTCTAGTTATCTGCTCAGGACAGATACCCAAAAGTAAATTATCAGGCAAAAGTATTAATTATTTTATTCAATTGCCAAATTACTTTTCAGAAAACGTAAAACAATTAGACTCCTACTAGCATTACGTGAGTATAATCTTCAAGCTGTACACTTATTTTTTTAAAATTTGCCAATCTGAAAGCAAAAATCAGTATCATTCTTTTAACCTGCATTTCTTTTATTACTAGTGTGCTTAAACACAAGATCTCCCTTTCTATTTCTATTGTTTCTACCTATTGGTACTTATCTACCCTCTGAGGTAACATCCTTTTTCCACGCAGTAAGAGGAAGTAGAAGAGAATGCATGGGCTTTAGGGTCAGAATGACCCAGAGTTTAATCCATTTCCAGTACCTAGTTGTGTGGCCTTGGACAAGTGACAACTTTAAGCTTGGATCTCTTCCTGTATATTAGCAACTGACCTCACAAAGTAGGAAAAGGGTATAGCAATCAAGAACATACAACCAATCAAAATCTAAATTAATCCTCTTCTCCTCCCTCTCATTCACATGGCAATCCTTCAAATACTGGAAGACAGCAATGCTCCACCATCTCTCACCAAGCATTCCCCACCTCCATTCCCACCTCCGCTGGCCCAAAACCTGAGTCTTTTTTCTCCAGACTAAATGTCTCCAATTTCTTCAGTCACCTGTCAAACAATACAGTTTTCAAATCACCTCACCACCCTGGTCACTATCTTCAGAGTCTGATTTAGCTTAATCATCTCCTCCTAGAACATGGCATCTAGAACAAAATATTCCAGATATGGTTTGAAAAGACCAGAGCGAAGGTTATCATTTCAAATAATCATCTCAAATCATCAAATTTGTTTTCTTTATCAAGATCCATGAACAAAATCTATAATCCGTAAACCTAAAAGTCTAACTATATTCCACTCACCTTCACCAATGAGGGAGACCAGTTTGAAAGTAAGGGTGTGGAACATGACAGGCTCTTCTCCAAGATCTTGCCTGATGCCTCAGACAAGCGATCTAACTTGCCTGTAAGCTCAGTTTACTTACTTCTTGGTAAAAGTGGGATTTAATGTCTCTAAGCTCAGTTTACTCACGCCTTGGTGAAAATGAGAGTACTGCCAATTATCTCATAAAGCAATCTTTTGTAAAGATTAAAAACATCAATTACAGTATCTGGCATGTAGAAGGTCCTCAATAAATGGAAACAAATAATTATAATTAATACTGAAACAAGACTACTGCATCTTTATTAAGCACTGTTTACCAAGTACTTTACATGGTCCTGAGCTAGAGTTTGGTCTACTCAAAACTTCGAGAAACAGAGTAGGTTTTGCCGAAATTTAGTTATCTGATTAATAATTTTTCTTCCCCAAATTATGCCCTGCCTTTGCCCTCTCCTCCCTCTAGCCATCATCTTCAGAAAACGAAGAGCCATCCCTACCAGCAGGTGGAGGCATGGAGCAATAATCCAAAATTCCTACTCAAAATTATAAGCAAGAGATTCTCTGATGACAACCACAGGATCAGCGGCATAGATCCCTTCAGAAGGCTTCCTGCCAGCAGCCAAAATGAAGCCCCACAAGCTTAGAAGGCTCATCTACAAATATAGCTTTTATTCCTTTCCTCACATACTGACCGCATGAACACTTACACCTGAATGCAACCATGCAAAAAGTATCATTTACTTGTGAATAACCTTTTGAAAGGCATATTTGGCAACAATGTAAAAATTAACGGTCTACCTTATTTTCAGGCAAGAACAGGCCATTTAAATATGGAAGAGAATATACACTTAATTTTCTCTCAATTCAAAATAATCATAAGATATGAGCAATCTGTAGCCAGAAAAAAATATTTTGAGTTTTTAAATTAGAAGATTAAAAATTAATTGTTGAAGTTTTCTGGAGTGGCCAAAGGGAATGTAAGAATGTCCAGAAAACTTCCACTAAAGATATTGAGTCAAGAGACTTCTAACAAAATTAGAAAGATTTTATAGCCACACAACAAATGTGATACACACAGTCTTTAGTACAGAAAAAGAAAAAAATTAAATTCATTAAGAGGATCTGCATGCAATGAGGGTTCTTTATCATCTAAATTTCCTAGGTGTTTTTATGACTATTAATGATCCCAGACAAAAACTGAGTTAAGCTAAACTCTGTCCGTTTCCCTTTCTTCAGCTCTCTTCTTCCAAGCCTGTCTCTATATCCATCCCCAGAAAAGAAGTCAATTCTTTAAAACTGCTGTAATCCTTTCTGAAAAAGGAAAAAAGGAATGAAGGGAGGAAGGGAGGGAAGGGGAAAGGAAGAGTTGAAATTTACAACTAAAGTGTTAGCAGAAGTCTTATCAAACTGCCTCGAAGAGAATGGACGGTACATCCCTCTCCCTCTTTCCACCCAAAGTGGGCGCCCTAATCTTCCTAACTCCTGCAGAGAGCTTAATATTTTACCTCTCGCAGGACATTTGTGTTTAAAAAAAATTTTTTGAGTAGACAGTATGTACAACTGACAGAACTCTAGGCATTGCAACAAAGCACCAAAATCTGGACATAGGTCTAAAACCTCTCAATTCACATCCCACAGACTACACGTATTCCTGATGACAACTTATAAACCAGTAATTTGAACACCCTACTCCACAATCAAATCTGCAGTCCAAATACACTATAAATTTACATTAATATTATGTTTGAGCATGTTATTTGAAATATAGTATAAATACATATTTGTTCTGAAGTATAAGCCAAAATACGGTAGTACTGAATTTAAATCAAAATACGAAGTATTTCTGAAAATAGAAAAATGAAACCAAGGTCCCAACCAAAGGAGTGTCTTGGGAGTGGGCAGGGAGGAAGGTGTCATGAACAGAATCACTCCCCCGTTCACCACTGTTCACACAACCCCTGTACTGGCTTCTGAATGCAGGCTTGTGAAAAGGCAACAACTATGCTAACAATATTTGAAATGATGCAATTTACAAACTGATATTAGATATATAAGAACCTCCATAAATAAGCACAGGATATGCAAATGAAATGTCACAAAAGAGGTAATGCCAATGTACAAAAAACAGTCGAGAAGCTGTACACCCTTGCTTACTGCAAGTGAAAACAAACTCGGTGTACCACAGCACATCTACTGAAGCAGTAAAACGTTTATATAAATGTTTATAAAATGGTTATTTAACATATAAGTATTACAATTTAATACTATGTGATTGGAGATGAAAGAGATATGCTCATTCATCTTTGCACTGTAAAAGAAGAGAGAATTCTAGAAAGTCAGAAAGTGTTCCTACCTCTCGACCCAATCTAGTGCTTCCACTCTAAGGACTTTATCAAATTTGCACGAAGGTATTAAATGAAGTTTTGCAGCCAACAGCAACAACCTGAAAGTAGCTCTCATGTTCCGCATCCGGAGAACGTGCTACGGACAGATCAACATGACATCACTACTAACCATCATTAAGCACACTACACACCTGCTCTGCCAATACAGTCGCCACTAGCCATATGGAGCTATTTAAACAAAACTGTATTTAAAATTCAATCCCTCAGTCAAAACTAGTCATATTTCAAGGGCTCACCTAGCTATATGGCTAGTGACTATTATCTTAGGTACTGCAGAGAACATTTCCATCATCACAAAAACTTCTTTTGATGGTGCTTTTTGATCTACATAGCTACCTGCGCCTCCTCTCTCCTCCTCCCCTACATGCACCCATTTACCGAGAAACATCTTCTTAACCTTCAGGTCTTAGCCTAAGGCTCAACTACCACGTGAGGCTTCCCCTGATTTACCCAGGAAATGTAGGTATACCTTCTTGTAGTCTCATTAGAGCTTGATAACCCCAGTACAAAAATTATGTCACATATAAGCATACCATTTTCCCCACCACAATCCTGTAAAAGCTTTTTCAAGGAGAAACCAACCAACTTTTATCCAAGGGGCTCTGAACTGTTCTGGCACATACAGGACCTCGATAATTTGTTATATTCTTAGAACGTTACCAAAGACACCAGAGATGTGGACTGTGAATACAGGTGGAAAATGTTTATGAATAAGGAAGGCAATGCTTCAAAGAAAAACTTGGTTAGGTTGGCAGGCTCACAAGTGATTTTTTTTTTTAAACTACTAATTCTTTACATTTTCTCAGCACCTAACACAAGGAGCCTTGTTCACAGAGGTGTTCAGTAAATATTTGTGGAATAGTTTCTGGATTAAAAAAAAAAAGACACCAAGAATGAACCCTGTGGTAAACTATGGACTCTGGGTGATACTGATGTGTTAGGGAGGTTCATGTACTGCTCATGTTGGAGATACTGATGATGGGGAAGCTACGCATGTTCCAGGTGAGGGAAATCTCTGCGTGTTCCACTTCACAGTGCTGTGAATCTAAAACTGCTCTAAAAAATCAAATCTATTTAAAAAAAAAGATACAGATGCTAAATTAGAAATCAAATTTAGATTATTATGGTATTAAAAGCATATGTTTACATGTTAGATCCCCAAATTTTGTTCAATAATAATACATATCATAGATTTATGTTAAATTTTAAAAATTAAACCTCAGATTTCTAACCCAAATAAGACTTGTTTCCAGTGCATAGAAAATCTGACTGAAATAATCCCAGATGCGGTGTTTTGGCATGCTATCAATACACTAGCTCAACTTCCATGCTTAATAAGCACCTACCTATGCAAAGCACTGTGGCCACAGTGGTGAACAAGATAATTTCTGCTCTCACAATATTTTTTTCCAAACAAGAAACGTATTTTGCAAGATAAATGTTTTTATACTCAACTATCAACAACAGATATCCCCAGAATGGTGAAAACAATCATCAACCATCTTCTATTATCCTTATTTTTCAAATAATTAAAAAATTTGTATTAACTATTTGAGAAAGTAGTACATGACCTGATTTAAAACAAAAAGTTAATGCTTCATTTACTTGGCATCCTTGGGAGACTTGGTGCTCCACATAAATGAATCTTCCAGATAACTCGGGCTTGTCCATTTAAACATCAACACTTAAAATGTTCGGCATGGAGGTTTTTTTTTTTTTTAAACAGCACAAATCTTTCAACTTTTAAAAACAGACTCCATTAAATGTTATTTTGACTAATGTCAAAAACATAACTGTGTTGTATAACACTCAAGATGCCAAACTTTATGTCCTTTTTAAAAGTTTTTGGCTTTGAAGAGCGTTTCTTCTGACCCCGAGCTTTTGGTGCGTCAGCTGTCAACTTTTGCTGCTATCAGTATGAACCTGACTCTAGCAGCCTCCCATCCCCCTTCAAATGTGCTGCTACTTGGAAAACAAGTTCGTCAGAATTTTGCCTAAAACACACTGGCTTTGAGAGGATCTCCAAATCTACTTTGGTCGCTCAGAGTCTTCGCTTACTTCCTGAATCTGTTAAAGTCTGGAGAGCCAAGTTTTGGATAAAAGAGTTACTGCTTTACCTGGATGAAAGTCCTTTCGTTGATGTCCTTTTTTCAACTGATGCTCAGTCAGAGATAAAACTTAAAACTTCATTAGCCATTCACTCATTCAACCAATATTACTAAGTCCCTACTAAGAACTGGGCTCCCATATTACAATGAAAATGGAATTGAGAACATATTTTAAAATACAAGTACTCTAATATAAATAACTGTTCTACTAGTGCTTAAGGAAAAAAAAAAAGAAAAAGAAAAACAGATTTCTTAAAGTCTTTTAAATGAAACTACAAAACCACCCAAACTTCTTATAATTCCTTTAACTTAAGACTTAGAAACTGAAGATTCAAGGGTAAAGAAAGCTTTTGATTTAACCAAATATTTACTTTATACAGCTCTGAATAAGATTCCAAGATTTTCTACCTCTTTTTCAGTCTATTACAAATTCCCATCTGGCCCTAAAGAAATCACTATGACATATGTTTTAGTATTAAATGATAATCAAAGTCTTGATAATGATAAATATACCCATTCAGCATCATGGTAAGTTTACCGTCATTTTAATACTGTGCATCGCTAATTTGAAAAAAGTGTTAGTTCAGGAAAACTTCTGTCCAAGTTTTCAGAAGTTCCTATACACTTCACTTTGGGGTACAAACAATTTCTTTTAAGCTTTAATAGTAAGTATGGTGTGGCTATACAATATTTGCTTTATCTGCCAATCATATTTTTTAAATTCCATTACCTATTTAAATCTAAGGCTAGGAAATGAGTCAAGAAGGAATGGAGCTTAAAGTTGGTCTCTGTGGATTAATTAAAACATCAGGTAAACTCCCTGGCATCAGCCTTACTTGTTTTAACTCCCTTGGAATCTCCCATCTCATTCATTTTCTCCTTGGGGAGCACAAGTAACTTTATTCACATTTTATAATTTTACAAATGAGTACTGATTGCCTTGATTATTTAGACTGAACCGGAAATGGGTATTAGTCACGTGCTGCTGATATAAGAAATGAAAAAGTTACTACCATTAAAAACCTTTTTAATGCATTAGTATCTCTTCAGTATTAAATTTGGAACCTGAAAATGCTTTAAGCAGTACTGTAAAGGCAGATCACAGACCTAACTTTAAAAGTAACTATGTAGCATTATTTTTAGATGTCACTTAATATTATAGTAATCTTTACAAGTTGACTCTGACCTCATTAGCATACCACCTTGTCCTGCAAAAGAAGTCTGATTTTAAATAAAAACAATTCACAGAGAAACCCAAATAATAGGCTACTGCTCTCTCTCTACAAACAATTTAGGCAAAGAAGCAAATGGCAAATATTTACTGTACACACCTACTGTAAGTAAATCCCTATCGGGTGCTATTCACATTACCAGTAAAACCCAAAAGAAATACAGACCGGGCTCAAGATATTTACAATATAATAGAAGAAAAACATATACCCCCATAAAAGAAGCTAATGTTAATCAACAGGAAAAATAAATATACGTGATTTAAAAAGTGATCGTGAACATGTGACGTTCTGGCAGCAGAAATGGAGGGCACTCACTCAGTTCAAATGTAAACAAAACAAAATTCTTTTAACCTCCCTATTTTAAATCCGGCAATCAAAATCAGCCAGAAGTAGAAGCTGGGCCAACAGCATCACCACAGAAAAAACAAAACACGAAATTCTCAGGGGCAACCGGTATTGGCCCATTCAAAACAAAGTCTTCCTGGGAGTGCTCCAACAGTAGTTTTTCTCTTAAAACCTCCTTATCAAATGAAAAACAAAACTGGTTCCTGGCTATCAACTTTACGAAAACCGAAGCTTCGACGAAGCACTCTGGAGACCGATACCACTTAGGGTCCATTCACATCATCGAAGGAGTCGGGGAGAAGAGCAACCGGGAATCGGCCTATTGTTCGGAGGACCGCAGGACCGTCCGAGCACCGCAGGGCGCGCGGGAGCTGCGGGAGGCGAGGCGCGCACCCAGCACAGGTGTGTGGGCGTGAGGGTGGCCAGGTGTGCCCAGGGCCACCGCCGACGAAGAAAGTCCCAACTTCCAGACCGAGACGTCGAGAAAGGGAGGAAAACGAAGTCATTCCTGAGTCTTAAGCCGCGGAGCACGGAGGGGGGCGGGCCTGGGAAGGGTCTGCAGGGCTCCCAGAGCCCACCCGGGTCCAGGCTTGAGCAGGCCGGGGGGCTGAAGCCCCGAGGGTCAAGAAAAAGGCTCCCGAATCGAGGGGCCAGACTAGGAATCCCCGAACAATGGGCAGTAGTGGATCTGGGGTGAACGGCGAGGACTGGGGAGTAGGGGTCGCGGAGGTGAAGCCAGGTGGGAGGGGGGTAACAACAGAGAAGCCCCCAGGCGTGGGCCCCCAGTGGCTGCGGCGGCGGCGGCGCTTACCTGTGATAGCTGCCGGGGATTGGGGCAGCCGAAGAGCGCGGAGCTGGAGCTGAAGCTGATGGCCCCTCGGCGGCTGAGGACGTGCTGGGGGACCGGCCTGTCCAGGGGCAGCACCGGCAGCTGGTAACATACTTCCATTGAATACGCCCGCCCTGCCCCCGCGCGGCGCCCGCCCTGCCGCGGCCGCCGGCCCCTGCGCTGGGAAGGGGCCGCGGCTCGGGGGCGCCGGGCCGAGGCGGGGGCAGGGCGGGCGGGCGTCGACCCCTGGCGGGGAAGCCGCGCTCACGCCTCCCCCACCCCAACACTCCACCCGGGTTGCCGGCGGCAAGGCGCTGCGGCGGCCGCAGCGACGGTTACGAAGAGCAGCGCGCTCCCGGCTCCGGGGTGCAAGCGGGGGCAGCACGAGCCAAGTCGGCGGGGGAACCCCGGCGCCGCCAGGCTCTTCGGCCGAGAGGAGAGGGTCCGGGGCCAGTGGCGCAGGAGCGGCGCAAGGACAGAGCAAAGCGGTGCAAGAAAAGACTGCTGGAGCCAGCGGCGAGACCCAGGGGCGAGACCCAGGGCGCGCGGGGCTCGGGTGCAGCCACCAGCTCCGGCCGCCGCCGCCGCGGTCCTGCCCCTCCCCTCCCCTCCCCCGGAGCCTGACTTCACTCCGCCACCAGCGCGAGCCCGGCGTAATTCACACTTTGCAGCCGCGGACCCTGGGCCAACCACCGCCGCCGCCACCGTGACGTCACGACGCTGCGCCGCAGGCCCCGCGCCGCCGCAGCGTCCAGGGAGACCGGCTAGCAGCGGAGGGGTTGAGCCGCCCTCCTCCTGTGCCGCACCTTGGAGCTCAGTCACCGTCCTCTCCCGCTTCACGCTGCCCTCCTCCCCCACCAATCCTCGTCCTGCAGGCCCCCCAGCCAAGGCGCGTGCGCACGAGGCCCCACCGTTTGGGGACATTCCCCTTATCGCTAAACTCTGGCGTTCGGGCGCGCTGAGGGTGTGGGGTGGGCTCAGCCTACACTAGAGGCGCGGTTCCGGCTTTTCGGCTCCAAAAACCCAAAGCACGAGGCCCACTCGCTAAGCTCAGCCGCGACCGCGGGGTCACCGCCGTGTTTCCCTCCTCGAATTCCCATTCTTGGGCTTCGCTCGGGACCGCTGCGGCAGTGACGTCAGCGGGCCGCGCGGGCACCGTCCTCCCCGCTACGTCACTGCCAGTCCCCCGGCGGGGTCGGACTGGGCGCTCCCCTGGCAGGTGCGGCCCCGGGGCCGTCCCAGGCGGAGGGGCCAAGAGCAGAGACGAGAGCGCGGGCGTGGGGAGGGGGCGAGGGGTGGGGAGGGAACACCGAGACTGAGAAAGAAGAAGTGAGAGTATGCACTGGAAAATATGAGAAGGGGAGGATGAAAATGAGAAGCCAGAGCGGGAAAGGAGACTGCATGCCCTTTTACCAAAAGTGTTTTCGTTTCTTGGCTTTGATTTGTAGAAGGCAGGAGAAAATAACTCTTGACATGGTTTGTAAACTGCAGGTTCATTTTGTTAACATTTCCTCCCAAACCATCAAAGCTTTTCAGCTGCAACCCTTTGTTTCAAGTACATTCCAGCCTCTGGGACATCAGCCTGAACAAGCTTTCCCCTGCTGGCAAAACTGATTTGGCTCTGCTTTCAGGTCACCCAACCTTCCACTTCTATGCTATGACCAGCCACTGGCAAGGTGGCAGGTCTCTGAAAGTACTGCATAGCCAGTACCGATGAGATCAGGTAACATGTGCTGTTGATCCCATAAATCAACAGACGTCTACAAGACCTTTTATCGTCTTTCCATGACATCTGTTTCTTTTATATCACTTAAAACTTTCTACCTTCTCGTGGGCATTTTTCTACTTGTCTGCTTTCTACTATTAAAAGGATATCACTTCCAATGTGGTTTCATGGATTTTTGTCTTCACTAGATGGTAAGCTTCCCTTCAGCGCAACTGTTACCAACCGGGGTTCTTGTACTCATTACTAAGAGGCCAGACGGGAAGCTCAAGCAAGGCTTTATTGGGCCTCTTGCTACTGCAGGAGGGAGTGAAAACAAATAACAGGTTCCTTTGCTAACTGGGCGGGCGGGGGGAGGGGGTGAGGTCCTGAGCTGGTCCCTAAGATGGAGTGAGGGAGGGGAGGATCCTGGGGTCGTGCTGGGTGGGTGGCTTAGGTAGTCTACCCACCCCTTTGACGGTGTTGTGTGCAGGGATCCTGCACAGTACCCTGCTGTTGCTCCGGACACCTCAGAAGTGTCAGGTGGGTTTTTGGTCTTTTTGTATCTTGTTGTTCATAATTTGCCCCAGCTGTGTATGCATGCATTTATTTTTAGTCCCTTATTGTTTCTTTGTATTCTCTTGCTTGAGGAGCTGTTGGTCCAGGTGTAAATACTGCAGCAGAGGGTCTCAGGTCCCAGCCTGTCTCCCAACAGCTGACCCAAGTCATCTCTGAAACCCTAATTACTCCCACGACGTCTAGCAGATTTGAGCATCCTCTGTACACTTGTGATTAAGCTGAGTTCTCCCTCGTATTTACATCTGACAAAAACCCCATGAGGTAATAGTTTCTAAATTGAAAGGAGGCTCAGGGAAACATGACTTGCCTTAGATCTTCCACAGATAAATGGCAGAACTTACCTCAAATAATGTCTGAATTCTGTGTTCATCTAAACACCCAGAAAGCAGTATCGGTGTGATATCAGACAGTATATGCCAAGTAACTCTGTCATATATAATAACATCTAAGAGACTTGATGAAATCATTTAACAAGACTCAGATCTCCCTCAGCAGAGAGGGGAGCTAACATTTACTATGCACCCACTGTGAACTGTGATAGGTATTCTATATAGTGTTTAACTTAGCCCTGTGCAACAGCCGCAAAAGTAAAAACTTGATCCCAGCTCTACAGATGGGGAATCAGGTTTCGAAGCCATAAATCATTTGTGCCACTGAACCCTGTTCTGTATGATTTCAGAGCCATGCATTTCCACCACACCGTGTGGTTGCTCAAGACCAGAACTTCAGCTGTTTTCAGTGTTCTTTACTGTATTGGAGAGTGTATTAGGGTTCTTCAGAAAAGCAGAACCTATAAAGTATATACAGAGCCAGGGAGAGAGAGCTAGGGAGAGAGAGCAAGAGAGAGGGAGAGCAAGATTGATTTGCCACACATGTTCCTCCTCCAGAGGTCAGAGAAGCTGGAGGAGCTGCCCCCTTGCCAGTGAGGAGAGCTAGTGGATCATGTGCAAAATCACAGTGGTGCCTGGGACCCTGCAGGGACCTTTCAAGTGTAATGGCTGGTGCTTCACTTCCACTTTTTAATTCTTTTGTAAATTTCTATTGTGGCCAACCATAACCAAAACTATAAAAGGAAGAGAATTCTGGGAAATGTAGTTCCAACTTAGCTAAGCTGTCAGAACATAACCACCCCAGTCCAACACTTGCCAACTTGCCATCCATACACACTCTTTTAATCGTATTTAATTTTCAAATAAAGACGATAGCAAAATCATGCCTCTGTCCATATGATGCAACTCTCTTTCATATAACCCAAAACAGCTCCCTCCTTCACCAAGAGGATGGAGTCTTTGAGTGATGTTAATTCCTCTTCTTGACGAGTCGCAGTATATACCTTGGCTATTCTGTAACTTATATACTAAGATATAAGTTTACCTACTATTAACACATCATAGGGGAATGAGAGAGGAGTAAAAGGAAATAATTGGTTAATAAATACACAGATGTAATAAAGATAAAATAAATAAATACACAGATAAATTCATATCAAAATTAGGAAAAATGCTCAGAACTGTTATAGTCCTTGTATCTGCAACTGAAAACATGATCATAATTACTATTTATAACTATTTTCTTGCTCCCATTACCTGTCTCATATCCCGTTTGCCTTCAGCAAGCATCTCAGCTGAAAATGATGTGGGTCACTCCACTTGCCTTGTGGAGTGACCCAAACCTTCATTCCTAAAGGATCTGGGCCAGCAGAGGTTCTACTGCTATCAGTAAAAGTATTCTTGGTTGTAGTTCTCCACTGTCATAACACGGAGCATTGGAGTACTAAGTACTAAGAGGCACCCCCAAGGACTCTCCTGCATTCCAGCCATATTCCTCCCTTTTCCCATTGTGTAGCAACAGCTCAAAATCTGCTTAGTAGCCAGGGTCAATCATCCCAGGCAGTAGACTAACCCCTTTCTTTGCATGTTGGTTAACTAGCACAAGGCTCCCCAAATGGCCAAGTGGCAGTCTCAACTTCCAGTTTAATTGAACTCTTGCTGTGTACCCTGGTGGAGACATTCTTCTTTGAGAACGAAGACCTCTTTGGGCTCTGGACCAGGAGAGCCCAAAGTTGCAGGAATGGGAAGCAAAATTTTGCACTAGGGGTAAAAGTCAGAGGATCTACTGCCAGTCCCACTCCTTGATTCCTGGATCATGGATATACATTTAGATTTAGAACATATGCCAAAACCCGGAGAATATTATCCTCGCTACATGAGGTATTGCCACCCAGTTGGTACGACCGATTATCGAGTCTTCAAAAGGCCATTCCAATGAACCTTAAAACATGCTAAGTGAAAGAAGCCAGATACAAAATGCTAAATGTTGTATGACTCCATTTATATGAAATATCCAGAACAGGCAAAACCATAGAGACAGAAAGCTAATTAGTGCTCGCCAGGGGCTGGGGAGAGGGAGGAATGGGGAGGCTGCTTAATGGGCATGGGGTTTCCTTCTGGAGTACTGAAAAGGTTCTGGAGCTAGATAGAGGTGATGGTTGCACAGCATTGTGGACATCCTTAATGCCACTGAATTGTACATTTTTAAATGGTTAAAACTGTAATTTTATCACAATGAAGAGAAAGGCCATTTGATCATCCTATTAAGCCAGCTACTTCAGGGTAATGGGCAACATAATAAGACCAGTAAATTCTATGAGCAGGAACCCATTGCTTTATTTGCTGTAAAATGAGTTTCTTGGTTAGAAGTAACACTGGGTGGAATAGTGTGATGGTGTAAGTCCATGCATGGTGGTTTTGATAGAAGCATTGCAACCGGGGAAGGAAACTCATTTCCAGAATAAGTATGTATTCAGGGAGAAAAAAAGGGCTGCTTCTTCATAATGGAAGAGGCTTAATGCAATGTACCTGATGGCTAAGTGATGCCTCCAGGAAACGGAAGCTTAGTCTTACACTCTGCTGTAGGCAACTTGAGCACTTAAGCAATAGCTGTAGCCAGATTGGCCTTGTTGAGTGGAAATCAATCCTGCTAAAGCCACATCTAACCCTCATCCTGCCACCATGGCCACGTTGTTCATGAGTCTGTTGGGCAAGGCCAGGGGTTGATGGAGGAAAAGGCTGACTGACATACACAGAATGTATCATCTCATCCACCTGATTATTATGATCATACTCTAATGAGATTCCTCTTAGGGATCACATGAGACACAAATATATTCACACCCTGCTCATTCAGTCTATCCACATATACACCTTTCCCAGACCTCCTTATCACCAGTTGTCTAATTATGTTCCTTCCAAGTTCCAGACCATACAGCCAAATGGTCAGACACTGTCCATCAGTATGATCTGCATATCTAGCTATCTCTCTTCAGAAAAAATGAACAAGCAGGCGTACTGCTCCAAGTTCTCCCACTGGGACTATTTCTCTTCACTACCTTCAGGACTACACCCAAAGAGTGGTCATAGTGCTGGAACTATCCACTTTCTGCACCGCAGAATACAGAACTATCTGTAAGACAGTCCCAAATAAAACCTTTTTCTTCTATCACTCAACAGGAGATAGGGGGCTCCCCATGATACCTTAGATGAAAGTTGAGAGGGAGGAGACATTGTAGTAGTAATAGGAATGATGGGCATCTGGGCCACTAGATTATAAAATTGACCTGCACCTCAAAAGACCTGCTTGAGCCTGATCTCACGTATACCACTTCCGCTTGACGGAGTGCTGCTAGGCACGACCAACTTTATGGTTTGGTGTATCAGAATACATTTAGTACACTTTGGGTTGCTCAGGTCACAAGGTAATTTGATAGTTCGTGATCAAGCATTTAGTTTCTACTAGGGCCCAGCGGAAGCAAGAATAATTTCTCAAAAGGGGAACAGTTATGTAGAGAAGGTGACATAGCTTTGTTCCAGTGTCCTAAAAGGCTGCACTGATTCAATTGTAGAGGATCACCAAAGGCTTTATATGGTATCCCTAACCTATCACAGCAGCATATCTGCTGGGTCATATGGCCCAAGTGACAGAGAAGCTTATATGGCAGCATGGATTCCTTACATACTCTTCGCTTGCTCTGAGCTCCACCCAGCCTTTCATTTTTTTATTGTCGTAAATATAAATAACATGATTTTTACCGTTGTAATCACTTTTAAGTGTAGAAGTCAGTAGCATTAACTACATTCACATTGCCGCATAACCACCCCCGGAACTTTTCATCATCCCAACACGGAAGTGGTCTCATCAAACAGCAATTCACCATTTCCCCCTGCCCAGCCCCTGGCAACCGGTATTGTCCTTTCCATCTCTATGAATTTCACTACTTTAGGTACCTTATATAAGTGGAGTCATACAGTATTTACCTGATTGTATCCACCTTATTTCTCTTAGTGTCTTCAAGGTTCATCCATGTTGTAGCATATAACAGAATTACATTCTTTTTTCAGACTGAATAATATTCATATATATTCATATATAATATTCATATATCTATACGTAATTTATCCACCTGTCAATGGACATTTGGTTTGTTTCCACCTTTTGGCTACTGTGAATATTACTACTATGAACATGGGCGTATAAATATCTGTTTGAGTCCCTGCTTTCTATTTTATTTTACTTTATTTTTAAATTTTATTTATTTATTTTTGGATGCGTTGGGTCTTCGTTGCTGCAAGCCGGCTTTCTCTAGTTGCCGCCAGCGGGGGCTACTCTTTGTTGCGGTGCCCGGGCTTCTCATTGTGGTGGTTTCTCTTGTGGCGGAGAACGGGCTCTAGGCATACGGGCTTCAGTAGTTGTGGCTCCCGGACTCTAGAGCACATGCTCAGTAGTTGTGGCACATGGGCTTAGTTGCTCCGTGGCATGTGGGATCTTCCCCAACCAGGGCTTGAACCCGTGTTCTCTGCATTGGCAGGCGAATTCTTAACCACTGAGCCACCAGGGAAGCCCCCTGCTTTCAATTTAAAAACATATATCCAGAAGTGGAGTTGCTGGATAATATGGTAATTCTATATTTAAAATTTGGGGGGAACTTCCATACTGTTTTCCACATCAGCTGTACCATTTTACATCCCCACCAGGGATACACAATTGTTCCAATTTCTCCACATCCTTTCTGACACTTGTAATTTGTTTTTTGATAATAGCCATCCTAGTGGATGTGAAGTGGTATCTCATAGTTTTGGTTGGCATTTCCCTAATGATTAGTGATGTTGAGCATTTTTTCATGTGCTATTTGATCATTTTCATATCTTCTTTGGAGAAAAGTCTATTCAAATCCTTTCTTCATTTTTGAATTGAGTTATTTGTAGTTGTTTTAGTAGTTCTCTATATGTTCCGGATATTAATTCCTTAACGATATGTAATTTGCAATTATTTTCTTCCATTCTTTGGGTGATCTTTTTATTCTCCTGATAGTGTACTTTGATGCTCAAAAGTTTTGAATTTTGATAGAGTCTAATTTATCTATTTTTTCTTTTAATGCTTGTGCTTTTGGTGTCATAGCCAAAAACCATTGCCAAATCCAAAGTCATGAAGCTTTCCTCTATGTTTTCTTCCAAGAGTTTTACAATTTATGTTTAGGTCTTTAATCCATTTGGAGTTAATTTTTGTATATGGTGTATGGTAAGAGTCCAATCATATTCTTTTGTATGTGGATATCTAGTTTACCCAGCACCATTTGTTAAAAAAGACTGCCCTTTCCCCATTGAATGGTCTCAAGATTCTAATATCCTTTGTGATTTATTTTTTGACCATTGACATTTAAGGATGTGTCAATTTCCACGTATTTCTGAATTTTCCAGTTTTTTTGCTGTTGATTTCTAACTTCATTTCACAAGGGCTGGAGAAGATTCTTTTGTATAATATCAATCCTTTTACATTTATTAAGATTTGTTTTGTAGTCTAGCATTTGATCTATCCTTGATTCATGTGCACTTGAGAAAAATGTATGTTCTACTGCTGTTTGGTGGAGTGTTCTGTGTGTTATGTATGTCTGTTAGGTCCAATTCATCTATATTGTTGTTAAAGCCATCTATTTCCATATTAATCTTCTATCTAGTTGTCTATCCATTATTGAAAATGGGGTATTCCAATGTTCATGCAGTGTTATTTACAAGAGCCAAGACACGGAAGCAACCTAAATGTCCTTTGACAGATGAATGGATAAAGATGTGGTATATATATATATATATATATATATATATATATATATATATATATACACAATGGAATACTACTCAGCCATAAAAAATAATGAAGTAATGCCATTTGCAGCAACATGGACGGACCCAGAGATTATCATACTAAATTAAACCAGAAAGAGAAAGGCAAATACCATATGATATCACTTATATGTAGAATCTTAAATATGATACAAATGAACTTATCTATGAAACACAGACAGACTCACAGACATAGAAAACAAACTCATGGCTAGGGGGAAAGGGGGTAGGGGAGGGATAAATTAGGAGTTTGGGATTAGCAGACACAAACTACTATATATAAAACAGATAAACAAAAAGGTCCTACTGTACAGTACAGGGACATATATTCAATACCCTATAATAAACCATAATAGAAAAGAATATTTAAAAAGATATGTATATATCTGAATCACTTTGCTGAACATCAGAAACTAACACAATATTGTAAATCAAGTACACTTCAATTAAAAATTTTTTAAAAAAGAAAAGAAAATGGGGTATTGAAGTCTCCTTGTATTACTGTGGAACTATTTCCCCCTTCAGTTCTGTTAATGTTTACTTCATCTAACTTGGATCTCTGATGTCTGATGGATATATGTTTCTAATTGTTATATCCTCTTGGTGAATTGTCTCTTTAATAGTGATATCATGTTCTTTGTCTCATAACAGTTTTTGTCCTAAAGACTATTTTGTCTACCATCACCAAAAAGTCTACAAATAAGAAATGCTGGAGAGGGTGTGGAGAAAAGGGAATCGTCCTATGCTGTTGGTGGGAATGTAACTTGCTGCAGCCACTATGGAGAACAGTATTAGTTTTCTTAAAAAAAAAAAACCAAAAAATAGAACTACTGTATGATCCAGCAATCCCACTCCTGGGATTATATATCTGGGCATATATCTAGAAAAGATGAAAACTCTAGTTCAAAAAGATACATGCACCCCAATGTTTATAGCATCACTATTTACAATAGCCCAAGATGTGGCAGCAACCTAAATGTGCATTGACAGATGAATGGATAAGGAAGATGTGGTATACATAAACAATGGAATACTGCTCAGCCATAAAAAAAGAATGAAATAATGCCATTTGCAGCAACATGGATGGACCCAGAGATTATCACACTGAGTGAAGTAAATCAGACAAAGACAAATATTAAATGATATTTATATGCGGAATCTAAAAAATGATACAAAGTAACTTATTTAAAAAATAGAAATAGACTCACAGACACAGAAAACAAACTTGTGGTTACCAAAGGGGAAAGGAGGGGGCAGGGATAAATTAGGAATTTGGGATTAACAGATACACACTATTAAATATAAAACATTGTGTTGACCAAAAAGTTCTTTCGGGTTTTTCTGTAACATGAAAAACCCGAACAAAATTTTTGGCCAACCCAATAGATAAACAACAAGGACCTACTGTACAGCACAAGGAACTATAATCAATATCTCGTAATAAGGTACAATGGAAAAGAATCTGAAAAAGAATCACTTTGCTGTACACCTGAAATGCTGTAAATCAACTATACTTCAATAAAAAAACGATTTTGTCTGATATTGATATAGCCACCCAGCTCTCTTTTGTTTATTATTTGCATAGAATATCTTCTCCTATCCTTTCACTTTCAACCTGTGCGTTCTCTTAGAGCTAAAGTGAGTGTCTTGTAGCTATCATATAGTTGGATCATGTTTTTTAAAGTCTATTCTGCAAATCTATACCTTTTGTTTGGGAATTTCAATCCACTTACATTTATAGTAATTATTGATAGGAAAGAACTTACTTTGTCATTTTGTTATTTGTTTTCCCTATGTCTTATGGTTCTTTGGACCCCCATTTCCTCTAAAACTGCCTTCCTTTGTGTTTAATTGATTTTTACATAGTGGCATGTTTGGATTCCATTCTCATTAGATATTTTCTTTGTGGTTACAAGGGGGATTACATATATCATCCTAAAATTGTAACAATTAATTTTGAATTGATACCAACTTAACTGCCATCCCTATAAAAACTCCACTCTTTTACAGCCCTCCTCCCACTTTATGTTATTGATGTCACAAGTTTTAGCTTTATGTATTGTGTACCAGTTAACATAAATTAATACTTATTTTTTTAGGTATTTGTCTTCAAAATCCTGTCCAAAATGGGAAGTGTAGTTACAAACCAAAATTACAATAATACTCTTTTTTATATTTGTCCATGTATTTACCTTTACTGGAGATCTTTATATCTTCATATGGCTTCAAGTTATTGTCTAGTGTCCTTTCACTTCAATTTGAAGGACTGCTTTTAGCGTTTCTTATAGGACAAGTCTAGTGGAATGAACTCCCTCGGCTTTCACTTATCTTGGAATGTTTTAATTCCTCTCTAAATTTTGAAGGACGATTTTGCCAAATGTAGAATTTTTGGTTGGCAGTTTTTTTTTTTCTTTCTTTCAGCACCTTAAACATCATCTTACTGCCTTCTGGACTTCAAGCCTTCTTTTGAGAAATTGGTGGATAATCTTAATGAAGATCTCTTGTATTAATATATCAGGAATCACTTTTCTCTTGTTGCTTTCAAAATTTTCTCTTTGTCTTTGTCCTTCAACGGTTTGACTATAATGTGTCTCAGTGTGGGTCTCCTTTATCCTAGTGGAGTCCATTGATCTTGGATTTGTAGATTCATGTTTCCACAAGCTTGATAAGTTTTCTGCCATTATTTTTTCAAGTAACCTCTCTGCCTCTTTCTCTCTCTTCTACTTCAAGGACTCCTGTAATACAGGTATTGGTCCACTTGATTCCCTTAGTTCCATAATTCCCTTAGACTCTGTTCACTTTTCTTCCACCTTTTTTCTTTCTGCTTCTGAGACTTGATGACTTCAAATACCCTATCTTGAAGTTCGCTGACTCTTTCTTCTGCCTGCTCAAGTCTGCTATTGAACACTTCTGGTTTTTTTTTTCAATTCAGTTACTGCATTTTTCAATTTCAGAATTTCTATTGGTTTCATTTTATAATTTCTACCTCTTCATGGATCTTTTCATTTTGTTCATATATCATTTTCCTGATTTCCTTTAGTTGTTTGTCTGTGTTGTCCCTTAGCAACTTGCATGTATTTAAAAACAGTTGTTTTAAAGTCTTTGTTTGTTAAGTATGATGCCTGTGTTTTTTTCAGGGCTGGTTTCTGCCACTTCATTTTCTTCCTTTGAGTGGGTCATGTTTTCCTCTTTCTTTTTATGTCTTGTGATATTTAATTGTTGATCACTGGACATTTAAAAAATAGCCACCTATCTCAGACTTTGTAGACTGGTCCTGTGCCAGGGAAACGTGTCACTAATTACCTGACCCTCGGTTCTAAGCTTTGGGATCAGTCCAAGGAGAAATCATAAGGTCTTTACTGCACGTGCATCTTGCTTGGGGCTGTGTTTGACGTTTTTGATTTCCCTGTGTATACAGCTGCTTTTAATTGTCTTAATATCCCAAAGTGTCTCTTTTTGGGGCCTCTACCCATAATCTCTTACTCCAAGTATCTGTGGGTGGGCCAGCCTCCCTTTAATTTTCCTGAGCAGCATTTACTGCTTCTTCCTGCTTGAAATCCAAGTTAGACAAAGCAGAGACCAGTCCTTCAGGCAGCCCCAGGTAGGTTAAAATGTTAAAAATAATAGATGCTCTGCTCTCTCTGGCTTATAGTTTTCTTTCTTTTTTTTTTTTTTAACTTTGTTTGGCTTTGGGTTTAAGGTGATGTTGGTCTCATAAAATGAGCTGGGAAATAAACCTTACTCTTCTATTTTCTAAAAGATTTTGCATACAAGTGGTATCATTTTTTTACATAAATATCTGATAGGATTCACCAGTGAAACTATCTGGACCTGGGTTCTTCTTTATGGAGGATTTAAAATTATTAATTCAATTTCTCTACTTAATAATGCTTATAAAGTAAGATCTGTATATTCCCTCCAAATAGTTCCCAACGTACATCCCCCAAATGTTAGAAGTGGTCGGATTATGGTTTTTCCTTTTCTTTTAAAATGTTTTCTTGATCAAGTCTAGTTACCAAGTTTTCTAAGATAAACATGTCATTTTGTAACAAAAATTAATTTGTTAAAAATATAAACTATGAATAAAAATAAAACGTTTAAAATGCAATGATGAATGTTTAATGAAATAAAAGACAATTGAAGGAAATTTTCACCTGCGGGTTGGTTGCTCTAGACTATTTAGTAGCTCAACACTAACTGACAAGCACCTTTCTTGGTGGTGCACTAATGAATAATCAGTCAGAGGACATCTGGCTAAACACAGCAGATTACATACATGCATCCATCATTGTTCCCTCCCCAAACCCTAACTAAATGACACTGAAGGAAGAAAATAAGGCATAAACCCAGAAAGACAAAGAGAAAAGAAGGGGAAATGAAAACTGACAAGTTTGTCTTCTAGAAATTGAAAGGGAATGGACAAGTTGTACACGTCTCGGCAGAACAGAAAGCTAAAACCTAAGCTTACAAATGGGGAGGTCTATATCCAGCCAATTCCTGCTGCAAAAACCCAGAATAATTGCAGAAATTAGAGGCCCTAGCTGTTTTGGAAGGCAAGGATGTAAGTGGGCTGAAAAAGAGACAGATCAATTGAAGTTCTTTAAAACAAGTGGTTAGAACCCCAGATCTCCTCCACAACCTCGTGCTCTCCTTCACCTCAGCAGAAGATTGGATAGATTGAACCAAACAGGCTCTGGACATGGGTTCACCAGGCAGAACTGAGAGTGGGGTTAGAGTACCATATGGAAAGCAGTGGAATAAATGAGAATCTGTCTACTTGTTGACAGCCAAGTTAATATACTTGAGGCAAGGGGTTGGAAGATTTCTCTTTTAGAAAGTGAACCTATCGAAGGTAAAAGTTTTACAGGTTCTATCAGTTTGGAGTCTTCCAACCAAATAAGTGGGTCCACACATAAATCTAAGGTAAGTCCTACCCATATACATGGAGTTACAAATAGCATTATCAGTGTCTCATTCTTAAATGTGAAAGAACAATCAAGCATTACCAGAATTTGAATAAATATCATAAAATGAGAGACAATAGAAAAAACAGAAAAACAAACAAGAAGAAACAGAAACAATAGAGAGAATCCTCCCTCCAAAAAAAAAACCCCAATAATATCTATTAATAGATAATATCTAAAATTGGGATGTGAGTTAATAATATGGAGCTAAATATTGTTAGGAGCAATTTAAAACAGTGAACATTCTTGCCTCAGCAGAGCAGGAACTGGTAGAATACTGAGATGGAACAAGACGCTCCTAGGTTTATTATAATATAGTAG
Source organism: Monodon monoceros (assembly GCF_005190385.1). NCBI lineage: Eukaryota > Metazoa > Chordata > Mammalia > Artiodactyla > Monodontidae > Monodon > Monodon monoceros. Next base: position 64,992,308 of record NW_021703770.1, on the reverse strand, counting down.
AACTATTGAACTCTAAAAACTATGTATTATTTTTCTCATTAAAAAATTAAAATAGGGCTTCCCTGGTGACCCAGTGGTTAAGAATCTGCCTGCCGATGCAGGGGACACAGGTTCGAGCCCTGGTCCGGGAAGATCCCACATGCTGCTAAGCAACTAAGCCCGTGCGCCACAACTACCGAGCCCACGTGCCACAACTTCTAAAGCCCACATGCCTAGAGCCCGTGCTCTGCAACAAGAGAAGCCACTGCAATCAGAAGCCTGTGCTCTGCAAGGAAGAGTAGCCCCCGCTCGCCGCAACTAGAGAAAGCCCGTGCACAGCAACAAAGACCCAGTGCAGCCAAATATAAATACATAAATAAATTTATTTTAAAATAATTAAAATAATTATAGTGAGTTCAACTGTGTTCCCCAAAAGATATGTTTAAGTCCTAACTTCTGGTACTTATGACCTTATTTGGAAATAGGGTCTTTGCAGATGTAATCAAGTTAAGATAAGGTCATATGGGATTAGGGTGGGCCTGACACCCGACAACTGGTGTCCTTATAAGAAGAGGGGGATTTGGAGGCCCACATAAACACAGGGAAGAAAGCCATGTGAAGACAGAGACTGAGATTGGAGTGTTAAGTCTACAAGCCAAGGAACATCAAGGACTGCCAGCGACCAAGAGAAGCTAAGAGAAAGGAATGAAACAAATTCTCTTCTAGAGCCTTCAGAGGGAGCATGGCGTTGCCAACATCTTGATTTTGGACTTCAAGCCTCCAGAACTATGAGAGAATGTGTTTCTGTTTTTCTAAGTCACCCAGTTTATGGTAATTTGTTACGGCAGCCTAAGGAAACTAATACAATCGTGTTACTCAACTTCTGTGTATCTGAATTGGAGCAGGAGATGTTTGACAGAGGGTCAATTCTTCTAAGTACATTTCCACACTTGAGGTTAAAAAAAAACTAATCAAGTTAGCTGGGTTTTTTTTGTTTGTTTTTTTAGGGCACAGTATAAAACCCATCTGCTCAATTAAGGGACGTGGGAGAACTGGCAAATGTGAAGCACGAATTTTGGTCTCTAGTTATAAATATTTAAGTGTACGCCTGCCTGAGATTTACTTTCTGTTTTTTAAAATACCCTTCTCTCCTGCTATCTCTGGAGAAGAATAGTTATAAAGGATAGGGCCCTCTTCCTTCACACCCTGCACAATAATAATGTAAAATGTTGAACAGAGTGAACATTATTCAAAACAGCAAACTCTTTTTTTTAATTAAAAAAATACTTTTTTAAAATTTTTGGCTGCATTGGGTCTCCATGGCTGTCCATGGGCTTTTCTCTAGTTGCAGTGAGCGGGGGCTACTGTTCGTTGCGGTGCGCGGGCTTCTCACTGCGGTGGCTTCTCTTGTTGTGGAGCATAGGCTCTAGGTGTGCAGGCTTCAATAGTTGTGGCACGCGGGCTCAGTAGCTGTGGCTCTAGAGTGCAAGCTCAGTAGTTGTGGTGCATGGGCTTAGTTGCTCTGCAGCATGTGGGATCATCCCAGACCAGGGCTCAAACCTGTGTCCCCTGCATTGGCAGGCGGATTCTTAACCACTGTGCCACCAGGGAAGTCTCCAAAACAGCAAACTCTTTTAAAGTGGACCTGAAAATTGATTACTTAAACATTTTATCCAACTAATAAGTATCTCTGAACTTGTTAACTGTCATTTTTGTATGAAATAGTAACAGATTTAAAGAAACCACTGGTGTTATTTACATTTCCTACACTTTTAATTCCAGTGTCTTGTCTTAGGGTCCAATATCTTCTTAAAAATAATGAGATATTGAAGATCTTAAAGCAGTTGGTTACAGGGTGTTATGGGTTGAATTATGTCAGTTCCTCCCCACCTCTTCACACCCCCCAGAAAAAAGATACATTGAGATCCTAACCTGCAGTATCTCAGAATGTGACCTTATTTGGAAATAAGGTCATTAGAGATATAGTTAGTTAAATTAAGATGAGGTCATAGTGAATTAGGACGGGCCCATGATCCATTATGACAAGTGTTTTCATAAGAAGACAGCCATGTGAAGGTGGAGGCAGAGACTGGACAGATGCATCTACAAGCCAAGGATCACTGGCCGTCACCAGAGACTAGCAGGGAGACATGGAACAGAGTCTCCCTCAGAGCACTGAGAAGGAACCAACCCTGCAGACACCTTGATTTTGAACTTCTGGTCTCCAGAACTGTGAGAGAATAAATTTCTCTTGTTTTAAGCCACCCAGATTATACAGCATAACATAAAATTTACCATTAGGCACCCAGTTTGTGAAACTTTGAATGGCAGTCCTAGGAAACAAATATTCAGGGCTGGGACTTCCCTGGTGGTCCAGTGGTTAAGAATCCGCCTTCCAGTGCAGGGGACACAGGTTCAATCCCTGGTGGGGGAAACTAAGATCCCACATGCCGCGGGGACAACTATGCCCGTGTGCTCTACAGCCCACGTGCTGCAGCTACTGGGCCTGCATGCCACAACTAGAGAGAAGCCCACACGCTGCAACAAAGAGCCCGTGTGCTGCAACTAAGACCCAATGCAGCCAAATAAATAAATAAATAAAGCAAGATGTCCAAAAAAAAAAAATATTCAGGGCTTTTATCAAAATTATAATACCTGGGGTGAGGGAAAGAGTCCTTTAAAATTTTTTCAATTCCAGTTTTTTCATTCATTTGTTTATTCATTAAATAGTCGTTGAGTGACTACTATGCGTTAAACCCTCCTCTAGTCACTAGAGATAAAATAAGACTGAGAAAGGTCCCTGTCTGAATGAAGTGAGAACTCTAATGGAGAAGAGTGGTAAACAAATAAACACAGAGCATCACGTAACAAGCGAGTTTTAGGTGCTGTGAAGAAATATAAAACAGGGAAGTGTATTAGAAAGTGCTATTTAGAAGTTTATGGAAGGTATCATTGAGAAGATGACATCTGAGTCCTGAATGAAGTAAGGAAGTAAGCTAGGCAAGGATCAGTGGGTACAGAAGAACTTTCTTGATAGAGGGAAACAGTACAAACACCCGGCACATGAGTAAGGCCGATGTCGAGGGAATACAGTGATTGAGAAGCAGGGAAGGGAGATGAGACCAAATCAATGTAGGCTCTGATAGGCCTGGTTAAGGATTTGGATATTATTCTAAGTGTGACGGGAAGCCGCTGGAACGTTTTATTGTTTTGTTTTGTTTAATCAGAGAAGTGACAGTCTCTGATTTATATGTTTTAAAGGTCTCTCTGGGTGCTCTGTAGACAATGGTTTCTAGATAAAAAGTGGAAGCAAGGAGATCAGTTGAACAGCTTTTAAACAGCCTGAAAGAGAGATGGTGGTTATTTACAGATAACCATCTGAGCCAACAAACATTATCCCCTTTTCAAGCTAAAAATCACAGAATCATGGGGTTCTTCCACATCCACCGAACTTCGTTTTTTTTGGCCACGCCATGCAGCTTGTGGGATCTTAGTTCCCCGACCAGGGATTGAACCTGGGACCTTGGCAATGAAAGTGCAGAGTCCTAACCACTGGACCACCGGCAAGTCCGCCCATGAACTTCTTTAGAGCAGATGCTAGCCAGAGTTTCTGAATAAACCACTTAACATCCATTTAGAACATCTTATTCATAGCTCAAAAACAAAATAACTGTAAAGTTGAGGAATAAAAATGAAATTGCTATTGAAAAATCTCAGCATTAATTTTTTTAGGTAAACAACTTATATAATTAAAAATTTACAAGGTATTGCAAAATATTACGTATATATTAGCAGTATCGAATCAATTTTTAAATGCAACCAAAATATCTTCTACTTACAGTATTTAGAAATCTCACATTGTCTAAGAATTAGTATAACTTCACAATTCTCAGAGTGAAAGGAGTCAGTATTCAAAATTCAGTTAAGTTTAAAGTAAAATTTTTTCATTTGGAAATAAGTGAATATAATTAGTAATAATGGTCATTAACTCTAGGAAATGAAATGATCCAAGGTCAAAGCTTTAAAAAACTTTTCCCAGGACAAACAACTCAGTTTAAAAATGGGCAACAGGACTTCCCTGGTGGCACAGTGGTTAAAGAATCCGCCTGCCAATGCAGGGGACAAGGACTCGACCCCTGGTCCGGGAAGATCCCACATGCCACGGAGCAACTAAGCCCGTGGGCCACAACTACTGAGCCTGCGCTCTAGAGCCCCCGAGCCACAACTACTGAGCCCACGTGCCACAACTACTGAAGTCCGCGCGCCTAGAGCCCGTGCTCCGCAACAAGAGAAGCCACTGCAGTGAGAAGCCCGCGTACTGCAACGAAGAGCGGCCCCCGCTTGCCACAACTAGAGGAAGCCTGCGCGCAGCAACCAAGACCCAACGCAGCCAAAAATAAATAAATTAAATAAATGAATAAAATATACCTCTGGAACCACAAGAAACAAGTTGCTTTTACTTTAGACAAAGTTCAGTCTCATGAAAGAGATAACTGGAATAAATGTTTTCCTTAATCTGTGTAGAGTTTCAGGGGCTTCCCTGGTGGCACAGTGGTTGAGAGTCCGCCTGCCGATGCAGGGGACGTGGGTTCGTGCCCCTATCCGGGTGGGGGTCCCGCGTGCCACGGAGCGGCTGGGCCCGTGGGCCGTGGCCGCTGGGCCTGCGCGTCCGGGGCCTGTGCTCCGCGGCGGGAGGGGCCGCAGCGGTGAGGGGCCCGCGTACCGCAAGAGAAAGAAAAAAAAAACACAAACCCCCCCCCCCAAAAACATGCCAATTGTTCTGGAAAACAAGTGGCCAGAGATGGCAGTGAGGGGAGAGAATGCTCTGGCTTCTGCACAGCTCACGTGACTTGCAGTCTTCGGAGGTACTGGTATCCTCACAGCCCTCACTCTAGCATGTCTAACCTTCTGCTGCCGCAAGCGCCCTGCCCTTTTGTCTGTACTCTTTGCTCACGCTGTTCTCTCCGAATTGAGGACCCGTTCCTTCCCACCCAGGTTCCCCAAGTTCGAATCCCACATATCATCTGATGCAGTTTAAATATCCATCTTCAAAGAAGCCTTTCCTGAATTCTCAGCTGGAAGCGATCTCTCTCTTAGGAGGTCCTGTAAGACCATCTGTACTTCTCTTTTTTTTTTTTTTGAAAGGATTCTATTTATTCTTTTTTTTTTTTTACATCTTTATTGGGGTATAATTGCTTTACAATGGTGCGTTAGTTTCTGCTTTATAGCAAAGTGAATCAGTTATACATATACATATGTTCCCATATCTCTTCCCTCTTGCATCTCCCTCCCTCCCCCCGTCCCTATCCCACCCCTCCAGGCAGTCACAAAGCACCGAGTTGATATCCCTGTGCTATGCGGCTGCTTCCCACTAGCTATCTACCTTACGTTTGGTAGTGTATATATGTCCATGCCTCTCTCTCGTGTACTTCTCTTAAGGCACTCCCATTTCTGCATGGTATGATTTTATTTATTGTGTACATAAATGATCTCTCTGGACTTCTAAATACAGATGTTCTCCAAAGATCTCTCCTGGACCCTATTCTCTTGTCAGTCTACACTACTGACAAGAGTGTAGATTCACACACTCAGATACACATATCCCTCCACCACAGCCATCTCTCCACTGCTTCAACTCTCTCTCACCTCTATGAATGTGACTCCAAAATCTCCATTCCCATCTTCAGTCCTATGGTTCTCTCAAGTGAGATTTCTGCACCAAGCTGCCTCTTTAAACCTTAAACTCACTAACTCTACAGTGGAAATGATCATCTTCCCTGCCCAAATTTCTTTCTCTGTTCTCCTTATGCTAATGACACCACTGCCTTTGGGTGCAAACGACCCAAATGCACCTGTCCAAACCTCTCATGAAGTCCTGCTCACTTTTATGTGACAAAGGGTATTAAGTCACGGAGAAAACACTAGAATCAAAGTCGGCAGTTCTGAAACCCACCGTGGTCAGTAACTGATCATGTAGTTTCAGAAGAGTTTTTCATGTGTCTAGCCCTCAGTTTCCTCATCTGTAAAATAAGTTTAGAGAAATGATCTCTTTAAGTTCCCCTCCAGCTTTAAGAATTCCCCGAAATCTATAATCAAAATCCAGAGTATGTCCAGCGTCTCTTAGCAAAAACTGTGAGTTCTGGAAATATTCACGATGAGTTTTTCCTTCCATCTTTCTCTTGCTCTTGTCCAAGCATAGCTGCCTCTGCTACGTTATTCCAATCAGATCTTTTGCTTTCCCAGCAAAATCCTGGTTCTTCTCTCTGGAATTCCCTTCCTGACTTACAGCGGTCATATGCTCAAAAACTATTATCAGAGGACAGTCTCTGCAAGGCTGGATAGGTCAAGTTTGATTATTACATAATGAAGTTACCCATTTACTGCAGTCATTTCTATGTACTCGGTACTTTGTTAAGTGCTTCGTAAATACTATCTCATTTATTTCTCACAACCACCCAATGAAGTAGGTATTTTTACTCGCATTTTACAGATGAGAAAACAAGCCTCAAAGAGGGTTAGTGAACTGCCCAAGACCACACAGGGCATTCTCTAACATTTTAAAAATTAGACATAAAACACTCTTAACAATACTGGTTGTCCTTCTAAGCTACGCTGCTTAGAAACACATGTCTGGCTACCACATTGTGACCTTGCAGTGTCCAGTTCTGACCCGAAGATATCCATAAGACCTACACTGCAAGCCAAACTGGTTTCCTTTTTGCTTCAAGGCGAGAGTTGTGGTATTGCTGATAACAGTCATTGAGATTATTGTGGCAGATCAGTCTGTTTTCATCAGACTGCCTTTAGGTCTAAATTCGAGTAAAGCAGTGAAGATTGGTGTACTTTAGACACTGTCTTTCCAAATGAAACCTTCTAGAAATGGCACAGCAAAATTCTCAAGAATAATCTCCTCTCAACCCTTGGGATTCCATTCCAACTGCTGATTTTCCAGATCCATGTTTTGGTGGACTTCAACATAAAGTTTCTTTCAAAGAGGGTTTGGTTTTGTTTTGGTTTGGTGGGAAAGGTTATTATTTCTGTCTCTACTTCCAGAATGTACTTTGTTTTGATTTTGTGAGTTTTACTTTCCTGATTTCATTTACATTTTAGCCAGTTAAGTATTTTTGGCAGAAATTCCATTAAAAATTATTATGCATTGAAGATGGTATTTGAATCATTTGGGCTTATTGCTTTTGAAATAGAATTCAGTGTCATAAAATTAATTATTTTAGTAGAAAATGAAAAGCCATTGAAATTGTCCATTCTATTAATCAGCCTTAAAAAAGTTATTATCCCAAGGAAAAGCAAATTCTCACTCATCAAAAGTTAGGATATTTCGATCACAACAAGATACAGTTGGCCCTCCATATCTGGAATCCCTGGATGAGAAGCCAGCAGATATGAGGGCTGACTATAATACAGCCATTTGATATAAGGGACTTGAGCATCTGAGGATTTTGGCATCAGGCGGGTCCTGGAACTAAACCCTTGTGGATACTGAGGGTCGACTATAATTCTATGAAAGAGAATCTGTTGACTCTTATGAGCATAGTTACTGCTTTTTCAGCATCATGCCAGAAGCAACTTCTTTCCTATAAGGGGTAATCAGCCTTCAATTTTTCTGTCATCAGCTTCTCATTATTTCTCCCTTTTAGAAAATTTCCTTTTCCTTACCCTGTAGATGATTTACTTCCTCATCTAATTTTCTCTATTTTTTTCTTTGCCTGAGGCCCTTTCCTACAGACCCTCCCTCAAGTTTTCTTCCATATCTTCTATCAATTTTAAAAAGCTTACAGTTTTCTTACTAGTTTATATCAACTCAAAAATGAGAGCATGTAGAATAATGATAGAGATCTTAGGACTATTTAGCTTTCTTTTTGTTACTTATTAAAGTAAAAGAGAAAGGAAATAGATGTCTTAGACTGGAATACTGAGTATCAAAGGCTGCTAAGAGAAATTTCAGTCTATTATTTATGTGATATTTTTCTTACATGGAACTCAGAACTCTTTTGTGTATTTGTCCTTATATATGGTTTTGCAGAGAAGTTCTGGCCTGGCATCCTACCTTAGAAGATCTTTGGGAGATCTAGTCTCTACAAGAGTAATTACTGTGGAAAACAGTATGCAGGTTCCTCAAAAAATTAAAAGTAGAACTACCATATGACCCAGCAATTCCATTTCTGGGTGTTTATCCAAAGAAAGTAAAAACACTAATTCAAAAAGATATCTGCACCCCCATGTTCACTGCGATATTACTTACAATAGCCAAGACATGGAAACAACATAAGTGTCTACCAACATATAAATGGATAAAGAAGATGTGGGGTGTGTGTGTGTGTGTGTGTGTGTGCACACACACGTGTGTGTATGCACACAATGGAATATTACTCAGCCATAAAAAGAAGGAAATCTTCCCATTTGTGACAACACGGATGGACGTAGAGGGCATTATGCTAAGTGAAAATGTCAGATAAAGACAAACACCATATGATCTCACTTATATGTGAAATCTGAAAAAAAAAAAGGGGGGTCATAGATCATAGATAAAGAGAACAGACTGGTGGTTGGCAGAGGCAGGGGGTGGAAGGCAGATGAACTAGGTGAACAGGTGGAAAGGTACACATTTCCAGTTATAAAATAAATAAGTCATGGGAATGTAATTAACGTACAGCATGGTGACTACAGTATTACAGTTAATAATACTGTACTGCATATTTGACAGTAGCTAAGAGAGTAGATTTTTTTGGGGGGGGGGAGCCACATTGCACCGCATGCAGGATCTTAGTTCCCCAACCAGGGATCGAACCCATGCCCCCTGCAGTGGAAGGGCAGAGTCCTAACCATTGGACCGCCTGGGAACTCCCAAGAGTAGACCTTGAAAGTTCTTATCACAAGAAAAAAATGTAACTATTTACGGTGACCAGTGTTAACCAGACTCATTGTGATCATTTTGCAATGTATACAAATACTGAATGACTATGTTGTACACCTGAAACTAATACAATATTATATGTCAATTATATCTCAATTTAAAAAAAAGAATCTATACAGGATAAAGTCAGATCTGACAAGTCCCAGCTTTAATGAAAATTTCTCCCTGTCACAGACTTTAACTGCTAACAAAGCCATAGCATGAATCCAATTTTCTGGTCCCTCAGGAAAACAGATAGAGAAGAGATACTTGGGAAAACCATGATAAATAGGTCGGTAGGTAGACAGACAGACAGATAGATAGATACAAAGATAGAAAGGAAGGAAGGAAGGAAGACAGTGGGACAGAAAAAGGAGAGAAGATGGAAAGAATAAGAAAAAGGAAACTCAAAAGCACTGCTGCTCTAAGTACATCATCTTAACAAGAGATAAAATCATCAGAAGTGTTCCAGAAACAGACAAGACTTGAAAGGCAAGCTATACACCCAACTCTGAATCTTTTGTGATGTCAAGGTTCACTAATTCATTAAATATGTTTTAAACACAGATATCATTCCCCTGTCTCAAGTCTTAACTCTTCATTATAACAATTAAGCATTTAGATGAATGCTGTTTTTAAATTCAGAATTAGACAAATGCTTTATTAAGGTGGTATGATGCCATTTTTACTTCAGTGTTGTCCTCTCTTTTCTAACCATTAAAGAATGAAACTGATAATTTATTATTTTACCAAAGTCTCACAAAATCCTTGAATTTGTAGATGACTCTCTAAAACTTGGAATTAAGGTCCACATGGCTTCTGTCATAGATAGCTGTCACTAGGAGTGGGACAAGCTTTCTCTTTCAGAGCTAAGAAATAAAAAGAAACCTCTGGAGCAGGTTGGGGGAGAGGACTCAGCTGTTTATTGTCTAGCCCTTTGTCTTGAGAGGTGTTAAGCTTATAAAATGATTTCTGTTACTGCTTCCCTTGCAGTGAGGTATGGAAATATATTCCCAGATTTAGTCTTCCCTTTGAGAGCACAGCTACTGTCTTGTTGGCTTCCAGATGCACCAGGTTGAGAGGTCGCAGGCAGCAAAGCCAGACTACATGATTCTCTTTTCTTAAACCAAACGATGCACCCATGATTCAAATCATTATTATAGAGATGCTGAGAGAACAATGAGATTAAAAACTTTTTTGAAAAAAAAAATTACTCTCTTACCCCTGACGCTCCAATTCTTTTCATTTTTGCATGTTTCCTTCAAGTCCTGTTGACAGGTAAATATATATTTGTGTGGTTGCAATTTCAGATCCTCTTTCTTAAAATAATGGCATTATTCAAAAGCTCATTTTTCAAAAGTCACTGTTGCCGTTTACCTCCTTGGGTGACATTTAACTAAGCCTGGGTTCATAAACATCAAGTGGGAAGGGCCAGAGAGGAAAGCGTTGTTGTTACATAATCTTAGCACTGATTACTCAAATCTCTAGCATGTTATCTGACCTGCCCAGTTTGGCCTAAATTTCATTTTCGGCTCATATTTTAAAGTATCCCACCCCCAATATTTCATTCAATTTTTTGGGAAAATAAACAGATATAATATCTGACATTTTAAGGAACTATATAATTTTTTTTTAAAATACAACCAAGAATTTTGTAGCTTATTTACAATAGACTGACAAAGCGTTGCCATGGAAGATGTGACATCACCAGGACAATGAACATGAAAAAATTGTCGAGAGTGCCACAATTACAAAGGAGAAATAAAAGGAAAGGAAAGCTTTAACTTGTCAGGAGGTCGAATCTCCTAGGAAATGAAAATATTAGGTACAGTTGAAGTTCCATGATTTTTCTAATTTAGTGTTCTAAGGATCATTAAAGCTGTAATATTTATCTAGAGAGATTGCTGCAAAAGAAGTGCTGGTTTTCCTAGCTTAATGGTCTGTTATGAATTCAGATTTTACATATACTTAATCATACTTGTGAAAATTCTGTTACATTCCTATTCAAATAGAAATGGAAGAATTAATTGAGAAGAACCTAAAGAAAATACATTAGAGGATAACATTTCAGTGATTTTTCTATGGTATTTTCAAAGCACATTTAAAATCATCTCACTACTTCTTTTCTGTTTTCTCAAGTGGGAAAATTATAACATCTTAAATATTGAAAGGCTTAAAGAGCCTATAAGATTTATAGAGCATTAAAAGAATAGTTTTCAAATCCACACGTTTGGCATTCATCCTCCCCTGAGAATAAATTTTCATCCTTTTTTCATATGATATCATAGATTGATGACGAATGCTGTAAGAAATCATCTAATCACTCCTGCTTTCAGGTACAAATAGGTCTTGATCTAATCTGGAAGGAAAGTTTTTTGTAGGGAGCTAAAATGCTTTTCTCAACACTGCTGGTTTTCCTTCCGGTTGTGCCGACCCGCTGGGATGGCCTCGGATTCTGCATCTAGATTTCTTTTAGGGCGTCTGGTAAAATCTGCCCCAGGCATTAACTCTGGAGATAGCCCAGTTCCTCTTTGATGTTCCCCATTTTCCCTAGTGGGGCCTCTTTTCTTCCAGGCCGTACCTGGTGCCCTGCCTGGCTCACACCCGTGAGGACAGCCACGGGCTAGCGGTCTAGGCAGGCTGGCTGGGCGGGCACTCAGAGGATTCTCCCTGATTGAGCCTGGGCTTCATTTCCACGGTATTTGGTCCTTATTCTCTCAACTAGGTAATTTCCCTTCATCGTCCCTAGAAAATTCTACTGAAAATTCCTGAAGTCTCAGAGAAATATGGCTTCAGTTAGTTGTCAAGTTTATTCGCTACAATAGGAAGTGAACTTCTTTCTTCTGGAGAAGCAGACTAACTTCTTTTAAATCATGATTTATTTCTGTGTAGAGATGTATGTGCTTCTCCATGTGTGGCTCGCCGGGTGAGCATTCCAGAAGTGAGATAAGATGGGATCAGGAGGGCTTCCCTGGTGACACAGTGGTTAAGAATCCACCTGCCAATGCAGGGGACATGGGTTCAAGCCCTGGTCTGGGAAGATCCCACATGCCGCGGAGCAACTAAGCCCATGCACCACAACTACTGAGCCTGTGCTCTAGACCCCGCGAGTCACAACTACTGAGCCCACGAGCCACAACTACTGAGCCTGCACACCTAGAGCCCGTGCTCCGCAACAAGAGAAGCCACCGCAACGAGAAGCCCACGCACCACAACGAAGAGTGGCCCCCACTCACCGCAACTAGAGAAAGCCCACGCACAGCAACGAAGACCCAACACAGCCAAAAATAAATAAATAAATTCATTAAAAAAAGATGGGATCAGGAGCAGATGGATTAAAGTAGGGGATGCTGAAGCTTCAGGTCCTCTTTTTACACCAGTCTTTCCAAGGCTTTGGGAAAGGCCTAAGCAATGTGTTCACGTGCCATATGTTTTTGCAAAATTTGTAAAATGAAGATATTTAAGCCACCCTCAGTTAACAGTACTCTCTCGCCCCTTTGACTTGCCCCCTGTAATGTCTGTCCTTGTGTTAGGTGTGCTGGAGTGGCTGTGGACATTATAGGATCCTGGTAAGTGGAAGTTAAGTTGGTGATACTGTTAAGTTTAGGTCTCATAGGGTATCTTTATGTGGTTTGCAGTCATTTCTGTGGTAAGTTAAGTTATAGCTAGGTGTCCTGGTGAAGGAATAGCTTCCAGGAAAACTTGTAACTCCCATTATGCTGAGCTACCTGGCGCCATGACATAAAGGGGCAAAGCCGGGTTTATACAAAATGAATGGGTCCTATTACACCTCTTACCAGGACTGTGTAGGCAAGGGGTGGAGAAACGTGTTTGAAATGTCCTAAGCTAGTGTGTGGAAAATTCTTCCAATCACCAGATGTATAAAACTGTGAGTAGAGGATTCAGTTTGCACAGAAGCCTAGGCATAACCATGGCTTTCCAGTTGGAATATATATGATGATGTACAATTATCAACGCACCATATACGTCTTTCTTTTGTGATGAGAATTGTGTGAAATAGAATTGATCAAAATTCTTTTGATTTTAGGGTACCAACTTGCAGCAGTACTAAAAACAGCAAGTATGTCTGTGTACGAGGTTGTGATGATTTATGCACCCCAAGTCTCAATATGTAAAACAAGTTTCGATCGACTATACCACAAGAAAGACTGAATTACTTTTCTATTCTCTTTATAGAAGATGGTATCACAAAATAGCTGTGGTATAAAGCTACTGAAGTGCATTAAACCAAAAAAATGTATAAGAAAAGTAATATATTGGTACGTCAGGAAGTTAATTAATAAAAATATCATGTAATTTTCCTGGAGTTTTTATTATTAATGGTTACTTGTCAGCATTAGAATGTTTTTAACTTATTGTAATTTGTATTATCATTCTAATTTTTAACCTCATTTTCATTCATAATTTTGTATTCTTTGTTTTTTTTAAACAGTTAACTTAATTTTTTAAAATATTTATTTATTTATTTGGCTGCGCCTGGTCTTAGTTGTGGCACGTGTGATCTTTAGATGCGGCACACGTGATCTTTAGATGCAGCATGCGGGATCTAGTTCCCTGACCAGGGATCAAACCTGGGCCCCCTGCATTGGGAGCGTGGAGTCTTAACTGCTGGACCACCAGGGAAGCCCCATAATTTTGTATTCTTCTATTTAAAGAAGGGCCCCCAATTATGAAGCTTGCATCTGTACAAAACCTGAATCTGCCTCTGAATGAAAGATGATCTAAGTCAAGCTGATCCCTGGCATCTGACACAATGAGCTAATCAAATAAGAAATGAAGTTAGTAAGAAAAATAGTAAAAATAAAAATAGTCAAGGTGCTACAAACTAGGTAAGGAGCAAGACGTATCTTTTTTTAAAAATAAAAACATATTTTCTCTTGGTGGATATGATGGTCATAGGTTTAGATGAGATTACATAAGGGAAAGTATGTGACTTGCTTCTATATTTAAATTTTTACTGTATTTTTTGAGCTTCACTTCTCTCCTATTCCAAAATATACTATTAGTTGCTTAGCACTGGAGGAATATTAATGTTAAACATTTTTTTAAAAACTTAGTTTTGAGGGTGTTTTTGTCACCAGAATTTTTAATGAATTCTTCCATTTATATTAGAGGAATTTTCTCTAAACAACACAAGCCCAAAACATGTATGTAAGGTACTCAGTGGATTACTGAATTGAATTGTCTTTCCTACCTACTTAAGCAGGGTTCTGTCCAGGGGAGCCTACTTTTCATTTCAGGTGTATGTACAGATTCAGCTCCTTAGAAAGTGTAACTAAGTGTCAGTGGCATGTCAAGCTATAGGTTACTACAGGGTCTTAGAACCAGTTTTCTTGGTGCTGCCTCTATAAATTCCTGTTAGGATAATTAGTTAGTTCTTGCTCTTCATTCCAAAGGTCTGAATTTCTGGGGCAAGCAAAGGCACATTGTTGGTGGTAGATTCTTGTGTCTGGAATTTTCATTCCTTGTTATCTTTTTGAGATCTGGGAGTTTCTGATCCTATCTATCCCAGACATGTACCCAAAGCCCTCAAAAGTGCTATTCACTCTTGGTTTCCAATTGACCGACCTTCATAAGGAAGGGTAATGGTATTGCAGGAAAAGCACAAAGAAACTGTCTTCTACTTCCGCTGCTGCTTGAATTTTTATCTTTTCATTCTGGAGTTAGATCCTTTTTTCTGGAGTATTTATTATCAGGTTTTAATTCTCCAGTATAAATCTTACAGGCAGTATGTAGTTGATTAATGATAATAACTGGATTGAGACTCTGTTAAGATCCTGCTCTGTCTGCTTTTCTCTCTCTTTTGCTTGAGCTCTGCTAAAAGAACTACTAGACAGTTTTGCTCAAACTGTGATGGAGCACAACAAAGCATTTAGAAAATCCAATTATGGGAAACAGATTGCATCTGTCATGTTTTCCACACATCCTAATGCAACACGGATGTATAAAAAATATTATATCAGGGACTTCCCTGGTGGTGCAGTGGATGGGACTCTGCTCTCCCAATGCAGGGAGTCCAGGTTTGATCCGGGGTCAGGGAACTAGATCCCACATGCATGCCACAACTAAGAGTCTGCAAGCCACAACTAAGACCCGGTGCAACCAAATAAATAAATAAATATTAAAAAAAAAAAAAAAAAAAGAAACAGTTACCAAGGTCACTGGCCTCTGGGCCAAGACTTCAGGAAAAAAAACTATTGTATCAAAAAAGTTTTGAGAAGATAAACAGAAGTTGCATTAAGCTTCATTTAAAAAAAAATTTCACAAATTTTATCCACTTGAGGAACTACATTTAATCTACATGTTGGTTTTATTGCCATTAAGTATTTGCAATTAGTTAAATCTATCGTGTTCTTTGTGTTGGAAGAATGACTCAATAGAGGTTTGTGAACTGCTAAGCCAGTATGAATGACTTTCTGTAGACTGTTATACCAGATCAGAAAAATCAGTCCCCAGAAGCATGGCAGCAAATCTGCCAAATGGCACAACTTGGTGCTTATCAAGTCAAGAGCCTTTTCTGTTTATTAAACTGTTCAAGGATTGTGAGGAGAATATGAACCATTATACCTCTACTGCATTTTACTCACAAAAAAACAAATTTCTTCCAGGCAAATGCTCCATAATCTGAAAATACTGATAGTGTAACACTTTTATTCAAACATTCCAGCAAATCATTAGCCGTTGTGTAACACTTGCCACAGAATACTCAGATTCTGTTTGGCCAAGTTTGACCCTGCCAGTATTTTAAGTAACTTTTTATATATGTCTATTATTATTTTATTTTTTATTATTTTTTTTTTTTGCGGTACGCGGGCCTCTCACTGCTGTGGCCTCTCCCGTTGTGGAGCACAGGCTCCGGACGCGCAGGCTCAGCGGCCACGGCTCACGGGCCCAGCCGCTCCGCGGCATGTGGGATCCTTCCGGACCGGGGCACAAACCCACGTCCCCTGCATCGGCAGGCGGACTCTCAACCACTGCGCCACCAGGGAAGCCCTATATGTCTATTATTAAATGTATTATCTAATAACTATATTATATAACTTATATACACATATAGGTAATCCTTATACACAAAAAAGATTTTAACCCAAACCCCCAAAGGGTTAACTACAGAACTGGAAATCAGAAGACACGGATGTTCTCATTTTGTTTTCTTATAGTTTTGTTTTAATTATTAAAGCAAAACATATACGTAAAATGCTCATTTTAACAATAGATGAACATAAAGAAAAAAGTTAATAGTCTTTCCCCGCTTCCTTTCCTAAATCGCTACCTTCTAGTAACTAAAACTAACAATTAGTTAGGTATTTTCTCATACCTTTCTCTAAGACAACACAGCTCTAGAGATCAGATTTTGCCCATGACTAGCTGGGAAACAAAGCACGAGACTCAAGACTTGCTTCCTCTTGCTAAAAATAAGAATGATTCAAAACCACAATGAGATACTACTTTAAACTCATTAGGATAGTTAAAACAAAAAATACAGGCAGTAACAAGTGTTGGCAAGAATGAAGAGAAATTGGAAACCTAGTATACTGCTGATGGGAATGTAATATAGTGCAGCCACTTTGAAAAATGGTCTAGCAGTTCCTAAAAATATTAAACATAAAGTTAATATATTTAATACATTTTAGATATAGTGTTTAATATATTCTTTATATATATGTATGTATATCATTTAGCATATAATGTGTTAGAATATGACCTAGCAATTCTACAACTAGGTATACATACAAGAGAAATGAAAACATGTCCACACCAAAATAAACGTTCTTAGCAGCATTGGTAATTATGGCCAAGAAGTAGAAACAACCTAAATATCCATCAACTGGACAAACAGAATGTGGCATATCCACACAACAGAGTATTATTCAACCATAAAAAGAAACAAGATACTGACACGAGCTATAACATGGATGAACGTGGAAAACATATTGTATGATTCCATGCATGTCCGGAAATGTCCAGAATAGGCATATCAGCGACAGAAAGTAGATTAATGGTTGTCAGGGGCTAGGTTGTCAGGCTTCTTTTAACCCACAAAAATGTTTTATAATTAGATTCTTGTAATGGTTGCACGACTCTGTGAATATACTAAGAACCACTGAACTATAAACTTTAAATGGGTAAATTTTATGGTATATGAAGTATATCTCAATAAAGCTATAAAAAAGAAAAATAAGGCTGTTTAACTTAGTTGCTCTACAACATCTCTTTAGATAACAGAATTTCTATCTCTTACACAATGTGAAGACACTTCCATGTTGTTTCTTACTTTGTTGACAAATTCATTTCAATATCAAGTTCTTCACCTGTTCATTGGAATCACTACCTTTCCTCCATTCTCTTAAAATAGTTCTTCATATTTATGCTAAAGTTTAATATTTATTCTATGACATGAATAAACTTGACATGAGCTTTTATTTAGGACAACATAGAATCCAAAATATCTTGGTAAAGAGGTAAATAAAAGTGAGTTGTCATAACTAGTGTCCTTCTGGCTTCGTATACGCAGTAGAGTCTGTTATTCATTCTAATAATTGATCAGAGAGTCAAGAGAGCAAAATATTGGACCAATCCTGTACGTATGGGATATCAAATTTTAGTTTCTAATATTTTTAGTACAATTATCATATTTTGTAGCCTCAAAACAAAATATGCAAATAAACTTAATTTAGCTGTCATTCTGGCCAAGTCAAATGTCCAACAAAGGAACCATCCCTGTACAGACCTTCAGTGACTGGTCTCGGATATCTCAGAAGGCAGCGGCTTCTGGGCTGCAGCCTGTCGCAGTGGGGGAGGGGACCAGAGACTACATTTGCAAAAGGCTGAGGAAGCTCCAAGTGACCATTTATGTCCACACACATTACAGGAAGATGTATGACAATTAGGCTGGGTCAGGGGAAGCAGGTAAAGCCTGCCCCCACCCTTTTCTTGGTGCTGGCATTGGCTTAGCATTTTCTCAGTACTAGCAATAATTTTCTCCTTGCCTGTACTTCCAAGGTAGAAAAGTCCTCTATCCAGACTCAGAGAAGGCAAACCTGAGCATGACCCTGACTCCTAGACGGTAGCCAACTAGACCAGCATTGGGCCTTTTATTTAAAATAAACTTATAGGGCTTCCCTGGTGGCGCAGTGGTTGAGAGTCCGCCTGCCGATGCAGGGGACGCGGGTTCGTGCCCCGGTCTGGGAGGATCCCACATGCCGCGGAGCGGCTGGGCCCGTGAGCCATGGCCGCTGAACCTGCGCATCCGGAGCCTGTGCTCTGCAACGGGAGAGGCCACAACAGTGAGAGACCCGCGTACCACAAATAATAATAATAATAATAATAATAAACTTATAACACTCTGTCTTCTTAGAACTCTCACTTCTTGGAACAGTGAGGTCATATATTTGACTAAAGTAAGATACAACTTAAAGTAAGGGAGACAGAAAATAGGTTCAGAAAAGTAAGTTGAGGTCGGGTTGTAGAAGGCACAGCGTGCCAGATTAAGGAGTTTGAATTGCGTCTTAGAGGTGAAAGGGAGAAAAGAAAGGTTTTGAATAGGAGATTGGCAAAAGTAAAGAAATGGTGCACGGGAGAAGCTGATGCAAGGCGGACTCTGAAGGTAAGTCTCTGCAGACGACTGCCATGGCCCTGTTAAAGGGTCTGGACTAGAGCGCCAGAGGAAGGGGTGAAGAAGGGGGAAGAGGTTTCTGAAGCATCGAGGGGTAAGAGTCAGTGGAAGTTTGTGGCGGATCAGATATGGGAGTAGAGAGATGAAGACAAGGAATTAGCAAGCATGAGGGTGATGTTAAATCTCAGAACGGTGAGGCTGCCCATGCCGTAACATAAACAGGAAGTGTGGAGGGGGAGGCATTTTGGGTCTAGGTACATGGCTTAATCAGCAATTGTCAGGGCCAGACATGTGAAATGAAAAGTCCAGCAGGTCACCGAAGCCAGGGAACTGGAGCTGAGGAGTGGTCCTAGTTACACCCTGGGTCTTCAGTGTGACAGCTGACGCCGTGAAGCTGGACAAGATTTCTGAGGGAGGGCTTGGGGCGGACAGGAGCAGAGGGCTGACAGCTGATCCTCGGGGACCCACCACTGTCCTCGGACAGGAGGAGTCCAGGAAGCAGCTGCCAGGGAAAAAGGGGGTATGCCAGAATCTCACTGCATCTCTGAACACCAGGAAGAAAGGGGTTTCGAGGAAGAGAGCGGGGAGTAAACTATTTCAAAAGCTGCTAAGAGAATGGGGATGGAATTTAGTGAGAATTTGAGCTTAAGTACATAGTTGCAATGGAATCCTCGGGCCGGAATTCATATAATAAGGGAGTAAAAGGAGAGTAGTGGAGAGAAAATAGAAGCAGAAAGTAGGGTCACTCCTTATAAGAATTTAGCAATGAAGAAAGTAGAAAAATAGTAAATTATCTGGGAGGAGTGGAAGGGGTTAAAAGAAGCGTTGCCTTGTTCCACTTTCTCTCCACTAGAGAAGAGACCTGCATGTATGAAGATGGCCAGGAGAGAGCAAAAACAGTTAAAACTACTTAAAAAGAAAAAAATGAGACAGAAAGGTCCACATATTTCAACGGTTTTCATTTTCTGTTATAGCTGTTTCTTCAAATCAGTCTCACAGGGAAAACTAATATGTAAAATAAAAGTGGAGCTGCTCTGTTGAAGTTTACTCTGTGTGTGTGTGTGTGTGTGTGTGTGTGTGTGTTGGTTGGGAGGTGTTGCCTTGGGGTTCACTTTCTTCCATGAAAATCAATGACATGCCTCATTTGGCCTCCACATCAATGGGGAAGGCATTTCTATTATTCCTAGTTTACACTTGAGGAAAATGATTTAGAGTGGCTTAGTGACTTATTTAAAGTCACACACCCGGTATGGGGCAGAGTCAGGATTAGAACCCAGATCTTACAGCCCCAAATCCCTGTTCTTTCTGATACACCACTCAAAATGCCTCGTTCTTTCTGCTACAGCACACTATCTTCCCTGTCTAAAGGAGGTCCTTTGAAGAACCAGGAGAAACAAAAAGAAAACAAAGTTCTGGGGAAAATATGTGGTAAATAATAAGTAAGTAAAGTCAGCAAAGTCGGCTCATTTGTCTCATCAGAGGCCCTAAAAGGTAGTGCATTTTAGGAGGGAGTTGCCGTCACATGGCATCTTCTTTTTTTTTTTGGCTGCGTTGGGTTTTCGTTGCTGCACACGGGCTTTCTCTAGTTGTGGCAAGAGGGGGCTACTCTTCGTCATGGTGCGTGGGCTTCTCATTGTGGTGGCTTCTCTTGTTGCAGAGCACGGGCTCTAGGCACGCAGGCTTCAGTAGTTGTGGCATGTGGGCTCAGTAGTTGTGGCTCTCGGGCTCTAGAGCGCAGGCTCAGTAGTTGTGGCGCATGGGTTTAGTTGCCCCGTGGCATGTGGGATCTTCCCGAACCAGGGCTCGAACCTGTGTCCCCTGCATTGGCAGGTGGATTCTTAACCACTGCACCACCAGGAAAGTCCCCCCATGGCATCTTTTAAAAAATGATTCCTTATTGAAAAACATGATTTTTCTTCTTTTCAGAAGAGACAGGCATTCCTGATGGAAATGTAAAATGGTGCAGCCTATGTGGAAAACAGTGTGGTGATTCCTCAAAAAATTAGAAATAGAATTACTATATGACCCAGAAATCCCATTCTGGGCATATACCCATGAGAATTGAAAGCTGGGACTTAAAAAGATATTTGTACATCAGTGCTCATAGCTACATTATACACAATAGCCAAAAGGTAGAAACAACTCCAAAGTTCATCAATAGGTGAATGGAATACACAAAGTGTGGCAAATACATACAGACAATTGGGATGTTGTTCAGCTTTAAAAAGAAATAAAATTGTGATACATGCTACAACATGGATGAACCTTAAAGACTTTATGCTAAGTGAAATAAGCCAGACACAAAAGGATAAATATAGTATGCCTCCACTTGTGTGAAGAGCCCCAAAGAGTCAAAATTATGGAGTCGGAAAGTAAAATAGTGGTTATCCGGGCTAAGAGAGGGAGCATGGGGAATTATTATTTAATGAGGACAGAGTTTCTGTTTGGGGCGATGAAAAAGTTCTGGAGATAAATAGTGGTGAATGGTTGCACAACAATGTGAATGTACTTAACGCCAGTGAATTTATACTTAAAAATGATTGAAATGCAGGGCTTCCCTGGTGGCGCAGTGGTTGGGAGTCTGCCTGCCGATGCCGGGGGACGCGGGTTCGCGCCCCGGTCCGGGAGGATTCCCACATGCCGCGGAGCAGCTGCACCCGTGGGCCATGGCCGCAAATGATTAAAATGGTAAATTTTAGGTTACATATATTTTACCACAATAAAAACAAAAGAAGAATTTTATCCTTTGTTGCCTTCTCTGCCATATTTAGAGTAATTTCTTGGCTTCCATAATCACTGTTTTAGTTGAAAAGCAAGACAAACTTTGTTTTTCCTTGCCACGGGCATGCTTTTGCTCATCTTTAGTTTTTCTTAGCATGCCTGAGAGACCCTCAAATGAGTGATCGTCAAACCTCTATATTAAAAATGATTCTTATTAGATTTTTCTATCTCACCTAGATTTTCTAGGCATATGTTTCTTATTTTTGGATCAAGAAAAGTAAATGAAATCAAACAATAAGAAGCCCTAAATTTTTTTCCAGGAAGCATGGAAGCCTACCAAGATACATCCCAATATTAGCTAACTTATTCTGATATGGACAGCAGTTTGATGATATTAGTAAACTAGGAAGATCATCTAGAGCCTTGATACTGAAACTGTGATCTGTGGACCAGCTGGGACAGCATCACCTGGGAGCTTGTTAGAAATGCCTAATCTTGGGTATCATCCTAGACCTACCAAATCAGAATCTGCATTTTAGCAGATCCCCAAGTGTTTCCTATGCATATTTGATGTCTGTGAAGCACTAGTCTGCCCTGCTTTCTTAAATGCAACACAGAAATTTTTTTCTTCTTGGAGAAAGAGAGCTAGAAGTACGGCACAGACATTTACTGCAGATTTGCTATGTAATAGGCACTATAGTATGAGAATCACCAATGCTATATCATTTAATACCTACAATAACAACAGAGGTATAATCTATTGCTCCCAATTAGCAGATGAAAAAACTGAGGCTCAATCTTCCCATTGTCATCCAGCTAGGAAGTGCCAGGACTGGCATTTGACTTCAGGTGTTTCCAAGGCCAAAGCTTTTTCTATTACACCAAGCTATCTTTTAAGCATATGAAAGAAGGCATTCTAAAACCTTGTAGAATAAAATATTACTTAAGACTTTCACTAAGGAAAACATGGCATGAGTCAGAATCATAAAACTATAAACATTGAGCATTTATTTTTATCATTGCAAAGTCCTTTCCTTTGTTAATCCTCACAATAACCAGGTGAGGCAAAAATTATCTCCATTCTGTAAACAAAAAAGCTGAAGCTCAGAGTGGCTAAAGGTTTGTCCACAGTCATAAAGCCATGAGTCAGAATTGGAATCAAGGTGAGAAAGCTTGACTGTTAACCGCCAATACCCTGACTCTCTGAAGTCATTTAGATACTTAGAGAGCCAAGGTAACTCTGCTACAGCTGTTAGCTGCTGTAGTTTGTGGCCAGCTCAATTGATATGGGGCATTCAACTCTCCTTAATGTGACTAAATGAAACCACGTGGAACCCACCCAGGCATTACTGCCTGGCTTTGCCCCGCACTATCCACCTGTATGTATCCATTTATGAGGTCCTATGATCAAATTCTCAGAAGACGGTAGTCTTCAAAGCTCAGCATGTGAGCCCGAGTCTCCCTGCCGATTCTCTCTCTTCTTACGTGACTTGTCTCTGGGATCTGGATGCCCAGCCACCCCGGTGTTCTCTCATCGCTGCCTAGAATAGGCTGCACCCCTTCCAAACTCAGGCCTGTTGCACAGCTATTTCCTCGGCTTCTAGCGCTCACACGTCTCTTTGCTAACGTTGATTCATGCATTCTTCAGGTCTCAACCTTCCTTTCACTTCTTCAGGGAAACTCTCCCCAGTGTCCTCGTCTAGGTCTGGCTCCCCTGTTGGAAACTCTCCATCATGGTACTTATCACAAATGTAATTTGTTAATTACTTGGTTAGTAATTTCTTCAAGGTATAACTTCCTCCACTAAACTGTGAGTTCTGAGAAGGCAAGAACCATGTTTATATTTTATACTATTCTCTCCGGGCACAAACACCTAACACATAATTAATTTTCAATAACTATTTGTTGAATTAATCAGTGCATATCAATAATGTCTGTGAAAACATTTTTGTACACTGTAAAGTTTTACACATGTGGTATTGCTATAATCATTTGTACTATACTTAGAATTGATCTTATATTTTAGTGCGATTGATGATAATAATAAATGTATACATGTTAAATTAACTGTAATACATTTTCTTTTATTTTAATAGCTGAGACTAACTTTGGTCAATCTTGTGGTTTTATATGACATGCATAGGAAGGGCAAAAGTTAACGAGACAAAGGCACCAGGCAGATTTTCATTTAACCGTGACAGGAGAATCCTACCTAGACGAGCAGGCTCTCAATTCCACACTTGACCTCTTGCCCTTAAGATGAGGAGTCAATCCTAAGAGATTCACACTCAAACTAGAGCAGGTGCGGCAATCTTTCTGGTACTACTTGTGTTTGCAGACAAATGTGTTTGGTGTTTTGTTTGTTTGTTTGTTTGTTTTGGGGGTCAGAAAACGTAGATCATGTTACACAAGATGCTTCCAACTTCTGCCATAGTTTCCAAGATATTAAAATAAATTCAGTGCCCAACTTTAACTCTTCAAAGTTTTGCATTCTGTACTTTTCTGCTCTTTTTAAATGACTTCTGTTCTTATTCCTAATTGTCCTGTTTTATATTGTATTAAGAAGTCCAGAATCATTTTGGGCAGTAGGCATGATAAAAACCTAAAATATAGGGCTTCCCTGGTGGCGCAGTGGTTGAGAGTCCGCCTGCCGATGCAGGGGACACGGGTTCGTGCCTCGGTCCGGGAGGATCCCACGTGCCGCGGAGCGGCTGGGCCCGTGAGCTATGGCCGCTGAGCCTGCGCGTCCGGAGCCTGTGCTACGCAGCGGGAGGGGCCGCAGCAGTGAGAGGCCCGCGTACCGCAAAAAAAAAAAAAACACACACACAAACCTAAATATATATACATGATAAAAACCTAAAAAAAATATATATATATATATTTATATGGCCTGAGCTATCATCAGTTCAAGAAGTAATGGCATTTTAAAGAAGGAGCTGGCAAAAATAAAGCTATTATCTTTACTACAGTAATGGAATTCAGACACTGTGGCATTTGGACTGGAGAAATATATTGTGCACTAAGCTTTCTTTAGTGTTCCTCAAATTAAAATCATGTATAACTCCCCTTTTGACTAAGATGAAGTTATCTTTCACAGGATCTCTAAGGCTAGCCACTAATTTTTAGTTCATGGTATAAATTCAATAATGTGTCAGAAAGCACTTTGTAAACGTTATTTAGTAAAGGTTCTACCCAAGAGTAATTCTACAGTTATAATTATTCTTACTCTTATTACATAAAAAATCATTTAAAATGTTAAATGTATTGAATCTGGGCATTTTGAGCATCTTAAATAGTGTGCACTGGCTTCTTTCATTTTAAGAAACTAATTTTTTGCTAGCAAGCAAATGACAGCTAACATTTATTAAGAATTTATTGTATGCCAAGCACTGTGTTAAGTGCCTTAAGCGAATGATCTCATATAATCCTTACGATCCTAAGAATAGAGCCATTATTATTTTCCCCCTCATTTTAAGACAAGAGGAGAGGTGAGGTAACTTACTTAAAGTCAAGCTTGAAGTTTGTTAGCTATAAACCAGGGTGATGTTCACAGCTTTTAACAGTAGTTATGGCAGGGACACCTGACAATCAGAATGGATACTGACTGTAACCCTGTCCAGAAGGTCAATAAATTCCATTTAGTTCTTGGATTACTGGCCAGTCCAGAGGTGGGATCAATAGCCCGGGAATTCAGCTGAATATCAGCTCTGAACATAAAACGAGACATTTGTGTGGTGAGTAAATGGAGTATTAGACTGAGGATTCAATCCAGCAGATACCTGACTCTGTGCCAGACACTAAGCAAGCCCCTCAGGGTGGAACAGGAATGAGGAAGATGTGATCTGTTATTTTAAGTAGCTTGGAATTGGAAGACCTGAGACTTGGTCTTAGATCTGATTTTGGGAGCTGGGTGACCTTGAGAAAATCACTACCTTCTTGGAGCTTCTTGGAAAATGGATTAATTTTCTAATCAGTACAACTCAGGGTAAGCAGAGGGTGATTGATTTTTATGGAGCCTTAGATCATTAGTGACCACTTCTTAAAGATCTGCAACTTCCTTCACATACATGTCATGTTACATTTGGCTGATGCTATTTTCTTTTTTGGTGGCACTGTGATAGTCTGGGTTTGAACCTCTGTAAGGCAGTAAAATTGATTCAAACTGTTAAATAATTTAGACCAACTAAACCCTGTACACAAATATGTAATTACGTAAATTGCTGTTATTGATGTTGGAAGGTAACCGTTTACCCAATGAAAGCTAAAGGTGTTCTCTAATTAAAGTCTTTTAAGTTCATGCTGATATTTGTACAGTTGAGATGCCATAATTATGTTCGAAAGAATTCTTGGAGCTTCAGGGAACATGTGACTATAGAAAATAATAATCTTGCTATAATTATTTTCAGTGTTATTTAACGATGTAACGGCTTATGCAATGTTAATGTTCAGATGCAACGAGTTGTAAATGATGTGATTATTGAGAACAGCTAAATATGTTATCATTTAAAAAATCTGTGACTGACCATCTAATTTTTGTTGCATTATGCTAAAGCAATACTTTCTTCACATGCTGGATGATAAATGTCATGCGTTACTTTCATACATGGTTCATCTATATAAATATGCTGGGATAGGACTTTCCAAGGTTCACACTTAGTGTGTACTGAGAATGCACAGACTCTGGTATTTATCCATCCTCAGAGAAACACATATTTCTGAATGTTGTCAGCAACTGACATTCTGGTAAGTGGAGCAACACAGACTAGGGAGATGGGTAAAAAGAAGCAAAAGATTGACGTGCTATTTCATCTTATAGGACCAATTCCTTTCCTACCTGTAGCACTGAGAAAGCATGCTACTCCTCATATTGGTTTTATTACTCTAAGGCCTGAGTGAACTATATTCAGTGAACGCTTCCATGAAACAACTACACCTGCTTCAACTACTGAACAAGACTGCATTGTCCAAATCACCAAGGCACCGGCTAGCTGGAGCTGGACATTTGTATGTTCAGAGTTAAGAGACTAAAGAAGTCCTCATATCATTGTGTATGAATACACCCATGGAGGGGCCATTCAGTTTTGCTTGTCACAGGACAATTGATGGCATAGTACTGCATGTGGCAAAGTTGGAAAGTGTCAGGTGGACCTGGGTTCAGATCATGGCTCTGAAACTTAGCTGTGACTGCGGTCAAGACACTTATTCTCTCAGACTCTCAGTTTCTTTAGACCAGGGTTTCTCATCATTGGTTCTACTGACATTTTGATAATTCTTTATTGTGGGGGAATGTTCTGGGCATTGTAGAATGTTTGGCATCTCTACTCACTAGTTGACAGTAGAAGTTCCCCCCAGTCATGACAATCAAAAATGTCTCCAGACATTGCACATCACCCCTGGCTGGAAATCACTGCTTCAGATGTTAAATTATGAATTATAGAGCCCACTTCATAGGTATGGTAGGCAGAATAAGAGCCTCTGAAGATGTCCCTATCCTAATGCTTGGAACCTATGATGATGTTACCTTACATGGTAAAGGGGGATTAAGGTTGCACATGGAACTTCGGTTGCCAGTCAGGTGACCTTAAAATAGGGAGATTATTCTGGATTATCTGGGTGGACCCAATATAATCACAAGTGTCCTTAGAAGTGAAAGGGTGAAGCAGAAGAGGTCAGAGTTAATATGATGTGAGAAGGACTTGGATTACCTTTGCTAGCTTTGAAGATGGGTAGAGATCCACAAGCCAAGGAATGTGGGTAGCTTGTAGACGCTTGAAAATGCAAAGAAAACAGACCCTACCAAGAATGTACAGGAAGGAACATAGCCCTGCCAATGCCTTAAATTTATTCCAGTGAGACCCATGTCACATTTCTGACCTACAAAACTGGAAGATAATAAATTTTTGTCCTTGTAAGCCATTGAGGTTATGGCAACTTGTTGCAGCAGCAAACAAAAACTAATACTATAGGACCATTGTGAAAATTACGAGATAATGCATATATGTTACTATTGCCTGACAAATAGTAAGTGCTCAATCAATGTTAGTGATGTTTTTATTATTTTGGGAAAAGTTTAGTTCATAATTCATTCATCTGCAAGTTTTAATGATGTCCTAGGCCTTTTTTTTAAATTTTATTTTATTTTTTATACAGCAGGTTCTTATTACTTATCTATTTTATACATATTAGTGTATATATGTCAATCCCAATCTTCCAATTCATTATCCTAGGCCTTTTAAAAGTATCCATGGATTTCATGCAACATGCAGTCTGAGCATGGCACTTGTTCAACTGTAGCAAGAAATCCCTTATACTACTGCTTGTGTGTTTCAACCTACAATTCTATGCTCTATGTTCCCAGCTCTCTGAGTCTTTGACTCCCTTCTCTAAAGCCTTTCTTCCTGTGGCCACTACTCCAGACATGTGCCTTTGACTTTGGTCCTTGGAGCTCTCTCTTAAGTGTGGTATCTTTTCTTGTCTTCTGGTTCCCTGCATACCAGCTGTGATAAGCCATGTAAGACTTTGTCCTAAACCCACTGTAATTACACAAATTGTTCTAGCCCACCAGCCAGCCCCTTTCCTGGAGTGGGTACAGGACAACTGAATACCTTTGTTTTATGTATTTTGATGTTCTGTTGTTTGGTGCTGTTACATTTAGAATCATTATGTCTTCCTGGTAGATTGATTCCTTTGTCATTATAAAATGTCTCTCTTTGTCTCTAGTCATTTTCTTTTCTCCAAAGTCTACTTGATATTAATACAGCCACTACTGCTTTAAAAAAAAATAATGCTTACATGATATAAGCATCTTTCTCCATCCTTTTATCTCCGACCTACTTATGTAATTGTATTTGAGGTGAGTTTCTTGTAGACAGCCTACTGTCAGATCATGTTTTTTAATCCACTCTGCCAATCTGTCCTTAAAGTGATATAGTCAGGCCATTTACATTTAAAGTAATTATTTATATGTTAGGGTTTAAGTCTACCATTTTACAATTTCTTTTTTATCTGTTTCCTGTTTCTCATTCCACTGTTTCTATTTTTACCCTCCTGTGGGTTACTTGAATATTTCTCAGATTCCATCTTGATTTATTTACTGTTTGTTTTATTTTGTTTTGCTTTAGTGTATCACTTTATATAGTTTTCTTAGTGGTTGCTCTAGGTATTACATATACACATGTAATTTCTCACAATCTACTGGTATCGACGTTTTCCCAATTTGAGTGAAGTATAGAAAACTTACTTCTATTGAAGCTTCCTCTCCACTTTTAAAATATGGTTGTCCTAAGTGTTACAATAAAATGAGCACCACAATAGACAGTGTTGTGCTTTCTACTTTCACCATCAAAATGATTTAAGAGAAACATGAGGCATAAGGATTACAATGAATAGATTGAGAGTCCAGAAATAAACCCTGACACTTATGGTTAATTGATTTTCAACAAGGGTACCCATTGTTTTCAATGGGGGAAATATAGTCTTTTCAACAAATGGTGCTGGGACAACTGGATATCCGCATGCAAAAGAATGAAATGGGACCCTTACCTTGCACCATATACAAAAACAAATATTTCTCCAAAGAAGATACACAAGTGGCCAACAAGCAAAGGGAAAGATGCTCAACATCATTAATCATCAGAGAAATGCAAATCAAAAGCACAATGAGATCCCAACTAGGATGGCTATAATCAAAAAGTCAGACGATAACAAGAGTTTTCAAGAATGTGAAGAAATTAGAACCCTCTACATTGCTTGTGGGAATGTAAAATAGTCCACAGTTGGACTAAAACTTCAATCCATGGTTAGTTAAATCCACGGATGTGAAACCTGGTTATACAAAGGGCTGACTGTATTTTGAAAACATTATTGTCCATGAAAGAACCCATTCACAAAAGGACATGTATCATATTATCTAACTGACATGAAATGCCTGGAATAGGCAAATCCATAGGGACAGAAAGTATCAATAGATTAGTGGTTGCCAGCAGCTGAGAGGTGGGAAGTTGGGGATAGAGAGTGACTGTTAACGGGTAAGGGGTTTCTTTCGGCGTGATGGGAATCATCTGGATTTAGATAGTGACGATGATTATACAACTTTGTGAATATAAAAACCACTGAATTACATCCTTTAATAAAGTGCATTTTTTAAAAAAAAATGTATGAGGATAGTCTATTATATTTACCCCTATCTTTATCCCTTCTGATGTTCTCTCATTTCTCTCTGAAGTTCCGAGACTTCTTGTGCTATCATTCCTTTGCTGTTTACAGAAACTTCCTACGGCTATTCTTTAAGGGTAGGGTTTTTTCAGCAAAGAAATTTTTTAGTTTTCCTTTGTCTGAGAATGTCTTCATTTCCCTTTCATTTCAGAAGGATATTTTTGACAGATATAAAATTCATGGCTTACAGGTCTTTTCTATCAGGCCTTGAAAAATGTGCCACTTTTTTCTGACCTCCATGGTTTCAGATGCAAAATCTGCTGTCGTTCACATTGGTGTACCCCTGTAAATATTGCATCATTTCTCTCTGGCTGCTTTCGAGATTTTTTTCTGTTGTTTTTAGTTTTCAGAAGATTAATTATGATTTACTTGATGTCAATGTATTTGGTTTTATCCTACTTGGGGTTTTCTTAGCTTCATGAATCTGTAGGTTTATATTTCCCCAAAAATTTTTGGAGAAATTTTCAGCCCTTTCTTTTTCAAATATTATTTTAGTCTCACTCTCTCTTTTCTCTCATTCTGGGATTTCAATGAGTCAAATGTTACCTCTTTTGTTATTGTACCATAGGTTCCTGATACTGTTGTTGTTTTCAGTTTGTTTTCTCCCTGTTTTTTTCAGATAGGATAGATTTTATTAATCTGTTTTCAAGGTACTAATTCCATTCTCTGTCATCACTCTACTACTGAACCCATCCACTGAGCTTTTTGTTTCTGAATTGTATTTTTCAGTTCAAAATTTTTGGGTTTTTATAACTTTTTCTGGCTAGATTTTCTATATTTTCATGTGTTTCAGGAGAATTTGTAACTTTTTTTTTTTTTTTTTTGGCGGTACGCGGGCCTCTCACTGCTGTGGCCTCTCCTGTTGCGGAGCAGAGGCTCCGGATGTGCAGGCTCAGTGGCCATGGCTCACGGGCCCAGCCGTTCCGCGGCATGTGGGATCTTCCCGGACCGGGGCACGAACCCGTGTCCCCTGCATCGGCAGGCGGACTCTCAACCACTGCGCCACCAGGGAAGTCCTGTAACTACGTTTTGAAGTATTTTTGTGATGGTTGCTTTAAAATCCTTGTGAGATGAGTCTAACAGGGCTAGAATGGATAAACAAATGCAGTAAACAGTACTGCATAAAGAGTGTTGGCATCTTTTCATTGTTTTTTTCTTATGTAAGTTATAATTTTCATGGTTATTTATATAATAAGTAATTTTCAATTATATCCTGAACATTTGGGATATTATATTAAGAGTCCAGATTCTCTTTAATCTTCTTTTAAAGCAGCAGCCTCCCTTTGAGGTGTATCATGGGACAGGTGAGTTTGCTTGCTCAGCTTAACAAGCCCCACTCACACCTTTTTTGATGAAAATGGGGCATCGGCTTGCACCACCTTGTTGCCTCCAAGTTGGGGAAAGAGTGTCAGCTCAGCTTTCCACTGGCTTCTACAGCACACCGACACCATGAAGGTTAGAAGCGACAATATCTGACACGAGTTTCAGTGCACGCGCCTGGGCACCAGCTCATGTTTGTGGGTTCTAGCTTGTATCTGCTTTCCCCAGACTTATGTCAATCTTCCCTTCCAATTTGCCCCCATCAATCTTCAGCATCAGAAGCAGAGGCAACAGCCTTACAGAGATTTATTACGCAGCTTCACAGTTACATAAGGTCTGCTGTAGCCGATCCTTTTTTGTATATATTCATATCTCCTAGCAGTTCTGCCTCTCTGATTGAACTTTGACCGACACACCAAAGCCAATATTTCTTCAACAGTTTACTGATCTCCCCATACTGAACTTCCATAATTTTAAGCAATAGTTGGGGATGGTGACATCATGATTTTTTAATAAATGTTGTGTTTTAGAATAGTTTTAGATGTATAGAAAAATTGGGAAGATAGTACAGAGAGTTCCCATATTCCCCACACCTTAGTTTTACCCTATTATTGAATCACAGCTTTATTGATATATTATATAATTCACATACCATACCACTCACCCATTTACAGTTTATAGTTCAATGGCTTTTAGTATATTCAGAGTTGTGCTTCCATCATCACAATCAATTTTAGAACATTTTCATCCCCTCTTTCCCCCAAACCTCTACCTATTAGCAAACACTTCCTATTTCCCTCCCACCTCCCCAACCCTAGGCAATCACTAATCTACTTCATGTTTCTATGGATTTGCCTATTCTGGATATGTCACATACTTGGAATCATACAATATGTGGTCCTTTGGATTGGCTTCTTTCACTAAGCATTATGTTTTCTGGGTTCATCCACCTTGTACCTACTACTAATATTTCACTTATTTTTATTGCTGAATAATATTCCATTGTATGGACATGCAAGAGTTTTAAAAATCTATTCACTAACTGATGGACATTTTTGGCTATTTGAATAATGCTGCTCTAAACATTTGAGTACTAGTTCTGGGTGAACATAAGTTTTCTTTCTTTTCTTTTTTTTGTTTTGGCTGCGCTGCCACATGGCTTGTGGGATCTTAGTTCCCCATCTAGGGATCGAACCCTGGCCCCCTGCAATGGAAGCGCAGAGTCCCAACCACTGGACTGCCAGGGAATTCCCATGAACATAAGTTTTCATTTCACTTGGGTATATATCTGAGAGTGGGGTTGCTAGGTTTACGTTCAGCATTTTGAGAAACTATCAGGCTGTTTTCCAAAGTGGCTACACCATTTTACATTTCCAACAGCAATGTACAAGGGTTCCAATTTCTCCACATCTTTGCCAACACCTATTATTAGCTGTCTTTTTCTTTTTATTATTATAGCCATCCTTTTTGATTATAGGGTGTGAAGCAGTAGCTCACTGTGGTTTGAATTTGCATTTCCCTGATGACTAATGATGCTGAGCATCTCTTCTCGTGCTTTGTTTGCCCTGTAACTATTTTCTTTGGAGTGATGTCCATTCAGACCCTTTGCCCATTTTTATTTTTATTTTATTTTATTTTTGTTTGTTTGTTTGTTTGCGGTACATGGGCCTCTCACCGTTGTGGCCTCTCCCGTTGCAGAGCACAGGCTCCGGACGCGCAGGCTCAGCGGCCATGGCTCACGGGCCCAGCCGCTCCGCAGCATGTGGGATCTTCCCGGACCGGGGCACGAACCCGTGTCCCCTGCATTGGCAGGCGGACTCTCAACCACTGCGCCACCAGGGAAGCCCTTTTGCCCATTTTTAATTGAGATATTTGTCTTTTTATTATTGAATTGTAAGAGTTCTTAATATATTCCAGGCACAAGTGCTTTATTAGGTATATGATTTGCAAAAATGTTCTCTCAGTTTGTGGGCTGTCTTT
Organism: Monodon monoceros; assembly: GCF_005190385.1. Taxonomy (NCBI): domain Eukaryota; kingdom Metazoa; phylum Chordata; class Mammalia; order Artiodactyla; family Monodontidae; genus Monodon; species Monodon monoceros. The sequence goes on along the minus strand of NW_021703770.1, from coordinate 64,959,546 downwards.
ACACTTCTTTGATGGTGTCTTTTGAGGCACAAAAATTTTAATGTGGATGATGTCCAATTTATTTACTTTTTCTTTTGTTACTTGTGCTCGTAACATCATCTTTTAACTGAAATCGTGAGCATTAACCTATTTCGCAACACCCTCACTGGCAGTAGAGTCATTTTAAAACAAAACAAAACTTGTAATTTTGATAAAATTAGTATCTCAGTAAAACTATAGCTTAAACTCTCATCAGATGAACTGGTGCATGTGCGCAAGGCACCACAAATGTCCGATACAGTCTACAACTTGCACCACTGAGATATGCTCTACTGATAACTGGCTCTTCGAGATGAGGGCCGGATATAATCTGTAAAATAAACCAGACTTAAAATGGGAAGCCCAGTGAAATGACCCATAATCTCCATTCCTACAGCTGTTGCCAAGATCATAACTAATATTCCTCATCTCCCTTCTCCACAATTCATTTTATATTTTCGTCGTCCTTGGTGTAGATATAAGAAATACAAAACAACTCTTTAAAGTGTGAAGACACTTTCTGGTTCTGGACTTACATTCTTTTCCCCAGGGTTTTGCTATCCTTTCCCCGTCAAAGTAAACCTTCTAGAAATTGACCCATACTATGCACTTTTATGAAGAATACATTACTCAGTGAAAGACAGTAAAAGCCCAAATAAAATCAGCTTCATTTTCTCTATTCTGATGTTATTTCCCCATAATAATCTCCTAGGGAAGCAGTATCTGATTTTATAACGTTCCATTGCCAATTATCTTAATGATTCTATATACCAGCAATTTATCAGGATCCATAACTGACAGTAGCAATTATTCATAATTGTAACTTTTTATAACCACATTTACATTTATATCACCTCTCTATCCATTTTCAGTGAGACAAAAAGGACAAATTACAAAGAACTAGCTTTTCTTTTGATTCTCCCCTTTAAGTACAAGAACAGGTAAAAGATATTTTAACATCCTGAAAGAACAAGTTTTTTTATCTTTTACACTTAGACTCTATGCACCTAAGCAGTTATAGAGTATTTGGTGCCTATGGTATCAAAATGAAGATCCTTCATTCTATGCTTCTATTACAGCATTTCTCACATTGAAGTGCGATTAAGATTTTCCACAATCATGTCTCTCATTGTGAGTTCCTTACGAAATAATGGCCATTCAAAATGTCTTCGTAGGATGCTGTATGTATTACATAAGTTATAATGACCACAACCAACGATCATTTTGCAAGAGATAACTAGTTGGTGGCAAGTAAGCAAAGCAATTCTAGGTAAAAGGACAAATCTGAATACCAGAGCTGATCAACTTCAATTTCTATACATCAATAATCTCTTCTCTACAAAAGAGCTGCATGTCTCAGATAGGAACTTCCCTAAAGGAATGATGAAACTTGAAGTTAAAGTGTGTACCAAATTTGATTCTGGACCTGGGAGGCAGCTGACTTCAATGACAGCCTCCTCTGTGAGCTGTATGGCCGGCCATGAGAAAGGGTCTGATGTGGGCTCAGAGCAGTAAGTAAAGAACCCTGCTTCACTGAAGGTCAGAACCTGCCTTAAAAATGCTCACAGTGGAAGTCTCGGGCCTGAACAGAGAAGAACCTGTAGGACATCAGAGGGTGAGAAGAAAGTGGGATCCCTGGCTTGCTCCTTGCCGGGGGCTATGAGTGGCTTTGTTCTCTGGCAACCCTCTTCAAACAGCACTTTCTCTGGATTCTGGCAACCCCACCGTTCATGCCTAGAGGTGGTAAGAGCTCCCTGCAATTGCTAGCACCAGGGTTCTTCCCCATCTTCTGTTGGTTTCCCTAAACCCTGCTCACACCTCTGTACACAGATGAATTATTCTCTTTAATTCCTTAGTTGAGTTGTGCTGCTTCCTGCTGGGACCTGAGGGATATGCCCGTGCTGCTGTGTGAGTCTCCTCACAGTCCCTGGGGGGATGGAGAGTACAGGTTTATTTACAGTTCACCTGTGCTCTGAGGGTGTAGACTTTTGAAGTCCCAGCCTTACGGAGAAGGAACACTTAGCCTGAGAATTCTTTTCTTCTTTTATCAGCTCACTAATGCTTTTAAAAAGATGATGTTTTACCTTTTATCCAGGACTCTCAATTGTTTTCAGCATATAACCACCATATTACCAGAAATGGAGGTCCTCTGTTTTTTTTGTGGCAGATGAGAATTTTTATCTCACACCCTTTTCCTCTCCACTCTCTATCCTCTTGATTTTGTACAACACAGGGGCTTTCAGTTTAGTTTAGCTTTGTTTTTGTTTTGCTTATTCTATAGTCAATGTTTTCCTGCTTTGACTATGAAAATATTCAATGCTGAATCAGAAAAATGTACTATGATTACCTTTCCTTTTCTATTTTTCCAGTTGATAATCAACTTTCCTTAATTTTCCTAGTTTTTCTTTTAATCTATGACTAATCTTTCTGTGCCACACTTATCCTAAACATCTTGACTGATAATTTGATTGGGTATAAAATCCAGGGATACAAATCATTTACCAAAAGATTTTTAAATGCATTGATCCATTGTCTTCTAATTTTAATGTTGCTACGGAAAAGTCTGATGCCATTCTGATTCCCAGTCTTTTGTATGTCTGTGTTTTTTCCTCTCTCTGGAAGGTTTTAGGATCTTCTTTTTTTCCCCCTACAATTCAATATAGTGAAGTTGATATGGGTATTTTCTTAAAATCTATTTTACTAGGCATTTAGCCACTAATATCTGGAAATTCTTATCCTTCAGTTTTGGACAATTTTCTCAAACTATTTGGTAACTTTCCCCACTTGGTTTTCCTTTTTTCCTCCTGGAACGCTTATTAGCTCGATGTGGTACCAGTCTTCTAGGACTGGTACTCTAATATTCTTATGTTTTATGTTCAAGCTTTGTCTGCTTGTTTTACTTTTGGTGAGATTTGTTTAACTTTTCCAACACTTCTATCAAATTAAAAAAATCTTTGATGATATTTTTATTTTCAAGAGCTTATTCTGGGAACTCTCTAGCGGTCCAGTGGTTGGGACTTTGTGCTTTCACTGCTGAGGGCCCGGGTTCAGTCCCTGGTCAGGGAACTAGGATCCTGCAGGCTGTGCAGCACGGCCAAGAAAACCCCAAACAAAACAAAACAAAAGAAGAGTTCTTATTCTCTGTTCCTTTTATATAACATATTTTTCTTGTTTAAATATGAACCGTCTTCCCTTATCTCTCTGGGGATATTAATTACAGGTTATGATTTCTTTTGGTCTCTATCTTTTGTGTCAGAGGCTATGCTCAAAGAACTGGTGACACACCAGAAAAGTAGATTAGAAACTCTGTGTAGGGAGTGGCTTGCAGACTGATAAGCGTCATTGTCAGTCAGTAGTTCTCTATACCACCCGCCCCACCACCTAGGGACATTTGACAGCAGTGTCCCCTCTACTCCTGCTCCCCCAACAAAGAATTATCTGGTCCAAAATGTCAGTAGTGCTTAATTAAGAAACCCTGGTGTGGGGGTATGGCCAGCATGCTTTCTCATTGTGGACCCCCTATGTCAATAGCTAAAGGACTTTCCTCTGGTGCGTGTGGTCAGTTTCTCCACGGAAGAATCTTCCAGTCCCCTACCAGAAGGTAAAAACCTGGATGCTCACGTTTAGAATGGGCAAAGGGAGGGTGCTGGCAGGGCTCTTGAGCTTTAATATGCAGACTTTTGCTTAAAATCCTGGTTTTACTCTTGTTCGCCTGACCAATCTCTTTGTTAGTATCCTCTCTAGTTCAAATTTCTCCAGAGGGATGGTCACCAGGCTGAGAGAGGTAGGAATGAAGATGTGACAATTCAATTTTTCCTTTTACAAACTTCTCAATGATCATCTTCTTCTTAACATCCTCACCTTTCAGGGTGCTGGTGTCTCTGCTTTCTGAGCCATACTGGGATCCTGTGAATCAAACTGGCTTGCTTCTGGCCAGTATCACCTCTGCAGGCACTTAGATTTGACCTCCCTGTGCTCTGCTAAGTCATTTATCATTCTTCCATCTGATTTCCCTCCTAGTATAACATGGTTTGGGGTTACAGATGTTTCCTAGATTCAGAGATAAAATTTAAGTTTCTGTTTCCTATTCTCGATGTGAGCAGAAGGCCCTGGAAATGTCTTTAAGAAGGAAGTAATCAGGACTTTATGCCAAACTGCAGAAAACTCTTATTCTCTCCATCTTTAGTTGCTTCAAGTTCACAATTAAGCATAGTGTCTTCCTTTGCAATACGACGATAGAAGCTCTTTGAGCCTCTCTCTTCTGAGCCCTCATGCCTCCATCACAGATGTACTATAGCTATTCTTTTTTATGCAAAGAGGACAAAAGTAATGAATAAATACTTTGGAGGCCCAGAGGAGAAATGAATACTTTGGTAGAACGCAGGAGGATTTGAGAGAGGGGAGTCTTTGGTTGAAATTTAAAGGCCGTTGAGCACCTGGCTGTCGAAGAAGGGAAACAGAATGGAGGGAGCAAGGTGGACAGAATTCTAGACAGAGCAAACTACAAGTAAAAAAAATGGGGCAATGTGCAAGAATTGATTCATCTAGTGAATTCATCTAATCTGCACTCGCGATAATCCTGTGAGGAAGATACAGTGATTATTAACATGCTCCTCACCACACATATGAGGAAACTGAGGCATAGAGAGGGGTAGCAACTTGCCCAAGGTCCCTCAGCTAGGAAGCAACGGAGAGGGTACAGGAGGCCCAGGCTGTGCAGCCCCACAGAGCATGATCTTTTTTTTTTCTTTTTTGCGGTACGTGGGCCTCTCACTGCTGTGGCCTCTCCCGTTGCGGAGCACAGGCTCTGGACGCGCAGGCTCAGCGGCCATGGCTCACGGGCCCAGCCGCTCCACGGCATGTGGGATGTTCCCGGACTGGGGCACGAACCCGTGTCCCCTGCATCGGCAGGCGGACTCTCAACCACTGCGCCACCAGGGAAGCCCGAGCATGATCTTTATGACCACACTAGACTGCCCCTTGGTGAGAAGTGTCACTACCGAGGTTGGTGAGAGCTGGGAGACAGGACTGGTGAGGAAGTTGGAAGCCAGTTTGTTAAAGGGTCTTGTATGACAGGCTGAGGGGTTTAGAATTCATCATATTTATCATGTTTCTACAACTCACTAGCCTGGGGATCCTAAGCAAGGCCAAACTAAGAATTTATCTCTAAGTCCTCTTGATCAATAGCTCCCATCCACCAAATGAAAAGTTCTCAATGCTTCTTTTTTCTGGGATGTTTCTTAAGTCCTAGGGCTGCGAGTTGCCTCCAGAGCAGCTGGGTTGGCCTAAACCATTTTTCAAATCTTACTGCTGTTCCAACTATCCCCCCACCCTGAGCTAGTATGGCCTCTCCCAGTCAGCGGCACTACTGATGCTCTCTGGTCAATTGACCTTTTGCAAATGGGTTCCTGATCACACATACCTTTGCTGACTGTCTCTGGAAGGATCAGAAAATGGAGCAAAAATCTAGAGAGACATTTACAGGAGTGTTTATATGCTGATAAAATATTCCTTGGAATGTGGGGCAATTTCTCATTTTGTTACCAGAGACTAACATGCGATGGGATCATTAAATAATTAATGGTCATGGATATATTTACATAAGTATGTTATAGTTATAATGAATTATATATTAAAGTCTCTTTTCACAAAACTGCAATACAGTCTTACACTGGTAGAAGATTTTGAGCCTACATGCTATTGAGCACCTGATAAAAAAAGTCAACAAATATGATTGAGCACCTCCTAAGTGTATGGGAGATACGAAGAAGGGTCAGGTATAGTCCAAGACTTCAAGCAATATATAATCTAACCATGTGCCATTTGGAATGATTTTATATACATTTTTGTTTGTTTCTTATTCTTCTTTCCATGTCTCAATTATAAATTACTGAAGTAAAAAGGTCCTGCTAGATATCGGCCCTTTTATCAGACATTCATACGTCTTACAAAACTTAGCACTGTGCTAGTGTCATACCAGGAGCTTAGTCATCATGGCTTCCTTTCTCATTTGCAACTCCTATATGCTTTAATGGTCTCTGCAATAAGGTAAATTCTTTATTCACATCAACAGTGGAAGACCTAAACATTTCTTAGTAGTATCATTTATTTCTGGATATATATTATATTCAACTAGTTAATTCTTTCCAAGTTCATGTAAATGTAAATAATATAAAAGTTACACTTTAAATTTTCTTCTGATTATAAAAGTAATACAGTATAGAAAATGGTTGAAAAAATAAAAATCACCCATAATTCCCCCACTCAGAGACAAGATTGTTAATGCTGCAAAATATTTCCTCTCCAGATTTTTATATTTATCCTGAGGAAAGCACCAGAAATGATAAGGGTCTTTTCATCTTTTATGCATATGGATGCCTATTATAACATTATTTATCATACTTAAAATTAAAAACAACATAATTGTTCAAAAGAGAGTAATTATTTTGGGGAAGTGTTCGTAAGAATTGGTATTAATTTTTCATTGGTAGAATTCAGCAGTGAAGTCAGGGCCTGGGTTCTTCTTTCTGAGTAGTTTTGATTCAGTCTTTTACTTGTTAAAGGCCTGTTCAGATTGTCTATTACTTCTTGAGTTAGTCTTAGTAGTTTGTGTTTTTCTAGAAAGTTTTTCATTTCATCTTACACTATGTGATGTTCAATTGTTCATAGTATTTCTTTATAATCCATTTTATTTTTCTATGGTTAGTAGTAATGTCCTCTCTTTCATTTCTGATTCTAGTAATTTGAGTCTCTACTTATTTCTTGGTCTATCTTGCTAAAGATTTGTCAATTTTGTAGACATTTTCAAAGAACCAGCTTTTTGTTTCATTGAATTTTCTCTACCGTTTTTCTATTCTCTATTTCATTAATTTTTGCTCTAATTTTTATTACTGAATTCCATTTGTTTGCTTTGAGTTTAGTTTGTTCTTTATCCAGTGTCTTAAGGTAGAAGGTTAGATTATTGACTTGAGACCTTTCTTCTTCTTGAATGTAGGAATTTATAGTCGTAAAGTTCCCTCTAAGCACTGTTTAGCTGCATCCCTTAAGTTATGGTATGCTGTATCTTCATTTTCATTCATCTCAGTGCATTTTCTTATTTCCCTGCTGAGTTTTCTTTGACCCATTGATATATCTTTTTCTACTCTTTCACTTTCAATCTATTTGTGTCTTTGAATCTAAAGTGTGCTGTAGGCAGCAAAAAGTTGGATCTGGTTTTTTAAATCCAGTTTCATAATCTCTGACTTTGGGTTGGATTATTTAATCCAGTCACATTTAATGTTATCACTGACATGGCTGAATTTATGCCTGCCATTTCACTTTTTGTTTCCTATATGTCTCAAGTCTCTTTTGCTCCTCTATTTTTCCTTTACTGCTTTCTTTTGCATTAAGTGAATATTTTCTAGTATAATACTTTAATTCCTTTAATTATTTTTTTCATGATTTTTTGGGTTATTTTCTTAGTGGTTGCTCTAGGGCTTTTCATATGCATCTTATCAGAATCTGTTACAGATTGACACTAACTATTCCAGTGAGATATAGAAATGTTACTCCTATTTAACTCTAGTCCTTCTTCCCCACTTTTGTGCTATTGTTATTATTTTACATATTATACCTATATATTTTATAAATTCAATAATATAGTTCTAAATATTATTTTATATAATTTTAAATCTTTTAAAAAAGGTGGAAGTAGACATCCACATGCAAAAAAAAAAAAGAATTTAAACACAGACTTTATAACTTTCCTAAAAAGTAACTCAAGATGGATCATAGACCTAACTGTAAAATGCAAAACTATAAAGCTCCCAGAGAGGAGAAAACCTAGATAATTGGGCATATAGTGATGCCTTTCTTAGAAAGAATACCAGGGACTTCCCTGGTGGTCCATGCTTAAGATTCCACACTCCCAATGCAGGGGGCCCAGGTTCAATCCCTGGTCAGGGAACTATATCCTGCATGCTGCAACTAAAAGATCCTGCATGCTGCAACTAAAAGATCCCACATGCTGCAACTAAAGATCCTATACGTGGCAAAGAAGATCCCATGAGCCGCAACTAAGACCCGGCATAGCCAAATACATAAATAAATATTAAAAAAAAAAGAAAGAATACCAAAGGCACAACCCATGAAAGAAATAATTGATAAGCTAGACTTCATTAACATTAAAAACTCCTGCTCTGTGAAAGATGATGTGAAGAGAATGAGAAGACAAGCCACAGAATGGGAGAAAATATTTGCAAAGGACACATCTGATAAAGGACTATTATCCAAAATATAAAAATAACTCTTAAAACTCAACAATAAGAAAACAAATAACCCAATTGAAAAATGGACCAAAGACCTTAACAGACACCTTATCAAAGAAGATATAAGGATGGCAAATAAACACACGAAAAGATGCCTCACATTGCAGGCCATCAGGGAAATGCAAATTAAAACAACAATGATATATCACTACACAACTATTACAATGGTCAAAATCTAGAACACTGACAAGATCAAATGCTGGTGAGGATGTGGAACAACAGGAACTCTCATACATCACTCATGGGAATGCTATACCCGTCACTCATGGGAATGCTATGCCCATCACTCATGGGAATGCTATACCCATCACACATGGGTACAGCCACTTTGGAAGACAGTCTGGCAGTTTCTTATAAAACTAAACATATTCTTACCATATAATATAGCAATGGTGCTCTTTGGTATTTACCCAAAGGAATTGAAAACATAGGCAGAACATTCTTGGACATAAATCACAGCAAGATCCTTTTTGAACCAGCCTAGAGTAATGAAATAAAAACAAAAATAAATAAATTACACTTAAAAGCTTCTGCACAGCAAAGGAAACCATAAACAAGACGAAAAGACAACCCTCAGAATGGGAGAAAATATTTGCAAATGAAGCAACTGACAAAGGATTAATCTCCAAAATATAAAAGCAGCTCATGTAGCTCAATATCAGAAACACAAACAACCCAATCAAAAAATGGGTGAAGACCTAAATAGACATTTCTCCAAAGAAGACATACGGATGGCCAAGAAACACATGAAAGGATGCTCAACATCACTAATCATTAGAGAAATGCAAATTAAAACCACAATGAGGTATCACCTCACACTGGTCAGAATGGCCATCATCAAAAAATCTACAAACAAATGCTGGAGAGGGTGTGGAGAAAAGAGAACCGTCTTGCACTGTTGGTGGGAATGTAAACTGATACAGTATGGAGGTCCCTTGAAAAACCATATGACCCAGCAATCCCAGTACTGGGCATATACCCTGAGAAAACCATAATTCAAAAAGATACATGTATCCCAATGTTCATTGCAGCACTATTTACAATAGCCAGGACATGGAAGCAACCTAAATGTCCATCAAGAGATGAATGGATAAAGAAGTTGTGGTACATTTATACAATGGAATATTACTCAGCCATAAAAAGGAACACAATCGGGTCGTTTGTAGTGATGCGGATGGACCTAGAGTCTGTCATACAGAGTGAAGTAAGTCAGAAAGAGAAAAACAAAGTATATTAACACATATATGTGGAATCTAGAAAAATGGTACTGATGAACCTATTTTCAGGGCAGGAATAGAAACGCAGACGTAGAGAAAGGACTTGTGGACACAGGGTGGTAAGGAGAGGGTGGGACTAATTGAGAGAGTAGCATTGACATACATACACTACCATGTGTAAAATAGGTAGCTAGTGGGAAGCTGCTGTATAGCACAGGGAGACGAGCTCGGTGCTCTGTGACCACCTAGAGGGGTGGGCTTGGGGGGTGGGGTGGGGGGGAGGCTCAAGAGGGAGGGGATATATGTATATGTAGAGCTGATTCACTTTGTTGTACAGCAGAAACTAACACAACATTTTAAAGCAATTATACTCCAATTAAAAATAAATAAATAAAATGAGATGCCATTAAAAAAAAAAAAGAAAACTTATACCACACAAAAACCTGCACATGGATATTTTTAGCAGCTTTATTCATAATTGCCAAAACTTGGAATCAAAATGTCCTTCAGTAGGTTAATGGATAAATTAACTTTGGTACATCCAGGCAATGGAATATTATTTAGTGCTAAAAAGAAATGAGCTATCAAGCCATGAAAAGACATGGAGGAGGAATCTTAAGGGCATATCCCTAGTGAAATAAGCCAATCTGAAAGGCTGCATACTGTATGGCTGGAACTATAAGACATTCCAGAAAATGAAAAAATAGGAAGACAGTAAAAAGATCGGTGGTTTCCAGGGTTGGGGTGGATGAAAGTGGAGAGACAAATAGGCAGAGCATAGAGGATTTTTAGGGCAGTGAAACTGGTCTGTATGATATCATAATGATGGACATATGTCATTGTACATTTGTCCAAACTCATAGAATGTGCAACACCAAGAATAAACCTTAAGGTAAACTGTGATCTTTGGGTGATTATGATGTGTCAGTATGGGTTCATCCTTGGTAAAAAATAATGTGCCATTCCCGTTAGCAATGTTGCTGTTAAACAACAACAGGACAACGAAAACCTTCCCCCAGAATATCTTCTTCGTAAATTCCACTTTCTCTTCATTGACAAGAACTGTTTTCATGACCACTGTCATCTTCAAAAGAGTTTGAAAGAAATATCTTAGCTCTGGAGTCTCTGTAGTTGAAAAAGACAAGGGGGAAGACTAAGTGGCATCTGGGTCATCAACCCATTATGTGACACACCCCAAGTTCATATAGCTAGTAAATGGTGCAGGACAACTCTCTTAGCCTCTCTAACAATCCGCCTGCAGGTGTTCAAAGATTAGAATATACAAGTGATTAGTATAACGTTTTGCAGTTTTATGACTTTTAGATTTGTATCCACAGAGCCAAACAGAGGACTGAGAGAATTCATGATCCATGACATTAAGATGACATTAAGAGGGCTGGAAAGCCGTTGTCTGAGAAAGATCTAAAAAGAATGCAGATTCAATCATGCAATAAAAGGATTAGTTTAATTCAGCTAGGGTTAACAAGGGGAGGGTGGCAGGTGGTTTGTAGAATTCCATCTACCAAAATCAACATGTAATAAATAAAAAATAATACAAATACAAATTAAAAATAATAAAGCTGAAAGAAGAAAGGTAAAACAAAGCCAGGGAGCAAGTATTAGAATCCTGTCTTATACAGCTTCTGTTTGCAAGCATGTATCCTCAGGGCTGTGTCCTGCCTGGACTCTCACCTGGTAAGTAGCCGTCTCAGGGTCTAATGGTCAGCATAGTCATCTCAACTTGCCCAGGATGTTACAACTTCACTTCTGTCCAGCTAAGTGTCCTTCCAACCATTCTAAATTATATCTAAATTTAGAATTAAATTTAAATATAATAAATTGAACCAACCCACAAACAATACTTTTGTGTAAGGTACAGGAATAAGTAATCATTGGGGTAATCTATATTTGTTGTTTAAAGTGTAGTGCTTAAGGAATCTGACACATCACCCATGTGCTTTCAGCTTTACCTGCATTATTGATTGCAGACTTGTAATTTTAAATTAATAGGCATAATAATTTGGCTAATTTTATGAATAGTTCTTACATTTTTAGGATAATTTGAGATTCACTAAATTAGCATTAAATTAGCTCATGAGTTGTTTTGCTTGTAACGATTATTTACCTTAATATCTTAAAAGAGAACAGTAAATATGTGAAATTTGCAAATGTAGTTGAAATATTTAAGGAAGTGATGAAATAACTTGGGGAATTTGTAAATGGGAATGATTGTTAAAAGGAATTTAGCTTGTTTAGTTTGATTTAATCAAATATTAATAAAAGAATGAGTAAAAATGATTCATATTTTATCAGAATTATAAATAGAAGAATATGACTTGTAAATTGCACTTAAAATGTAAGGGAATTAGGTTTTAAATTTTGTAATGTTAATAACTAAATATTAATTTAAAATTAAAGTAGCCATAAATAGTCCTTTCTCTGCACAAAGGCCCCTCTTGGACTTCAAAGGCTACTTGTTGACACATTTTCATTCTGGATGAATAGAGGCTTTATGTAGCAATTCAGTGGTTACGCAGCCCAGAGCACTTGTCTACACAAGGACAATAAGCTGGTTAATGCCAAATATGAAGGGAGCAGCAGGTTCCAAGAGCTCGTGGTGCACTCCGGTTATCGGAAGGCATCTTGCTCTAAGATCCCAGCCACTCTAGTCCTCTCATGACATTCTACTTAAAACCATTTTTTCTAACGATAAAGAGAAACATGGCCTTGAATTTGGGCAAACCTGTCCCATTCAGCAGGTTTGATTACTCTGACAATGGAGCTGAATTTACACTGCTCAGAGGATACCTGAACAAATGGCTTTGGGCCCATGGTCTCTTGGTGAGAGGCTCCAAGACCCTCCAGAAAAGGGAGAATTTGATATTTTCTGTAGAACAAGTGAGTTTAGGTTGTATCAATATCCTTCCTTGTTCAATAGAACTTCAGTTTATTTATCTTGGTTACATCAAAATTGCTGAAGTATCATTCAATTCACTGTCCTCTGTGGAGTACTTTCCTTTTTACGTATCTAAATTGATTATCAGTAGAATAAAGTCCTGTTTCGTCAGGAGGAAGGGCGGGCTTACTTGGTTGTTCTTTATGGCATCTCCCTTATGTGGAGTTGCAGGAGAAGGCATTCACCAACGGGTTTTCGTGAGTTTGACGTTTGTTGGTAGATGTGCCCCTTGAAGTAGGCAACAGTGTCTCTGTCTTTGATAATGAGTCACCTATTCCTTGGTGACAATCTGCTTCCCAAGTAGTCAAGAACCCTCTAATGCACTCCTTCCTAAAATCTCTATTACTTCAGCAAAGCTTCCTTTGTCAAGTGGCTTTATTTTAATTTTAAAACATTTACCCGACACTTTCAAGAGTAATCTCAGTTCCAAAGCCCTATTGTGTGAGAGGACAGAAGAATTCACAACAAAACGGCTTCCCTGATGGCAAGGCAGACACACTGGGAACAGGTCGCTCAGCCCTTTGGCTTCCAGAGGTGATGTCTCACCACACAGCGTCCTCAGGGCGGCAGGGATTTGGGATGGGTCTCCAGCCACATCTTGGGCGCAGGCCTCCGTGCCACGGTCTGTGCCTCCTGCAGGCCTTCCACGTGGCCACAGATCCCATCTGTCCTGGGCCCTTACCTGTGCCCTCTCTCAGCTCTGTTAACATCCTTGCCTTCCGAGTCTGGCGTCTGGCCTGGGCTGTCTCTGCTTTCTCCAGCTGGGGCACCAGACCCAAGTGTGGAAGAGAGTGTGGCTGGGCCCCCGCCCCCATCGGGAACACAATGCTCCTTACTTTCACGTGCTACAAACCACCTGGAGAAATGTACATTCTGACCTATCTTCCTCCTCTCTTTCTTTCTCTCCCTTTCTCCCTCCCTCCTTCCCTCCTGCTCTGTTTCTTTTTACCGTTCTCCCTTCCTCCCTCCCTCTCTCATTCCCCCTCTCTTTTTGTCTCTTCCTTTCTTTCTACTTTCTTTTCCCCTTCCTTCCTTTCGTTCCTCTTGTTACTAAGAATCCTGTGCCTAATTAAGGTTATGTGATTTCTGTCTCTTCTATAAACTTGAGTTATACTTCAGAACATCTCCTTCTACACCCATACCAGGATTCAGGGGAAAAGATGTGTGGTGGTGGTAGTGCTGTGCTGAAACGCATTTTGTTATGCAAATGGCAGCCTTTTTAAAATGGCCTTCAATTCAAAAATGGCTGCCTAGATTCACTGTGGATACTTGTTTATAGTGTGTCAAATAAGACTCTGAAGATAATTTTCTTTATATCACTTGTCTTTACATCACTTGTCTCTACTTCCTTTGGAAAAACAAGGCTCAGTTTTTTTTTTTTAATTCACTCTTTAGAAAAAAATAATGTTCCTACTAAATTCTGGTGACATTACTGTTGTTGGTTCTCGGAATCCCCATCAGTAGCTGTCACTGATGATAAAACTTATGTTCAAAATAGCTTGCCCATTATGCAGGGATGGGGAAAAATTGTTTTCCATAATTAATTTTTAAAAATCCCGAATAAAGAGGATATGTTTTTTTTTTTTTTCTTGTTTTTTTTTTTTGCGGTACGCGGGCCTCTCACTGCTGTGGCCTCTCCCGTTGCGGAGCACAGGCTCCGGACGCGCAGGCTCAGCGGCCATGGCTCACGGGCCCAGCCGCCCCGAGGCATGTGGGATCTTCCCGGACCGGGGCATAAGTTTTGTTAAAAAACAGAATTGAACCGAGAAAGTCTGAAGATCTAATTGGCCTTATTCAATGATTCATGAATCAGGCAGCACCCCATATAGCAAATACAGGCGTACCTCAAAGTATTTCGTGTTTGGTTCCAGACCACCACAACAAAGTGAATATCGCAATAAAGCAAATCATGAATTTTTGTTTCCCAGGGCATATAAAAGTTTTTTATACTTTACTGTAGTCTATTAAGTATACAATAGCATTATATCTAAAGAACAATGTCCATAGCTTAATTAAAAAATACCTTATTGCTAAAAAATGCTAACCATCATCTGAGCATTCAGTGAATTGCAATCCTTTTGCAAAAGTAACATTAAAGACCACTGATCACCATAACAAATACAGTAATAATGAAAAAGTTGGAAATAATTTGAGAATTACCAAAATGTGACACAGAGACAAGAAGTGAGGAAATGCTGTTGGAAAAATGGCGCCGACAGACTTGCTCAACGCAAGGTTGCCGCAAACCTTCAATCTGTAAAAAAATGCAGTATCTGCGAAGTGGAAGTGCACTAAATCGAGGTATGCCTGTCGAGAGACGCTCAGAGAGGTTGTGCAAAATAGAAGGTTTTTATGGGCAGAAGGAGGGTGGGGCAAGACGGTATTAGTAAAAGAAAAGAAAGGGTTGTTTCAGGCCTGGCCTCCTTCTTTGGGAGGAAAGGAACAGCAGGGGTCTTTATCCTGACGATTACCCCAGCAGTGTGGACCAGGAAATTTCAGATTGTCATTTCTGGGAGGGATTCAAACTGCAATTAAGTCTCAGTTTGGTATCGTTGGGGGCAAATGACTCCATTTTGGGCCTTCTGCTGTTCTTTCTTTTTTCCTTTTTTAAAAAACAGTTTCTAGTCCTTAATTTTGGAACTGAGGACACTGCAGTCATTATTTTGTATGGCATGTGCTCTATAAATTATACTGGCTTGTGTATTCTTTCCTACTTTTTTTTTTTTTTTTAACTCTTGTAGCAGCAGCTGGTCTCATACACTTACCAAAGACACTGGGTTTCCTCCCTGTGTTGTCATGTCAGATGTGGTCAATGAGATCCTGTTTCTGCAGGAACAAGTACGGCTTCCTGCATGCTGCAGAAGCAGAAGCTGCCTCTGAGAATTAATAAATTCCATACAGAAGAGTATTCTACAAATTATCATTATAAATTAACTTTACAAGAGAGGACTCTCTAATGACAGCTAAACATTGTTGATACCACTCTATGTGCACTTCCAGTTTCCCAATCTTTGCCAGAAGACCTTGAGCAGATCAAGGAGATGCTGATAATGTTGCTGGGCCTGGCACCCCATTATACCCTTCAGGTACTGTTTAGCTGAAAGGAACACCTTAAATCTGTGAGGCTGACTCCTGTTAATTTCAAAGATGGGCAGGATTCTTGCTTGGGTTTGGGCGGTCAGTAGAGGCAGTGGGATGGGCCTGGACCCTTAGAGGAGCTCATATTCAGTAAAGTGAAACAGTAGGTCAAAACTGCACACTGCACTTTGTTACCCTCCCTCCTTAAAAAAGGACCCATTTATCATGCTGCCAGTTTCTAGTTCTGCCAACATTATTTCTGTCACTTCCCTGGCATCTAAAAATCATTTAAATACGAACATAGCGCTAGCACTACTAAGCATTTACTATGAGCCAAAGGCAGTTATTTAATTCTTTCAACAGCTCCTTGAAGAAATTATTATCTCCAACTTGCAGACAAGGAAACTAAGACTCGAAGAAGTTAAGAAACGTGCTAAAAGTCCAGCAGAACACCAAGAGGTGGACGTGGATGTGATCTGCCCTGAGTTCAGGCAATGAGGAGGTGCACTGGCTGCCGAGATTTAAATATAATAACAAAACTGACGAAAAGTCAGACTCTCTTTTTTTTGGCATTTAAAAAATTTGTGGTAAAATGTACGTCACATAAATTTACCATCTTACCTACTTTTAGGTGTACAGCTCAGTGGCACTAAGTCTATTTATAGTATTGTGCCACCATCCCCAGCATCCATCCCCAGAACTCTTTTCATCTTGCAAAACTGAAAATTTGAACGAATTAAACAATAACTCCTCATTCCCCCCTCCTTCCAGTCCCTGGTAACCACCGGTCTACTTTTTGTCTCAATAGCTTTGACAACTCTAAGTACCACATACAAGTGGGATCACAGGGTCCTTTTGTGACTGGCTCATTTCACTTAGCAGAATGTCTTCAAGGTTTATCCATGTTGTAGTATATGTCAGAATTTCCTCCCTGTTTAAAAGGCTGAATGATATCCCATTGTATGTATATACCGCATTTTGTTTATCTATTCATCCATCAATGTACTCGTGCGTTGCTTCCACTTTTTGGCTATTATGAATACTTTCCTATGAACGCATATGTGTGTGTGGGGGGTGTGTGTGTGTGTGTGTCTGCATGCATGTGTGCACGTGCATGCGTGTGTTTAAATCATTATATACCAGCAATTCTAGATAATGTCAGGGATAAAATATTCCTTCCAGAAAAAAGTCTTTTGCTGGCCACATTTTAAGCAATTGTTGTGGGTATTATGGAATTTTAATAATAGAGTATATGCCTCAAAACTAGCACTTTTTTTAAAAACTAGCACACTTTAAAACTTACTTTTCCTTTAATAAACACTGGATTCTACATGGAAGTGATCTGAGAACAAGAGTTATAGAGTCTTCCTCTATCTATTTAGAGAAATTAGTGATGGGTTGAAATTGTTTGAGCTTTGCTTTGAGTGCAGTTCAGATCTTGAACCCCTGTGGAACTACCTATTCCTGTGTTTAAATACTAAATTTAAAATAAACAATGATAGCACATGATTGTAAATACAAAGAACAGAACTTGAGTCACTTTAATGCTGTCATTCTATGCAAACAGTTTGGACATTTTGTTTTTCTTTAAAATTTAAAGTAATAAAACAACTGCCAACTCTGAGGTATAATCTGTTCACTTATTAAATATTTGGCTGAATTTGGATATCGTTAGCTTCGAAATGTACTTTTAAAAAACTGTTAATTGTTTTAAAACTAAAGAATTAATCAAGAAAATAATGACCATTTACCAATTATCACATAAATATTACTGAAAAAGCTTTGTTGTACAGCAGAGGGGATGTTAAAAATAATGGCTTACTCAGGTTGTCAAATATTCTAGGTACATCAAAGTCACAAGCTTATACGTAGCAGGGCATGTGTTCAAATCCAGATTTGTCTAATTCTAAGCTTTTTACCCCTACTCTAGGCTGTTATTAGTAAGCATGCCCATTTTCTAAAGATAGTCTACTATCTAGCAGTACCGTGTAATGGTTAAAACACCTCCTACAGAGCAAGTACAATGTCATGGTGAACATGGCACTCTCCCTCTCCTCTCAGTGGAAAGGAAAAACTGTGTAATAGGTGGAGTGTTTTTTAAAAATTGACTGGTATTTTGGGTTTTATATCGCTTTTGTTTTGAGTGTGGAGCAATGCAAATCAAGATCATTTTCTATTTCTGCCTAGATGGAGAGCCCGGCATTGTGCTTGTAAAGCCCAGTTACCTTTTACCCATCCTACCCTATGTGGTTGTAAGGGTGGCCCTGAGTTTGCCAGCGAACCAGTACCCAACTGGTTGGCACACACACCTTACCTGCTTCTAGTGGACTGAGGAAGAATATTCTGGTTTGACTCAGGGCAGAGGAAAGAGACTTAAGTGGGAAAGACAGGAATGCTTAGCTCTGTGTGTGTGTGTGTGTGAGTGTGGGTGCACGCACACACACGCACGCGCATGGGGCAGAGGGGCAGTAGAGGTTTCCCTAGATGTAAATAAAAGTAAGGAGTTGGGAAAAAAAAAAAAAGTAAGGAGTTTGAGGATTGCTCTCTATGGTGGGGTGTATAAGGTGGGGTGAACTCTGCCTTAGTGGGGAGTCCATCCAGACTGGCCAATCCATGCTGAGGCTCTGAGTGGCTAGGAGGGTCCTCCTGCCACCACTGGAGAGCATTGCTGGGGTGAGGGGTGGTCCCTGAGTCCACCAGACAGCTGGCACCCGCCGGTCAACTGCAGCATCATACGGCTGGAGAACCAGTTTTCTGGTATTGCATGAATTCAGAAAACTTGGCTGACTTCACGGGGATGTGGGACAGGGGGGAAGCTCAGAGCCTGACTTTTTCTGATTCAAGAGGATGAGAATGAGAAGCGCGTTTAGTTGATTTTAGTAAGAATGGAATGTGACATTTCTTGCACCTGAGTGGTGAAGAGTAAAAGTCCTTGCTACACAAATAAACAAGCAAGGGCAACGCAGAGGGAAGAGCAACGCTGGGTGAAGCAGAGCGCATAGGGAGCACGTGGGAGGGGCAGCGAAAGCCTCCTGGGAAGAGAGGTCCAAGCCTAGAATGGGCAGCATGAGCTGGGAGAAGGGGTACTGGGACGCACCAGAGGAAAGCGCTCCAGGCAGAGGGAATAAAGGCACAAAGGCCAGATGGGAGAAACAGCAGGAGTCCCTGAACAGGTCGGGTGGCTGGAGAAGAAGTTATAGGGGGGAGGGTTGGCACCAGGTGAGATAAGCTGGAGACAGATCAGGAAGACCCCACTCTGGGAAAGTGGGGATTTATCCTGAGGGCAATGGGGAAAACAGTTGCTGTGTTTTATGCAGAGGCATGAGGGGATGAGATGTAGGCTTTGGGAAGATCACCCTGGTGGCCAAGGGGAAAACAGACTGTCGTAGGGCAAGACCAGTCAAAGGAAGCTAAGTCAGGAGGCCATATCTGATGTTCTGTGAAGCATCATCAGAAATCTATGAAAGCCTTGAGGCACCCCAAAGCTGCATTCTTCACGAATCCCATGATAAATTCGTTCTCCATAGGCACCTCAGATTTTATATGTTTCCTAAGGCTGCTGTAACAAAGTATCACAAAGGGTGATTTAAGACAAAAGAAATTTATTCTCTCACAGTTCTGGAAGCTGGAAGTCTAAGATTAAGATGTTGGCAGAGGGCTTCCCTGGTGGCACAGTGCTTAAGAATCCACCTGCCAATGCAGGGGACACGGGTTCGAGCCCAGGTCTGGGAAGACCCCACATGCCGTGGAGCAACTAAGCCCGTGCACCACAACTATTGAGCCTGCGTTCTAGAGCCCGTGAGCCACAACTACTGAGCCCATGTGCCACAACTACTGAAGCCCACGCACCTAGAGCCCATGCTCTGCAACAAGAGAAGCCACCTCAATGAGAAGCCCGCGCACCGCAACGAAGAGTAGCCCCTGCTCGCCACAACTAGAGAAAGCCGGCGTGCAGCAACGAAGACCCAACGCAGCCAAAAATAAATTAATTAATTTTAAAAAAAGATATCGGCAGAGCCATGTTCTCTCCAGGGCTCTGGGGGAGAATGTGGTCCATGCCCAGCTTCCAGTATTGCCCGCAATCCTCGGCATTCCTTGGCTTGTAGATGCATCACTCCAGTCTCTACCTCTGTCATCACATGGCTCTCTCCTGTGTGTCTCTGTGTCTTCATACTGTCTTCCCCCTGTATGCCTGTCTGTTCTCCTCTTCTTATTAGGACATCAGTTAGATTGGATTCAGAGCACACCCTACTCCAATATGATCTCATCTTAACTAATTGTATCTGGAAAGATGCTTTTTCCAGATAAGGTCATATTCTGAGATTCGGGGAAAGACATGAATTTTGAAGGGACACTCTTCCAACACAGGTTTCGTGTGAGCACATCAAAGCTGATCACTGCTGGCTCTGAACCCAGAGGCTCCGGGCTGCTGCCTCGATAGGTACTTTCCTTTATAGAGTTAACCTCAATGCATAGAGGGACTAGCGTATTCCAGAAATACGTTTCCTTCGATAGTTATGCATAGATTATTGTACAGATTCACTTGGCTTTTTCAAACCTGGAAAGGCTGTTATTCAAGTTCCAGGGAGTAGAAAGACTGTAACAAGCATCAGCCCTGCTTAAGTGTATTTTCCAGTGAGACAACATATATTTTCAACTCAACATAACCTTACTCCATGAAAACAGAAGCCAAATAAATTGTTCTTTAAGGCATAATGCTATGCCAACATCCATGCTGATTTTATTAAACACTAAAGGGAAAGTTTGAGTAATTGTTTTAGGGGCAATAATTTTATTTTAATTTTGAGGCTAACATCTGTGTATAATTTGGAAACTTATCAAAAAATTGAGACAGAAAGCTTGTATTTTGTCACCAAAAGTTAGTTTTAGCTATTTACCAAAATGAGAAAACCAGGACATTAAGAAACTGAGTTAAATTCTTATTATATCATATTGCATATGTATTTAGTACAAAATAGTGACACAGTATGATTGTCAGAACTATGTCTCTCTTTCTGCAGAAGGAATACATCTCTAGTATATTGTAAGATGAGTACTTTAACATTTTCCTTGCTTTCAGTCTGGAGTAGAGCACTTAAGCTTTACTGTTTCTCTGTAAATTCAGACCATGTAGTCCACAATGATCAAAACTACTTTAAAGACTACACATAGAGAATAAAATTTAAGGAGCTTAGGTCTGTTTTTCTGGTCTGTGGAGAGAGCTCCTTTTGGGTCCTGAATCCATCATGAAACATATTGCTTATTTCGTCTAATGAGAAGTTATATTTTATCAGACTGCCATTAAAGCTCTTTTCTAATTTGTTCATAAAAGTTTTGAACTGGAAGGGCAGGAACAACGGCCCTATACACTTCTCCTCAGGTTTACATCACCCTTTGGTAATAAGCACCGTCAGCCACAGGCAAGTCCACTTCACTGTACCATCACCAGGCCTAACCTAGTTTTCCCAAATGCCTAATGGTGTGGGATGGGAGACTGCCAGGTGTCTTGCTAAACCCACTAACGTTATGCCTACTTACCTCTTTCTTTATGTGACTTGTTAGTAACTAGGTGTCAGGGTAACTATGCCAAAAAAGCAATGAGGTTAATCGTAGCTGATTTGTTAGTGAACCCGTTGTATAGCTCTCAGTGGTCACATCTTTCTTTATTAGGAAAAAAAATATTTTACAGTTTTTGAATCCTGACCAGGATTAACATTACCAATACACAGTTTCCAGATATAATAATAACCCCACTCATTGCCGTTTTATTGAGTGGCTACTCTGTGCCAGGCATGGTATTAAGTGCTTTCTTTACATTATTTCATTACATTTCTATTACAAGCCTAGGAGGTAGATTTTACTCCCAGATGGAGAATGAGGGCCAGGGCTATTTAATTGCTTTTGCAGATCCACACGGCTTGTATGAGACAGCCAGTGTCAACCGCACATCTGTCTAATTTGTGAGCCCATGCTCACAGCTACAGCTCTGATCACCTGATGATATCCTGTGCAAATCAATAATGCACTTCCCAAATGTTTGTGTTATCTGCTAAGCGTCTCCCTTCTCTAGGAACCATGTCTTATTTCTCTCTTTTTACCCCCAGTGTTTAGCACGGTACTTGTTACCTAAGAAAGTTCTCAATAAAGTTTTGTTAAGTAAACGCATTAAACAACGTCTTCCTGGGGCTTCCCTGCTGGCGCAGTGGTTGAGAGTCCGCCTGCCGATGCAGGGGACACAGGTTCGTGCCCCGGTCCGGGAAGATCCCACGTGCCGCGGAGCGGCTGGGCCCGTGAGCCATGGCCGCTGAGCCTGCGCGTCCGGAGCCTGTGCTCCGCAACGGGAGAGGCCACAACAGTGAGAGGCCCGCGTACCGCAAAAAAAAAAAAAAAAGTCTTCCTATGTCTGACAATTAGGAGGCCTTTTGCCTTATCCAACACCTATCTTCTTGCCTAGGAATATACAGATAGTGGCACAATGATCTCTGTGTTTCTGGCAGTCAGGGGTTCTCATAATATCCTCTCTATCCAAGGCTTAAAGAGAGCCTTTGTCTTAGTTTTTACAATATAACGATCATCACCTGTGCAGAGAACACGACGCAAAATGGAAAACGGCCCTTTTCTTTCAGGGCCATTAACTTTTCACCGACTGCCAGATGTGAACTTATGCCTCCTATATTCTTTGTCTCTAAACACAAATTACTTCTCTTATTGCCTTTAATCTTATTCTTTATGAAATGGATGGCCATCTTTAAATCCATAATATATTGGGGTAATGCCCTTAAAACTTTGAACACTGAACACTTCTAGGCCTAAAGACTCATTCTTTTAGTTATTCATGAAATCACATTTAAAATATAATTTTAATATTGTCAGAATACTGGGAGAAGAATAAGTTAATAAATATTCCCTAATACTTTAAGAATTTTGAATTATGTGTATATACATAGCAATCTCAAAAATGGAGAAAAAAGCAAAAATTCTTTATTTTTGTCTATTCTTTAAAATAGACATATACTCTATTTTGGCTTTTACTAACATCTACCAATTTCTTCCTCCTTGCCTATTCTCTCTCTCCCTCACACACACACACACACACACACACACACACACACACAGAGGAATACATGCTCAGCCAGTATGCTTTGATAGCTATCCCTTGCCAGCCAGGAATACTGTGTTTGGGGTCAGTACTCTGGAATGGGCTTGACATTCAACTTAATGTGGTCCCTAACATTAGTTCCCAGGGAGGGAACTGGTTGGCAGAAACCAAGACCTTCCCTACTCAAGGGTTGAATGCATCAAACAGATGAACTTAGCAAATGCCAGAAACAACGCTGAATTCAGGAGAGCCATTTGCTGAGATACCCAGATAGGAAGGAATAAAGCTGGAGCTTCTCCAAGTCATAGCGGAACCAGATAAAGGTCACATGTGGGGTGGGAGTGGAGGGAGAAATGGATAAAGGAGATCAACTGTATGGTGATGATAGGAAACTAAATTTTTTGTGGTGAGCACGCTGTAGTGTAGACAGAAGTAGAAACGTAATGTTGTACACATGAAACTTAAAAAAAAGAAGCCAGATGTGAATCTGGGTTAAAGAGAATACCATGGCAAACAAATGGAAAGAGAGGTCTGTCCACCGATCTCATCAGGAAGGTTTGTCCACTTTTTATCTCCCTTTGTCCATGCTGTATATCTCATAAAGTGGTAGAAATTCATTGCCTCCTTTAAGTGCTGCTTATACAGCTATTCAATTCATTTAGTTAATTCACTCATTAACCACCATTATTAGGAACATTACTAGATGTTAAGGATGCAAAAATGAGTTAAGTCAATATATTTTCAGAGTAGCAAGCGAACCAATCATGCCCATCAGTACACCTGTTCTCTATCATAACATAAAACAAAGCAATTAGAAAGCTTTAGCTCTAAATCAATATTACAGGTAACAGGAAAAGGGATACATTATTATGTGGTATGCATGCTTATCAAAGTGCTTATAAATGTAGCATTAAGTATTTTAAACATATGATGTGTATATCTCAAGCCTTACCAAGATATGATTACAAAATAAAGGCACCTGTATGTCCCAGACCTTACCATGATGTACTATTTGATACATCTAAAGTCA
The DNA here is from genome assembly GCF_005190385.1 of Monodon monoceros. Lineage (NCBI taxonomy): Eukaryota > Metazoa > Chordata > Mammalia > Artiodactyla > Monodontidae > Monodon > Monodon monoceros. The sequence goes on along the minus strand of NW_021703770.1, from coordinate 64,935,842 downwards.
CACTTCCAATAATAAATTATTATGCATTGAGTGCTCAATTGTGAAATTACTGCTTTTCAGTGTCTCATCTACTTTTCCTCTTGCTCCCCTTCTATATTCACACATACACACACGTGCACACATTCACTTTATTACTACTATTAAGTTCGGACGCGCAGCCTTAGCGGCCATGGCTCCTGGGCCCAGCCGCTCTGCGGCATGTGGGATCCTCCCGGACCGGGGCACGAACCCGTGTCCCCTGCATGGGCAGGCGGACTCTCAACCACTGCGCCACCAGGGAAGCCCCAGGCTAGAGCTTTTTAATGAAACTTCATTCAGTGCTTGAGGGTAACACAAGCATAACCCAGAGAATAATGTCAAACTGCTACTGAAAATTTACTACTCTTAGAGTCCACAAAACATGACCTCAGAGTTGTTAAATAAAGTAGCTCCTGCCTCCAAATGGAAGGCTCGACTCACTCTACCACAAATGCTCCCATAATGTCCCTTCTAGGGAGTCCAGACCCAGCAATGCACCTGGGCCTAGAGAGAGAAAAACACTGTCCTCAATGCCCTCACTTCCTGATTTAGGAGGATTGTCTTCCCAGGATGAGTAATACTGAGGAGAATCATCCCCTTACAGGGAACCACACTTTTAAGTATTAGGCTCACCTACCTCAGCAGGTCCCACCCTCCCAGACCACATTTATTAATATTAGGCTGTCTAGTTTATGTAACACCACATGTGGGCCACCAAGAATCCAGCCTGGAAGCATTACCACAAGCCAAATACAATTCCTTTACAGCCTTTCCTCCAGCATGTGGTGAAGAGTAGAATGGTCCTTCACACACCCCTACTACAGCTGGGTTTTCATTCCTGATCTCCCGTAAACAAATGCTTGGGCAAGAATCCATCAGCACATCACCCAAGAACAACCAGCAATTTTCAGACATAAGAAATTCTAAATCTAGATTGAGAAAAAAATTATAACTCTGCAGGAGCATAACTGAGCTTAAGATACACCCAATTTACGTTACTAAATAGACTGTTCAAAGCATTTGCATTTGGGTTACTTCGTCGCATTTTGTCCTTCTTTAGGAAAAACAGTGAGTACTTACTTGCCCTCATATCTACAAAATTAAAAGGCCCAATGAAGTTATGTTTAAAAAAACTGATTTAGCAGTTTGGCCCCAAAGGTAAATTCTAGTCTCTACCCGAGAGATTGAAACTGCTTATAATTTCAAGACTGGGAGGTTTTCTAGCCTCAACTATTTTTACTATTTTAAGGCAGATTTTCAGCTTCTTGAAATATGCCTTACCTTTCCAGCTCTGTTACCCAAAGTCCTCTCTCAGCATCTTGTGTTCCTGCCAAAAAAAAGCACTTTGCTGATCTCTGATTCTACCCCTTACACTTCCAGACTCTTGCCTTTGTGGGCCTCCTATCTTTCATACTTTCCCCATCATCCCAATCTCTCAAAATTGTACTTAGACTTCAAAGACCTACTCTAAAGCCATCTCCTGATCTTCCCAACTGGATGTGATTGATCTGTCCTCTTAAAATCCCACAGCACAACATTTGCACCTTCTTCTTTCTTACAGCAGTTATGTTCTACCTTATGTTGCAGTTACTGGGTTCATGCCTTACCTGTTCCACTTGGCTTTCTCGAGGCTGGTGACAGAACCCTGCTCACCTTGGCATCTCTCCCATCATCTCTCATGGTACTTTGTAAATACTAGGCATTCGAAATATATAGAGAGTTGAATTGAACTAAAACCTAGTGAATACACTATATCTCACAGGAAATTGATAGCTCTGACCTAAATTACATCACATGGCAAATCTGAAAATATTAGTTCAAGAATGAAAGATGAAATGTTTCAATCTGTTGTTAATTTGCGAACCGTGACTTTGGCTAAACGTTAACAAAGACAGGCATTGCAAAAAAAGCCCCCTTTCAGTCAAAACTAATGGACATATGATGACACAGAGGAGAACAACTGGATATCAATGATTCCTGGGCTGTACGGCTTGAGATTTATGAGGAAATCTCATACAATCTCTGAATGACAAATAAACTGCTTCTGCTCTCTCTACTATTTTGTTGGCTATACTAAAAGGAAAATAAAAAGTAGAAAACAAGAATGTAATATTCAAAAAGACACATGCACCCCAATGTTCATTGCAGCACTATTTACAATAGGAAGGACATGGAGGCAACCTAAATGTCCATCAACAGAGGAATGGATAAAGAAGATGTGGCACACATATACAATGGAATATTATTCAGCCATAAAAAGGAACGAAATTGGGTCATTTGTAGAGACACGGATGGACCTAGAGACTGTCATACAGAGTGTAGTAAGTCAGAAAGAGAAAAACAAATATTGTATATTAACATATATATGTGGAATCTGAAAAAATTGGTATAGACGATCTTATTTACAAAACAGAAATAGAGACATAGACATAGAGAATAAATGCATGGATACCAAGGGGGAAAGGAGAGGGGATGGGATGAATTGGGAGATTGGGACTGACATATATACACTATTGATACTATATATAAAATAGATAACTAATGAGAACCTACTGTATAGCACAGGGAACTCTACTTAATGCTCTGTGGTGACCTAAATGAGAAGGAAATCCAAAAAAGAGGGGATATATGTATATGTATAGCTGATTCACTTTGCTGTACAGTATAAACTAACGCAATATTGTAAAGCAACTATACTCCAATTAAAAAAAAAAAGAATGATGCTCTCAGTGCAGACGCATTTGGAAAAAAAAAGAATGTAACAGACTAAACAAAGATCTTTAGTGACACATTTCTGGTGATATTTTGGTCATTGCAACACTGTTACCAAATATAGTCGCTGAAGGCTTATTATAATGGACTGCTGATCAGCTACCTTGATCACAAGGTAATGAGATGGAAAAAATATTATATAACAAGTGTACACGGGTTCTTCTTGGGCAAGGCTCACCTTTCTTATGAATACAGCCTCTGGAAGCCTGTATTCGTAAGAAATAGTACTTCTCTGCAGGGTATAGGTGCTCTGAAGTCTTCTGAGGAAAGAAGAGAGTAAAAAAAGAGAGATTTATTTGCAATTGTGGTGAGGCAGAGGGAGAAAGGAGAGAAAAGAAAAGAAGGGAAATGAACATGAGCAAATGCCATGTTTGCTGGAATACTGTGAACTAAGCAAGGTGCCTCTTCTCAGTGACCTCATGCACATGCAGGATAGTTTACAAAATCACAGAAGCTTGAGGCAACTGTACTTCTTATGAAAACCAGTAAAGGGGCCAAATTCTGCACCATGGTTTTTGTGGGAAATAAAATAGAGACAGTAAGTTCTGGTGCCGGGGCCTGAGTCAGAGGAGATCTGGAGGCCTTAAGCTGGTGAGAGTCCCCAGAAATCCCGGGGACTTCAAAGAGAGAGGCTCTTAGATAAAATCAGCATTACAGCAACTTTAGTGGTCACAGGCTTATCATCTAATATTCTAGGGGTATTAACCCATGACTTATTTACATAAACACTACCTCCATTTATAAGAAAGGCAAATAATGCTTGAGGCATTATAATATAGCATTTATGAGCACAGACTCTGGAGCCAAATGCCTGAGTCTGATTCTTGGTTCCACTTTTTTTTGTGTGTGTGTGTGGTATGCGGGCCTCTCAGTGTTGTGGCCTCTCCCGTTGTGGAGCACAGGCTCCGGACGTGCAGGCTCAGCGGCCATGGCTCACGGGCCCAGCTGCTCCGCGGCATGTGGGATCTTCCCGGACCGGGGCACGAACCCGTGTCCCCTGCATCGGCAGGCGGACTCTCAACCACTGTGCCACCAGGGAATCCCCTTGGTTCCGCTTTTTACTAGCTATGTGATCCTGGGCATCCTCTGTGCTTCAGCTTCTTCATTTGAAAAATGGGGGAAATAAAAATACAGATCTGTGAGCAAAGGGTTTAACAAAACCTATTGTCCCTCTGTGAGACTTAAACATTGGTTGACTATCCAGCTCTGTTCTTGCAGTAATCTGAGAAAAGTAGAAATGTCAACCATGTTACTAGACATCGTTGTTTATGGTAAAAATGAACCCTGAGTGGCAAATTGCATCTGGACTGGGAGGAATTAGAAAAAAATCTATAAATGCCCAATGGCCATTTATGGGGATGCCATGCTTTGGGCTTCCCTGAGTACGGTGACCCTTAAAACTAGGCTTGTATCTTTCAGGATCCTTGTAGTTATGCCTATAAAAATCCTACAGGAAATATTAACATATGATCCAGGAATCACGCTCCTTGGTATTTACCCAAATAAGCTGAAAACTTAGGTCCACACAAAAACCTATACACAAATGTTTACAGGAGCTTTTATTCATAATTGCCAGAACTTGGAAGAAACCAAGATGGCCTTCAATAGATGAATGGGTAGACAAACTGTGGTACATCCATATAATGAAATATTATTCAGCAATAAAAAGAAATGAGCTATCAGGGACTTCCTTGGTGGCACAGTGGTTAAGAATCCGCCTGCTAATTCAGGGCACACGGGTTCGAGCCCTGGTCTGGGAAGATCCCACATGCCACGGAGCAACTAAGCCCGTGTGCCACAACTACTGAGCCTGTGCTCTAGAGCCCTCGAGCCACAACTACTGAGCCCACGTGCCACAACTACTGAAACCCACGCGCCTAGAGCCTGTGCTCCGCAACAAGAGAAGCCACCGCAGTGAGAAGCCTGCACACTGCAACGAAGAGTAGCCCCTGCTCGCTGTAACTAGAGAAAGCCCGCGTGCAGCAACAAAGACCCAATGCAGCCAAAAATAAATAAATAAACAAACTAATTAATTAATTTTTTTTTTTAAAAAGAAATGAGCTATCAAACCAGGAAAAGACATCGAGGGATGTTAAAAACATATTGCTAAATGAAAGACCAAAAAGGCATTACACTACGGAAAAGGCAAAAACTATGGAGAGAGTAGAAAGATCAGTGGTTGCCAGGGGTCTGAGGAAAGAAGAGGATGATGAGGTAGAATACATGGGGGTTTTAAGACAGTAAAACTATTCTGTATGATGCTATCGTGGTGGATATGTGACATTACGCATTTGTCAAAACCCACAGAATGTACACCAAGAGTGAACCCTAATAATATACTAGGATGTTAGTTAATAACAATATATCTTCATTCATTCATCAAGTGTAACAAATGTATCACACTAATAAAAGATGTTAATAATAAGGGAAACTGTGTATCGAGGGCTGAGGGAGTATATGGGAACTCTCTGTACTTTCCTCTCAATTTTTCTGAAACCTAAAACTGCTCTAAAATATAATGTCTATTAATTAAAAGGGGGGGAAACCCTACAGGAGGTATTGGCTCTGGTGAAGAATGAGGCTTCTAAGCCAGGCAGATCCTACACTTATCCCATGTGGGTCCTATTTCCTGACCCCAGGCTGTTGCACCGTTTCAAGAATTGCCACTGAAGAGAAATGTCTGAAGTGCCCTGCTGGTGAGCTTTGGTTCCTCTCCTATATCCTGAATAGGCTGGTGGTCCGTCGTCACTTGGTGAGCCTGAGAGTTTGGCTGAGTCTAAGAAGATCTCTTGGCGGGCGATGCTCTATCTCATAGAACTGTTGTGAGAATTAAATGAGCTAACATCAGCAAAATACTCAGAACAGGGCTTGAGACATGTAAATGCTATAGAATTGTTAGTTATAATTGTTATAGGGATGAGTGGCTACAGTTTAACATTTTAATAATTATATCTCCTGAAATCATGAGTGACATGCCATCTGCAATGTCAGATCAATATACAGTGTATATATGGATGTATCCATAGACATAGATATATCCACAGATACAGATATAACATATGTTCTCATTATATAATGTCTTGTGTGCAACTTGGTGTTTGTTTTGTATTCTTTTATGAAATGGTCAGTCAGGTGCAGCCAGAAGAGAAGACACAGGAAAGACTCAGGAAAACCAAACCAAACAAACAAACAAAAAAATAACAAAGCTTATTAAACTCACAGGTTCTAGAGACAGGAGGCACAGACCATGTGGGCCACATGGGAAAATATGGGAATGTTTCAGAGACTACAGCATGGAACCCATGTCAAGACTACATCTTTAAAAAGTCCTGTCCTCAGCACAGCTAGGTTCCCCTAAAAATGAAATAACTGATCCCTGACCTGTTCTGGAGAATTTATCTGCCTGAAATCTATGCTTTCATTGCTATTGTATCCCAAGGACCTAACATAATGCCTAGCACATATTAACTTATTCATTTATCCACACTTGTGGAGGGCCTACAATGTGCCAAGCTAGGCTAGTAGCAGTTTAAAAAATCCTAATTCAAAGTATGAACCCTGTACCGAATACATCCTATGTGCCACCTCAGATTCCCCTGGCCTCACCCAGCTCTTGGGCCCTCTGCCCCTTGCTTCTCCTCAGCTGTTCTTGCAGCAGTTAGCTCCCTGCCTGATCTGCTCAGTTCCAGGTTGTTCTACTGCCTGAGGCCAATGCCCAGAGTCTTTGGTACCTCCCACTACTTCCTCACATGCACTCAGATGAAACACCATGTCACAGGTTACATAAAGCTGGCTTCCCCTACTGAACAGGACAGGCAACATCACAGGGGTTTGGGGGAGTTAACTCCATGGGCACACACTTTGATCGGTGGTGATGGCAGATCCATTTCTTCTCTGTCCCTCCCCACAATGGACTGTTCCACGGTATGGTGTTCCAGTACAGTGTAAAGGAAATGGCCCCTTTATAGCAGAGGTCCTCTGTGTCTCTTCATGAAGGAGTGACACCATCCTGTTTGCTTCTAGCCTCATTTCCTTTCTCCCTCATTTTTGCAGCCTTGACTTTGCACCTCCCCATGAAGCATTAGCAATTAAGTGTTGCTCTAGGCCCTGTTTTCTAGTGAAACTGGGCTGAACCTTGCCCTTAATAATCCCAGTTACCAACCCTTCAGCTCACTGTACTTGGGTCCTCTCCTGGCCCCTTTCATTCAATTCACATTCCAATTTCACTCAGCTCAGCACCATGACTCTCCTGGTTAAATCTTGACTTTGGTTCTATGTACTCACACCCAACTTAGTTTATCCCAGTCCCCTTGGTGTCTTGCGTTTGCTCTTCTGGCCTCCATTCCTCATTCTTACCATATTATTTTAACAATATTTTAGTTTTTATTTTATTTTTTTGGCTGCACCGCACGGCTTGTGAGATCTTAGTTCCTCAACCAGGGATTGAACCCGGGCCCTCAGCAGTGGAAACATGGAGTCCTAACCACTGGACCGCCAGGGAATTCCTAATATTTTTATTTTTATTTGGGAAATTTCTCTTACCCTTAGTGCAGGTGGTCCAGGTGGAGCTAAACTTCTTTCCTACACTGCCCAGGTCTTGGCCAACCAGTGTATTCCCCTAGTCACTGTGATTAGTTTGGAGATAGGCATATGACTAAATCAGTACAAACAGAGCCAGTCCTGAGATCTTTGTTGGAATTACTGAGAAAAGAAGCTCTTTCTCCTCTTAGAAAGAGACAGGAAGAGAGCCTGGACACGAGTCGTTCTGAGAATGAAGCCAGACCTGAGGGAGAAAGAAAGAGGCTGGCTTTTGGTGGGGAGGTTTGAACTACTGAATTCATTCATGCCTGAAGTGTTTTGCCCTGAAACCTTTCAGCTTTTTAAGTGAATAAATTGTATTTTTGCCTTCCTGTTCCTGCAACTGAAGGTAGACAAACTAATAGAGTTCTCTTTCTCTATAAATCCTAGCCTCTTGGACATTTATATAAAAACCTGGGGTACCCAAAGTGATACAAGAGCAGGGTTCCTTCCCACTACAGTGTTGTGGGATGAACTTAGATGAGTCACCGCATAGAGGCATGGATTGAGTTACTGGTCCTGAGGGCAGACACTCCACACCTCTACACCTGGTACTCAAGTAGCTATTCTACAGCACACTCCGTCCTGGCACATCTTGCCTCTTCCCTTTCCCTCCTGACCCGTGTTTCTGTCTGAGTGCTTTGCCAGCAATCTGATGCAACTACTTAAATTCTTAAAACTGCAGGGGAATGTTATGGCCATTCAGGCACATAGTTCTTAAGCAGAGCAGAGCAGGTGGAATTTCTGGCACCCTACCAAACTGGAGGGACAAAAGTGGGTCTCTTGCAGCAGGATGTAGAGGCAACTCTAGGAGGAACTTCCCAGCCTGACCATCCTGTGCCTTCCAGGGTCGGCTCCTGTTTATTAGTTCTACTTGACTCACGTTCCTGTCTTTCCTAACTCTTGGTTAATCCCACCTCTCCTCTTAATATGGTTTTACTTCTGCACTTTGGCACACACTCTTACATTGCCCTGGGTAATGTTTCTTCAGCATCCCTTGATGCTTTGGACTGTCTTCCTTCAAGTTGTCCCTGTAAGAAGGCCAGTCTTATAAATTCTGTTCCAATCTGATGCATGGGACGCAGACACTGGTGAAGTCTAATTGCTGTGAAATAGAGCTACTTAGTTTACTCTCACTCAAGCTCATGGTGTACCAGTGTGTCCTCGACCACCACCAAAGGACAACTTAGGAATTCTTCCCCTCCCTTGCCAGGGTTCCAGTCGACCTCTAGAGTTTATGCATTCCTGCTCTGTTCTCAGCAGGCTGTCCTCATGCTGTGATCAGATGTGTATTGGGCAAGGTCTAATGCACACGTAGGGGATTTCTTGTTTACATGATGAGTGAATGGCAGATGGATGAGATCGTGAAGCACAGGCTGAAAAGTATTCCCACTCATGTAATGGGGCAATTTTCTCTGATATGTTAACCTATTTACTGCAGCACACTTTCTGGATATCTTCTTGGTGTCCCTTGCAGAAGCCATACCTCCGGTCTACTGGACAGAAACACCCTGGCCAACCAAGTGAATTTTCACATAACTATGATGGTAGCATTCAGGTCTAAGATACATGGAACAAACAATAACAGTGAAACATATTGAGTTTCTTCTATATGCAAGGCCCAAGCGAGGTGCTAGTGGTTCAGACAGTAAAACACTGAATTAAAGCATTATTACAAATTGTGAAATGTGCTTTGAATGAAAAGAGCAAGAGGCAGAGACAGAATAACAGCGGAGGGTCACCACTCAGGGAAGGCCTTTCTGAGGAGGTAATGTGAGGTAGGACAAAAGAAATGAGGAGACAGTAATCATGCAAGCAGTTGAAGGAAGGGAGGGTGTCACAGCCAGAAAGAACAGCATATGCAAACTCCCTGAGGTAGGTATGTTAAAGAAACAGAAAGAAAATCAGGGTTGCTGAAGGACAGTGAGCAAGGGGCAGAATAGTACAAGATGAGAAGTGAGGTACGGTCAGTGGCAGGATGGAAGGCCATAGAGAGCTTGCATATAATTCTATGTGAAAAATAAAGCCACTGAAATGGGAGAATAACATGAAATGATTGAAATTCCAGGTCATCCTTGCTTCAAAGTGCATGAAGAATGGGTTGTAGGATGCAGAAGCGAAAGCAAGCGGGGGAACCGGTGAGGAGGCTGCTGCCGAGCGCAGGGGCCTTCGGGAGGAACCGAGGCCTTCTCCATCTACTTGGTAGTTGAATCAATACGACTTCCTGTTGGATTCTATCTGAGAAGCGAGACAAAGAGGAAGCGAGTATGACTTAGATTTCTTGCTTGAAAGACCGGCCCATGATGGTGCCATTAACTAAGATGGGGAAATCTGAGGGGAAAATGCAGTCGTGAGAGTGAGCGGAAATCCATTCAGGTTTTGGAATTAAGTTTCAGCTGTGTGTGAGACAGACAGAAGGAGAAGTCCAGTGGGAAGCCAGAATACACACCTGGAACCTGGAAGGGGAGGTCTGATCTGGAGGCAGGGATTTGGGGGGTCATCAGCATACAGATGGCATTTAAAGCTATGGGATACACAGAGATCTGTTGCATTTCTATACACTAACAATGGAAGATCAGAAAGAGAAATTAAAGAAACAATCTCATTTACCATTGCATCAAAAAAAAAATACCTAGGAATAAACCTACCTAAGGAGGCAAAAAATCTGTACTCCAAAAACTATAAGACACTGATGAAAGGAATCAAAGATGACACAAACAGATGGAAAGATACACCATGTTCTTGGATTGGAAGAATCAATATTGTCAAAATGACTATACTACCCAAGGCAATCTACAGATTCAGTGCAATCCCTATCAAATTCCCAATGGCACTTTTCACAGAACTAGAACAAAAAAAATCTTAATATTTGTATGGAGACACAAAAAACCCTGAATAGCCAAAGCCATCTTCAGGAAAAAACAAAACAAAACAAAACCAAAAAAAAAACGGAGCTGGAGGAATCAGGCTCCCTGACTTCAGACAATACTACAAAGCCACAGTCATCAAAACAGTATGGTACTGGCACAAAAACAGAAATATAGGTCAATGGAACAGGACAGAAACCCCAGAGATAAACCCACACACTTATGGTCAATTAATCTACAACAAAGGAGGCAGGAATATACAACGGAGAAAAGACAGTCTCTTCAATAAGTGGTGCTGGGAAAACTGGACAGCTATAGGTTAAAAAATGAAATCAGAACTTTCTTTAACACCACAGACAAAAATAAACTCAAAATGGATTAAAGACTTAAATGTAGACTGGATACTATAAAACTCTTAGAGTAAAGCGTAGGGAGAACACTCTTTGACATAAATTGCAGCAATATCTTTTTCGATCCATCTACCAGAGTAATGGAAATAAAAACAAAAATAAACAAATGGGACCTAATTAAACTCAAAAGCTTTTGCACAGCAAAGGAAACCATAAACAAAATGAAAAGACAACACACAAAATGGGAGAAAATATTTGCAAATGATGTGACCGACAAGGGATTAATCACCAAAATTTACAAACAGCTCATGCAGCTCAATATCAAAAAAACAAACAACCAAGTCAAAAACTGAGCAGAAGACCTAAACAGACATTTCTCCAAGAGACACATGAAAAGATGCTCAACATCACTAAATATTAGAGAAATGCAAATCAAATCTATGAGATATCACCTCACACCAGCCAGAACGGCCATCATCAAAAATTCTACAAACAATAAATGCTGGAGAGCGTGTGGAGAAAAGGGAACCCTCCTACACTGTTGGTGGGAATGTAAATTGGTGCAGCTACTATGGAGAATAGTATGGAGGTTCTTTAAGAAACTAAAAATAGAGCTACCATATGATCCAGCAATCCCACTCCTGGGCATATATCCAGAGAAAAACATAAATGCACCCCAATGTTCACTGCAGCACTGTTTACAATAGCCAAGACATGGAAACAACCTAAATGTCCATCGACAGATGAATGGATAAAAAAAGATATGGTACATATATACAATGGAACATTACTTAGCCATTAAAAAGAATGAAATAATGCCATTTGCAGCAACATGGATAGATCTGGAGATTATCTGACTAAGTGAAGTAAGTCAGAGAGAAAGACAAATATATGATATTGCTTATATGTGGAATCAAAAAAAATGATACAAATGAACTTATTTACAAAACAGAAACAGACTCACTGACTTAGAGAATGAACTTATGGTTGGTTACCAGAGGGGAAGGGTCGGGGGGAGGGGTAGATTGGGAGTTTGGGATTGACATGTACACACTGCTGTATTTAAAAGAGATAACCAACAAGGACCTACTGTATAGCACTGGGAACTCTGCTCAGTATTCTGCAATAACCTAAATGGGAAAAGAATTTGAAAAAGAATAGGAACATGTATATGTATAACCACTTTGCTGTACACCTGAAACGAATACAACATTGTTAATCAACTGTACTCCAATATATATATATTTAAAAAAGCCATGGGAATAGATGAGGTCCTCGGGAGAGTGTGTGGTAGGAAAATAGGAGGGAGAGGTTCCTTGGCCCCAGTCCCTCCCGTCAAGTCTTCTCCACAATTCCTAGTCCTTCCTTCTTTAGACCCCATAAGCAAAAGATACGGTGCCCTTCTTCCCTCTCACTAAGGAGCCTAATGGCCTCTGAACAAGTGAGCCAGTTCTGGTCATCCTCTCAGAAAGCCCAGGCCTTAAGCCTGTCCCAACACTTCTGTCTTCTACTCTTTCAGATAAGTCTCCTCTCCCAACTCCTAAGGTAGACAAATGGTCTTCATGCTCAGAAAAGAAAGGAAGGAAGGAAGAAACCTCAAACAACACTACCATCACCACCCAGCCAAGCAACTAAACCAACTAACAAACTACAGCATGAGCTCTCAGAAAGGAGGTTACCCCACTGGCCAAGTCTTGAGGGACTGTCTGCTGTACCTCTATTAGCCTTGGGGTGAATCATGCTACCAGATTGCTTTGCTTTGCCCTGGCCGTCAGTTTTTCAGTGTGTAGCACGGGTCGCAAGCAAGGCTGAAACAAGATAACTCGACTGGCTCTGGGCCAACCATGACCACTCAGGATGAGCATATGTTCTGCTGAAAGTGGGTCATGAAGCCAACATGCACCTGTAAAGACATCACATATCTTTCTGTGTGGTGTGTGAGCTCCAAACACTCCACTGTGTAATTATCTGTTCTTTATATGTGAAATGGTCAGGATCTTCTCTTACCTCTCTGTGAATACTCCCTACTCCTGGCAGATTCACCCTCTTACCCTTTCCCACCAATAGCTCCCAGACTGAGCCAGGAACAAATTCCTGTACCAGAAAGAAGCAAACAGGAAGTGTCCTGGTTGTAGCTGTAGATTACCCACAACACTGAGGTTTCCTTTCGGTGTTTTGCACCTCTACTTTGTTCATTCTGCCCTGCCCTTTTCCTTCCGGTGCAGCGTCAGGCCGCTTTCCTGGCCTTTCTCTGCAGTGCGTAAGGCCGCTTGTTTCTTACCTTCCGAACTGGTTCTTACCCCACTACTTCCCCTGACCAGTCATCACTGTGCTGCTCAGACTGGTGGTCTGATTGACAGCTTTGCCCTCATGCTTCATTTGTGCGTGCATCCAGGTCCCTGGCGCCTTATCAAGTTGCAAAGCTGCCGTGCAGCCCAGATCCACGGCCTCTGCATGTTCTTTGCTCTGCCAGCTCCAGCTTCCTGCCTGTCTTTCTGCTAAGCAAGCACCCCTACAGTGCCTCTGCTGACATGTAATGCACGCATGCACACTGCTTTTTGTTTCATGACTGCTCTAAATACGTGCATGCTGGTGCTGTGCATCGTTATTTATGTACTTCACGACATTTTGGCTCAGTAGTATCTACTCCATCTCCGACTGCTTCCCACCAAGAGGGTCTGCCTCCTGCAGCTTTGCCCGGGTGGTCAGCATTGATGTGTATCACTACACCTAAGCAGGGTTGACACTGATTCTTAGAAGTGTTTCTTATTCCCGTCCTAGGAACACTGCTTCATGTTAGCTCATCATTGAGAGCTTCCTGGGAAATGTGCATTCAGCCAGCACGTGCAAAGAGTAAGGCAATGGTGGGAATAATAAACTGATGGGTTCCAGCCTTCATTGATTTTTTTTTTTGCAGTACACGAGCCCCTCACTGTTGTGGCCTCTCCCGCTGCGGAGCACAGGCTCCGGACGCGCAGGCTCAGCGGCCACGGCTCACGGGCCCAGCCGCTCCGCAGCATGTGGGATCTTCCCGTACCGGGGCACGAACCTGTGTCCCCTGCATCGGCAGGCGGACTCTCAACCACTGCGCCACCAGGGAAGCCCCTTCACTGATATTTAATATTAAGTCTGTCTCGTAAGTGGCATTAATGAAATTGCCTAAGGGAAGGAGGTGTGATTGTCCTTAGTGCTGGAGACTGTGTGTCCCCTGAGTGCATTTGGTTTGATAATATTTCCATTCCCCTAAAAAACTTCGCATGCACATGTGATTTGTTTTGGACAAAGAAATATGAGAAGTTATATGTGTTATTCTAGGTGGAAACTTTAAGAACTAGTTTGCACGTTGGCACATTTCCTTTTTTTCTTCTGACTTACCATCTAATTATCAGCACCAAGAGAAATATAATGCAAGCCATATATGTAAATTTAAAGTTTTTAGTAGTCACGTTAAAAAAGTAAAAAGTGGGATTTCCCTGGTGGCCCAGTGGTAAACAATCTGCTTTACAATGCAGGGGACTTGGGTTTGATCCCTGGTCAGGGAACTAGGATCCCACATGCCGCGGGGCAACTAAGCCTGTGCGCCGCAACTACTGAGCTCACGTGTCTCAACTAGAGAGCCCACGTGCCGCAAACTACAGAGCCCACGTGCCCTGGAGCCCACGTGCCACAACTAAAGAAGAGAAAACCTGCGCGCCACAACTAGAGAGAAGCCCGTGCACCACAATGAAGAGGCTGCGCGCTGCAATGAAAGATCTCATGTGCCACAGCTAAGACCTGATGCAGCCCAAAATAAATAAAATAAATAAGTAATAAATAAATCTTAAAAAAAATGGTAAGAAGAAAAAACTAAAATTAATTTTAATGGCATAGTTCATTTAACCCAATATATCAGAAATATCATTTCCATAGGTAATCAATATTAAAAATTATTCATGAGAATTTTACATTTCTTTTCCATATTAAGTCTTTGAAATCTGGTGTGTATTTTACACTTACATCTCATTTCAGACTAGCCACATTTCAAGACTCAGCCAGAGATGGCTAGTGACTACCATGTTGGATAGACTAGGCCATGGCCTGTTAGGATATATCTATATATCCCACTAAGTTTTAAATTTAACCACCAAAAAACCATGAGCCAGAACTTTAAAAGTCTGTGACTTTCAAGATTTAAAAAGATCCTTGGGTTCCCATCTTTGGATGGGTAGGAGGCTATACCCTAAGGAAGGCATATTCTCCAATGTTCACTCCAGATGTGGTCAAGGAGGATATTAGAACACAGGGTCAAAGTACATTCTCTGGGGCTTCCCTGGTGACGCAGTGGTTGAGAGTCCGCCTGCCGATGCAGGGGACACGGGTTCGTGCCCCAGTCCGAGAAGATCCCACATGCCGTGGAGCGGCTGGGCCCGTGAGCCATGGCCGCCGGGCCTGCGCGTCCGGAGCCTGTGCTCCGCAACGGGAGAGGCCACGGCAGTGAGAGGCCCGCGTACCGCAAAAAAAAAAAAAAAAAAAAAAAAGGACATTCTCTGCTCCTGAGTTGATCCCTACGACACTTACGCAGTGGGATTTCAGAGTTCAAAATGACTGCTGAATGTATATCATACTTTCCCAAATTTTAGTGGAGAGAGACTATTAGGGCATGAAGAGAAAATACTAGAGCAACTGAGGGATGGTAGAAATACTGAAAACAAAGGGAATGAGAAATTATGGATAAACAAGTAGATTCTCTTTGGGATTATTTAAGGAATAAATTTGGAATTACATTTAAGTACACTGGCTACTGGGCTGATTCCAGAATATAACCCCTTTACAGGTGCTGCTCTCTATGTGGCCATGACACCACGTGAATTACCGTGAAACAAATCAAACCTGGTGTCAGTCATCATTAGGAACTGCCATATCCATCCTCCAGACACCAACCAGGTTGATCACTATAAATGTAAATGAGACTGTTCTATTCCCCCACTGAAATGCTCCAAAGGCTTCCCACTCCCTCTAAGATGAAATTTAAGCTCGTTTAACATGGTATCCAAGGCTCTTCATTATGTGGCTCCAATTTTCTTCTGCAGCCTCATTTCTTGTCACTCACTTCCTTTTGTTTTACACTTCAGGAACACCCAAATATTTCGAGTTTCTTGCTCATACCATGATGCTTCCCTTTATTCATATTTTGCTAGAATCCCCTCCCTTCCTGTTTGCCTGGTTAACACCTACTAGTTGCTTAATTCAAGTGCCATCTCAACGAAGTCAGTGCTGTCTTCCAGGATGATTAAATGTTCTCATTTGACCCACCCCAAGACCTTGCATATCTGTCACTAAACTTATCGCTTTGCATTAAAATTCTTTATTTATGCATAGCTTGTTCTTCAGGGCTTGGCAGATGCTAAGTGTTTCTGGAATAAATATTTCTGAAAGACAGAGCCAGTGACCACAGAGAATGGAGGCGGGGATCCTTCCCAGAGAGCAGGGTTATCAGGGGTTTAAAAATGTTTCTCAAGTAAGTGGCCGCTGAACAGTTTGTTGCTGAAATAGCAGAATCGGACGGCAGTTTATAGTTTTTCCTTGCATGGCAGTGGCGTTTCTATGCCCACAATGGGTCATAACCTCCAGAACTTTGTATTTTTTACTTGACAGGCCACTGAAATTCTGATGGTGTAAGCTAGTCACCTTTTCCTTGCCAGCGTATCAGAGAAGAATCCCAAATGCCTCATTTTTTACCATGGTTTGCTGACTTCCTAGCATGGAGACAGAGCTAAGACAGAGATTAGAACCCAACGTAGCAGTTTCTGTGGCAGAGGGAGCTGCTCATGTGGTAATTGTGATAATGTCTTGTCTGATTGTGCAACCACAGCTAAGGCCGTAATGGCCCTCGACACAGCTACGACATTTAGAGTATAGTTTTGGACTATAACATGAAATAACAGACGCTTGGTAAGCCATTTTTTATCAAATGCCAAGATTATTAGAAATTTGTGGGACTGTTTGCTGAGAAAACCACCTCTACAGCTTCTTTTCATCTTAAAACTTGTATTGCCTCTTCCTTGTGACTACCTTGGAATCTTACTACGCATTTACATGACCCCCTGACCACAGTGAATTGATTTATGAGTGGACCAATTATAAAACTCCTCAACTGGAGTTTAAAAATCAACGTATTTGATTGCTACAGAGATTGTCACCTGACCTAAGATTGACAAATAAAATCCAAGACTGTTGGGCTTGGTAAAAGAAAGGTCGAAAGTTGTATGATGCAAGACTTGGAAGATGAATGTAACCAATTTGCAAAGAGAAAAGAAATGAAAGATATAGCTCCTGGTAGATTTGAGGAATACTTCCAGCTATTCCTTTGAACCAACTACTCTTCCCACAGTTTTATCACACTTTCTTTGATATAGTGAGGCAACGAATTCCCATTTTTGCTTGCACTTATGTGAATTGGATTTCTGTCAATTGTAGTCAGAAAAATGTGTCAGGTATTGTGCTATGTACTAGCGACTTAAAGATAAAAATATACTAGGGTCCTTATCCCCAGGAGCCCACGTTCTAGTGAAACAATAGTTTTAAGTCAACTGATTACTTTTTTTAAAAAAAAAGATTTAATTTTATTTATTTTTGGCTGTGTTAGGTCTTCGTTGCTGTGAGCAGGCTTCCTCTAGTTGTGGCGAGCGGGGGCTTCTCATTGAGGTGGCTTCTCTTGTTGTGGCGCACGGGCTCTAGGTGCACAGATCTCAGTACTTGTGGTGCATGGACTCAGTAGTTGTGGCTTGCGGGCTCTAGAGCACAGGCTCAGTAGTTGTGGCGCACGGGCTTAGTTGCTCCGTGGCATGTGGGATCTTCCCGGACCAGGGCTCAAACCCGTGTCCCCTGCATTGGCAGGTGGGCTCTCAACCACTGTGCCACCAGGGAAGTCCCCAACTGATTTCTTTTATACAGAGTATCTCATCTATTATTTTAGCAACTCTGTGAAATAGATATTATCATTGTAGTAGACTCTCTTGTTTTTCACAATAGATACATGTAGAGATCTTGGGAATCTCAAAGTTGAAGATATAGTAGAGAAGTAGACTCTGCATTATGTATTTTAAATTAATAAATGGAATATTGAATTTGATGGTATACGCATTCCTGTTATAGTATTAGAGACACAATCAATTAAGCATTCTTCTCTTCTTTTATCCAAAACTTTTGTTTAAGAGCTACATCTTTTTTTATTGAATGGTTTTCCCTACGAAAATAAATTTTAAATAAACCATGAAAGTAATTGCTTACGTGACATCAGGAAGAAAACAAAGCTCTATTGAGTTGTCTGCAGATGTTGGTAAGCTGACTAAGTGCAGCAGCCTCACAGCAAGCATAATTTAAATGGGTACCTCAGCCAAATGACAAATTATTTCATGTTACGAACCTTCAGGATGATCCTAATATAAATGTAGCCATGAATCTTAAATTATGGAATATTCATATCCTACTGTATTCATAAATGAAGAAACAGAGAATCAGGGGAGGAAAGTGACACCAAGATAATAATACACCAGTTAAGGAGGCTAGACTTGGGATTCAATCATATTGGCTTATCTTCTGGTTCGGAATTCCCTGCCCTGTTAAAGTAAGGAGAACAAAAGATTCACCTCTATGGTGGATTAAAGATGGTCACAAAATCTTTGGCACTTCTCCCACTGAAAGTGGAGTCTATGTTTCCTCCACTTGAACCTAGGTGGGTGCTGTGACTGCTCTAAAGGACAGAATATGGTGAAGATGACACTCTGACAGTTTTTGGGTCCAGGCCTTAGGAGGTTGATGGCTTCCACTTCCTGTCATTTGGAACACTCACTCTTGGAAGCCATCCTCCAGGTAGAAGTGTTGTGAGAAGTCAAAGCCCTGTGAAGAGGACCTGGAGAATGAGACACTATGTGGCCCAAGAGAGAGACCAAGGAGCACCGAGATGCTAGACATGAGTGAGACATATGAGCCATCTTGGAAGTGGATACCCAGCCCCAGTGACCCCAGCTGACCACAAACAGATCAGACACACAAGTTGCCCAGCTGAGGTCATCCAAATTCTGAACCTCCAAATTTTGAGCAAATAAAATAGTTGTTTGGGATACTTAATTTTGTGGTAGTTTGTAATGCAGCAATAGAAAACAGGAACAGATATAGGTGCCCTCATTACAAAAACCGAAAACATGTGGCATTGATTTGGGGACTGAACAGTGGGCAGAGATTGAAAAAGAGTGTTAATGGAGAAGGACAGGAGGTTATTATTGAAGTCTGGCAAGAGGGAAACCTCTATTTTTTGGTTGTAGAAGGTTTAATAAAACTGTCACCTGACGTATTTTGGAAAATATAAAATGTACCTAATAAACTAGCAGATCTCAATAAGTAGATTTCCAGGCAGAATGTTAAGAGTGCCAAATAGTTCTTGTATCTGCATACAGTAAAGTATAGATAGGGAGAAATTAGCTAAAGATGTTATTCAATTTTTTAGCAGAATTTAGAGGAAATATATAGAACCCAGGACTTGTTGGCTTCAAAACAGCACTATTTCTGATCTGCTTTCCAGCTAAGAACATACTTTTAGCGCAAGAAATAGCCTCCAGGTAAAAGTAAAAAGCAGGGCAGTAAAACAAAGTAAAAGCAAGACTCAGGTCAAAGCTGCAAGCATAAATCCCTGTGATAAGATCTCAGAAACGTTGAAGTTGATGCCCTATCGGCTAGACAAAAGATTTTAAGTGCCTTATCATCCTTCTCTATTAAGCAATAGATTCTAGTAATCTTAAGGCTACTGTACCATCCTTAAGCCGATTTCCAAAAGGCCAAAGGCAGAGAAAAGCCTATCTCAAAAGGATTTGTGGGTAAGACTTTGATCTAATAGAATGGATTATAGTTTGATATACAGGAATCCCACAATGTTTTTAAAGGAATTAAACCACCTTGGAGTGAAAGGGTCAGAGACAATATCAAATTAAAAAGAGGGCTTTGGACCCCTAAACTAATACAGGAAGGACTCAGGCTGAGAAACTTACTCAGCAGAAAACATAGGCTATATTTTATGGAAAATGAAGACTGTCTTAGAGGGCAGAACCAAGAGCCCAAAGGTCAAAAGCCAAGAACCACAGAGAATCATACCAAGGCTGCAGGTCTAGAGCTTCATCAAGAAACTGGCAACATGTGCCTACCTGGATGTCATATTGCTATGGAACAGTGACTGCTTTGTGTCCCCTGTCTTCCCCATTTTTGAAAGGGCATGTCTACACGACTGCCCCAGCATTGTGTGTGTGTGTGTGTGTGTGTGTATGCATGTGCGTGTCCATGCACGCGCACGTGCATGTGTGTGTGTGTGTATGAAGGAAACTTACTTTCTTATTCAGAGGAGGACTTCAGATTGAGAGGATATATACCTGAGGAACCAAATATAAGGAGGCTTATCTGCACCTCTCCCTGAGATCTGCAATTTAAACCTAACGACATAATGGGGTGAGACTTCTGGGGACTGTGGAAGGGGGATAGTGCATTTTGCATGTGGGAAGAATATAATACTTTGTGACCACAGAGCAGACTGTGGCCACCAATTCTTTGACACTCCTCCCACTGATGAGTGGGGAGTTTGGGTCCCTCCCCTTGAATCTGGTTAGATTCTGTGACTGTTCTGGTCAGTTGAATATGGCTAAAGTGAAGTTGCACCAGTTTCTGAATCCAGGTTTTAGGAAATAGGCAACATTTTTTTTCTTTTAATTTTTATTGGAGTATAGTTGACTTACAATGTTGTGCTGGTTTCAGGTATATGAAATTGGCAACTTTTACTTTCTGTTTCTTTGAAGTCAGCCACTACTTGAGAGGTATGGCTATCCTGATACCACCATGCTGTGAGAAGCCCAACCATGCTGGAGAGGCCTTGGAGGATAAGACATCATGTGTGGGGAGAGAGAGGCCATAGAGAACTGATGTGCCACATATGAGTGAAAGAGTCATCTTAGAGGTAGATCATCCAGTCTCAGCCACCACAGATACCTCACGGATCAGAAATAAACCCTTCTAGAATTCATAATATATAAACATCATGAGCAAAATAAACTGGTTGTTTTAAGTCACTAAGTTTAGGGTAGTTTATTACACAGCCATAGGTAACCAGAACAACTTCTATTTTGAATTCACTATTTAATCCAAAGCACTTGCTCTCCCCATTCATAGAATTTGTTAGTTATATTTACAAAATTTGAATCTGCAATTATGATTTCTGTTGATAGATGTGGCAGAAGTGATGTCTTAGTTCTGAGCCTAGGCCTCAAGAGGCTTATGTGCTTCTGTTCTTTCTCTTGGAAAGTTTAGAAGTTGAAGAAATGAGTCATCCCAACTGACCACCCCCCCCCAGGCTCCACCCAGTTGACTGTATACTTATGAGCAGCCCACCTGAGATCATCTGAGCCCAGCCTGGACCAGAAGAACCCACCCAGTTGGACCCAGCCTAAATTGCCAATGTGAAGAATCATGAACTAAAAAATGGTTGTTGTTTTAAATTGTAAGTTTTGAAGTGGTTTGTTACATAGCACTAGCTAACTGGTATATTAACCTTCTATTTGATTTACTGTCAACCAAGAACAAGGTGGAGAAGTATTGGTAGTTCTGTCCAGTTTTACGTAATTTATCTATTTATTTTCTTTATAGACGTGAAGATGAAACCAATAAACTAACTTTTAGTATTTCTCTGTGGCAGAAACAATGAAAATATACCAACACTGTAACATTCCTGCCCAAAATTCAAAAGCTGAAACCAATTATAAGAAAAATCAGGCAAACTCCAATTGAGGGACATTCTTCAAAAGTGTCAAGGTCATGAAAGACAAGGAAACATCAAGAGACTATTACAGTTAGAAGGAGACTAAAGAGACATGATAAAAAAATATAACACATGATTCTGGACTGGATCCTTTTACTATAAATAGCAATTTGGGGACAACGGACAAAATTTGGGTGGAGTCTAATGGCTTAGATGGTAGCAGCACATCAGTGTTAATTTACCAATTTTGATCTTTCTTTGGGGGGTGTGTTAAGTGGGAAATGTCTTTGTTTATAGGAATTATGTACTAAAGTATTTGGAGGTTTGGGGGCAGCATGTAGACAGCTTACTCTCAATGGTTCAGTTTTTAAAAAATTAAAAAAGAAAAGAAAAAATATTATAGAAAAGAGAAATATTGGTAGGGAAGTTCTGGTCCTGCAAGATAATAAAGAACAGGGACCTCCCAGTTAAGTCAATAATTTGTTCTTGATAATCAGACTTACTGCTCAGAAGGTGCTGACTGAGAGCCTATTTCCCACTATTTTTATGGGAAAAATTAAATGGTTGGTACATTAACATAAAACACCCAACTAATTTTCCTAACATAAAACCAGAACAAAGTAAAATACCTGTATATCAGATACATTAGGTTAGTACAAAATATGTTTAAAATATCACTTTCTCACCAAACTGAACAGCTATTAACAAGCTTTTGCTTTGTATGTAATATCCCAGATGTAATCCCCGTTGCCGTCACTTAGTGTGCTTTTCAAAATGGTCTACACATTATTATATCGATATGACTCTATTCTACTAATTTTATTTCACTCAAGACTTATTATGTATTTTTATTATTATTTATTAACTCAAGTCTTATTCTATCCATACTTTTGCTTAAAATGTGGTATTGAGTTTTATGGAAAAACATCAAAGTTTCCTATGTAACCAGTGGTGAAAAAAATATTGTACCAACAATAAGTATGTTCAATGATGTCTGTGTAGTACAGTCCAAGAGGCATTCTCATGAAAGAAAATGCTACCTCTGGAGACATATGGGCTGTGCCTGTATATTGTAAAGCTACAGTAATTTCAGCTGTAAGTCTTAAACTGATAGCTCAATAAAACAGAACAGATTGACCCTCAAATGTAAGAATTACTTCTGTGCCATACAACATTATAAATATTCAGCAAATAAATAAGAGTATTAGCTAACTATTGAGAAAACAGCTTAGAGCAATACATCATTATGGACACTAATTCCATATAAAGAGTTAAACAGAAAATCTGAAACAAAATGGAACTGAATTTGTCCATTTTATACATGGAGAAAGGTTTCCTAAGTTTAAAAGCAACTTCTTCTTTAAAAGAAGTCAATGAAGGGAAAATACACATATTTGGTTACAGTAAAAAATTTAAAATATGGGTGTATGAGTTTAAAAGTGAAACAAATATTTATAACAAATAGCAGACCAAAATATTAAATAGTATGAGCTCTCACAACTACATAAGAGAAACATTAAGACACTGATAGAGATGTGGGAAAGATCACAAAAAGACAGTTTGTTTATCAGAGAAGAAATACAAGTAGTGAACCAAATTATGAAGAAAAGAACTCTGCTGGGGACTATCATAGCCATCAATTAAATCAGAGAAGTCATTAAAAATATCACAAAATCCAAAGGCAAGAAGGGTGTGTGATAAACTAACTGGGTACTCTGCACATAACTAGTGTCTGTATACAAGAACAGAACCCTTTGGGAAAGTAATTTGACACGCTGACCCAAGAGTTATAAATATTAATACTTTTTGATCCACTGTATCTTTTGGAATTTGCTATTCTTTTCGCACAGAGATGATCATTACAAAGTTGTTTATAAAATCAGAAGAAAATGTGTGTGTTGGAGTTGGCGGTGGGGGGCAAACGGAACAGCTACTGGCTAAGCAAGCTATGGTGTCAACACTTTATATAATAGCTTGAAGTTGTTAAAAATGACTCTAAAAATGAACAAAAGTGAAGACACAACCTTTCAAAAACAGTAGAACACAAAGTTGTATACCTTGTATAATCATCCAACTTCGCCACATAAGAACCAATGCATACAGATAAGTGGTGAGGTTATAACCAGGATATTAACCGTGGATGTAAGAAGTGATGAGATGATAAAAGAATAAAAAAAAATACCTTTTCTCTGTTTTTCCAAATTAAAAAAGAACATACATTGCTTTTATACTTAAAAAATAGAGTATAGAGAAGAGATGATGTTTTGTTGCTTGCAGTCAAGTGGAAAAATTTTCTTATCCAACTATTTAACAAGCATCACCAAAAGTCCAAGAAACAATCATACAGATGCCGGTGACTGCACCCTGGAAAGCACAATTGGATCATAGACCACTGTAAAAAGCCACTATCCTACAAGGAGCTGATGACAACTCTAAATAAGGCTGAGGTCATGTACCAACCTGCCCAAGGAGACTTTCCATATAGTCATAGCTGCTGTAATACTTTACAAGCCTTCATAAACACGTCAAATACACTGGCCAGGAAATAAGCCTGGTAGTTAGGTATTTTTGTTGATGTTCAACATAAAGTGGGTCTGTGTTTTTCAGCTTTTCATAAGGTTAAGGTCACTGTGTTTTTCCATTATAAAATTGCTTTTGGAAGAAAAAACCCAGCAGTCCCACCGTACAGTGCGTTTTTCACATAGGAGCAACCAGTAGAAGGACCCAGTTTTCGTTTTTCAAAGATCATATAGAAAGTTCCCACTGGACTCGTGCTGGTAGTATTTTAAATCAAGGAAGGGCATTGGTGATATCATTTTACTTGTAGTTTTGCTGCTTCTTAAACTGCAGGATGTTTGAAGTGAAAGTAATACAGTAGGGGGTAATCTTCCGTTTAGCTTTACAATTCTATCAGCAAAACGCCAGGAGAAAAGGACTATCATGTTCTCTTTGAATTGCGTTTTTTGCAACCTGAGATTCAAGTTCGGGTTTCTTGACGCACCCCTGGGCAATGAATCTGAATTAATTATCATGTCCAATTTCCTCCACCTAGCCTCTAAGACAAGCGCAAACAAGCCAGCAGTGGTTACCCTCATGGCCACTAGCGATTCTATCAAAGGGAAGTACAGATCGGTACAGTGTTCTGCTGATAAGAATTTCTCCGTTGAGAAAGATCGAAAGCAGAATCAGGATGGCACAAATTGAAAGCTATTGGATACACTTAATATCTTCTAGTTTAATTCACACCTTCCAGGTATGGATTAAAACACATCACAAAGAGCTTTGCTGTAATGGTTGAAGGAGGTGATTTCTTTCTTTCTTTTTGTAACTCTATGAGAAATTTGCCGGGCACTGTCCACAATGCAGAAGGCAGGCCTCGTGCCAGGTTGTGTGTGTGCTAGTTGGTTTGCCTCCCATTCTTATGGAGAAAACAGTTTTTTTTTTTTTGCAGTACGCGGGCGGGCCTCTCACCATTGCGGCCTCTCCCCCTGCGGAGCACAGGCTCCTGACGCGCAGGCTCAGCTGCCATGGCTCCCGGGCCCAGCCGCTCTGCGGCATGTGGGATCTTCCCGGACCAGGGCGCAAACCCGCGTCCCCTGCATCAGCAGGTGGACTCTCAACCACTGCGCCACCAGGGAAGCCCCGAAAACAGTTTTTTTTTAATGACAGTTCTGAGATTTTTCCTCCTTAAAGAATGACTCATGAAAACAAAAAAGCAGATTCAGGCTTTTTTGAAGTTTCTGCTTCTCTGAAGATTTGAAAGGACTGGTACCCACCCTCAAAATGTCTTATTTCCTGTGATATAGTTCCCAATAAATAGTGAGTGGATTACCAAAGGAATTTCATCACTTTGTCCTCTGAAAACTGTACACTTGCTCTCAGGTTGCCTTTTTGCCTTGGCTGTAATTCTCCATAAAATCTATTAATGAAGCACTACAAAGGCCGGAGTTCTATTGCCACAAAACAACGAATACCTAGGCCACCAGAAGCTGGGAAGAGGAAAGGAAAGATCCTCTACTTAGAGGCTTAGGAGGGAACACAGCCCTACTGACACTGATGTTAACTTCTAGCCTCCAGAACTGAGAATAAATTTCTGTTGTTTTAACCCACCCAATCTATGGTACTTTGTTATAGCATTCCTGGGAAACTAATAAAGCAACGGAGGTGTGCCATGCTTGGGTGAGTATCATTCAGTATCATGTATGAGATACCTCTTCTGCAGAAAGGAAATGGAGATAAAGAAAAAAACTATTTTTTCAAAGCTGTATAGGAGTCTGGGGCTGTTGACTATGAAATTTTGTGACTGGCTAGACAACTGCAAAGTTCATCATCAAGTTCCCTAATGTTCACTGAAGGTCCTGAGGTCTCACCCATGTAATCCATGTCTTGATAAGGTTGATTAAGATGGCATAAATGACCGGGGTGACCAAGCCACTCAGGCAGTGATTAAAGGCCTGAGCCAGGAGTCTGCTTCCAAGAATTGCTCCCAGAAAATCAAGATTGGGCCCTCGTAGGGTAAATGATCCCTATCTTAGCTCTGGTCTAAGGATTCTCAGTTGGAAGTGGGATCCAGGTGTGGCCTTGGGATTCCTGGCTGTCCCTGTGTTGTGAGGCTGTGTCCTGGGCATGGCAGGTGTCAGGACAAAGTGCAGGATCGACAGACTGGTTCTGCTTTGAGGTTAATGCTGGAAAGGCCTGAGTGGACTGATACCGACTGCTGAGAGCTGGCTTGTGCTGAGAAGGATTCTGATGCTACACTTGGGCCCAGTGGACAGAGTTGTGACTGATGGACTCTCATTCGTGAACTTATATGAGGACATGGGTTGGGGAATGTCTGAGCCTTGGCCATGGATTTGGCGACCTAGGGCTAAGGCATGCCTCCTACAGGCTAAAGTAGTTGATAATGGAAGACTGAGAATTACTGTTCCAAAACTGAATAATCCAAGATGGTTAGTAGTTTGTTTATGATTTAGATCTTAAGAGTCCTGGTCTAGGAAAGATTCACACCTCCACCAGTCCCCTGGGAACTTGGAGCAGTCAGAGTCCTGAGGGAAAGGACTCTCTCTAGCACAGTAACTGAGGTACTTTTACTAAAAGGACTGTTTGCAAAGATGCGGGTAGGGTTTAGAGAGAGCAGCAAAGGACACAGCTTACTTTAGGCCGGTCAGAGCAGGAAGCCATTTCTACACTTCGGTGGGAAGGGGCGAGGGAAGGGAGACTGCTCTGCAGAGAGGCTCCTGATGGGGGCTGTGCGTCCTGGAAAAGCTTGCGGACAAACTGCGGGGGCCTGGATAGAACAGAAGCAGGCGAAGAAGAAGCCAGTCTCCCTCTACCTCCTGCTAGTGACTCCCACTGGAAGCGGGAGGGGGATGCAGTCCACACAGCCAGCCTCTGGGGGCACAGAGCAGGGTGTGGACATGGATAGAAAGGCTGCTGAGAAAATGGAGGTTAGCCACACAGACATCTTCAGTCAGAACCCTTCTGACTGCAGGTGACAGGACCCTATCCTGATCTAACAAAGGAGACCAAAAAGGAGTCTCTGAGGAAAACGAACAAGCTTGTTTGAACCTCAGGAAAGCTGAACCACGATTTAAGCGCTGCCATCTTGAGTTCTCATCGCCACCTTTCTCCCTGATTCAGCTTTTTTTTTTTTTTTTTTTTGGCGGTACGCGGGCCTCTCACTGCTGTGGCCTCTCCCGTTGTGGAGCACAGGCTCCGGACGCGCAGGCTCAGCGGCCATGGCTCACGGGCCCAGCCGCTCCGTGGCATGGGGGATCTTCCCGGACCGAGGCACGAACCCCTGTCCCCTCCATCGGCAGGCGGACTCTCAACCACTAAGCCACCAGGGAAGCCCTCTCTGCTTCAGCTTTTTATTCCCTTACATCAGTTTCGTGAATCAGCAGCTTCTACCCTTGTACCTTCAACACCAAAGAGAGACTAAATCCCTACGTTCAGCGTGAGAAGCTTCAGGACTGGTTTGAGGTTCGCACCCACTGACGGGTCCTAACAGAGCAGCTACTTCCAGGGCTTCAGGGTGCTCTGACTGGCTGACCCCATTAGATCCTCTGCTTAGAGGCTTGGGTTGGAGAGAGGAAGAAGTCCCCAGAAAAGGGAGCCAGTCCCAGAAAGAGGGAAGGGTCCTGCGCCAAAAAGAACAGGTGCCACTGCAGGGAGAACATGGAAGCGAGGCTGAGGATGGGGAAATCGAGGAGGGGGAGGGGCATTGCTAGCTATCTGCCATGACAGGGGCTCAGGCTGAGACCTGTGGAGAAAGGGCAGGAGTGGGCTTTGCCCAGAAACCAGGGTCTTCGCTCAAATCATTCTCCCTCCTGCTCATGTGGCAGACACCTCACTGACTACATTTCAGGCGGCCAAAAAGTGTGAAATTCTCAGCCTGGTGTATGACCTGAGTCTGGCTTTCCTATTCAGTCATCGTGGCTCCCACGCACACTGTGGCCTGGGGCGCATCTCCACCTGTCACAATCCTACTCATCATTCAAGACCCTGCTCGAATCTCACCACCTCCATCGGAACATCCCCCTTCCCACCTGCAGAAAGGAAGCGTTCCATCCCCTGGTCTTCTGTCGCTATCAGAGAGCTATTTAAATATTCATCAAGGGCAGCTTTCCATCAGACTTCTTTATCTACGTCACCCTCCCGAACCGCAAACCTGGGGCCTGTGCATTTGAAAGAACCCTGGGAGCAGTGGAAGGAATGGGGATTTGGTGCCTGTTTTGTGCCCTCCCTTCTACTTTACATTCTCCCAGTTGCTTTCTCCTTCCTCTCATTCTTCCTTTCTGCTCTTGGTTCTTCATTTGTTGTTTATAAATATAGTCACTCTTCTTAGACACATTGGGATATATTTAGGATTAGAGTTTGGGCTTTAAAAGCATGTGCCTACAGGGAGATCAACTCCATGCTTTGTGACGACCTAGAGGGGTGGGATAGGGAGGGTGGGAGGGAGACGCAAGAGGGAAGAGATACGGGGATATATGTATATGTATAGCTGATTCACTTTGTTATACAGCAGAAGCTAACACACCATTGTAAAGCAGTTATACTCCAATAAAGACGTGGGGAAAAAAAGCATGTGCCTGCAACACTAGCTCCTAACTCTGCTGTGGCTAAGCATGCGATGAGGCTTGTAAAGCAAATGCGACTGTACTTCCTCTTAGAAACTGATGTGCCTCGTAAATGCCAGAGTTGAAATTCTTTAGGGGATGCTATTTTTATGAGAACTCTGACAAAAGTATTGATTATGAAGTCAAATTGGTCAGATGTGCAAAGGCATCAAACATCACTTGCCTGTCGGAAGGGAGAGCTTGATCTGACCTCTGCAGCTCTTGCTACATTATAACTCTTTTGTTCAGATATCTTACCTCAAAATCGGTTTACACTTTACTGTTAAGAAACAGAAGTGAAACTGTTCATTGAGTGGACTGAGGATTGATGGGCTTTCCTTCTTTCTTTTTTGGTGTTAACCACAGGTGTCTTTAACTGTACACAGCCTTTCTAAATGACCTTTTGGTTTCTATAGTTACTACTTTGTGGACTGAAGTTCAACAGTTTATGGGTTGGACAATTTGACTTGGTAACCCCCTAAGCACATTAAAAAAACAAAAAACAAAAAAATGTAATATCCCTGTGAAAGGGATCTGCTGCAATTCAGGTAAACAAGAAGTCTTTGAGTTTTGTGACTACTAGTTAACAGCACATCTGTGCCAGGCCATAGTAATCAATCAAATAAAATGTAGCTTCTAAATAGTTATCAAATAAAGCCACCATTTTTTTTTATCAGAAGAGGTAAAGGAGAGGACTTAAACCTTTCTGTTACTTCCAGATGTCAAACAAGCAATCCCACCTCCTTCATCTTTTTTCTTTCAAATTAAAGAAGGAGGAAGAGACAGAGAGGGAGAGAGACAGAAAGAGAAAGAGAGAGAAGGAAAAAATTTAACTTCTCAAGAATAGGTACTATGTTTCTTAGATGAAAATCTTTAATTTAGACGAATAAACTGGAAACTGTAGCACTATTCCTCTTTTGGCACTAAGCCCCCATCATGACATTTCACTGAATCCACATTTCTACACTAATTACTATAAATTTTCTAGCAGTAAAACAGAACAGCAGTACAACAAATATGATGACATTCAAAATGTTCCACTGTGACACATGACTGACCCAAGCTGCAAGGGAGGTTGGGAAAGGGACATTTAGTGTTTCCAGCTCCTATAGTGGAAGATGACCAGGGGAAAAAGGAAGTGAGGAATGACAACCAAGTTAGTCAACCAAGTGGAAAGAAATGGCTTGGGCACTGACAAGGGGGTGGGATGTACAGGGTATGTTGAAGAAAGGTCAAGTAGATGGCATTTCACTGGAGCTGAGGGTAGGTGAGAATTAAGAAATGAGATTAGGGAGATAGCTTGGCATCAGGACTTTACCCACCAAATCAAGGAGTTTGGGATTTATCCCTTTAGCAATACAGACTCACTGGAAATTTGTGAGTAGAAAAGTGACATGATTAAACCAGTCTTTGATCACCAATAATCTGGCCAGAGCATAGAATGTACTGAAAGAGGGTGAGCCTGAAGGAGGGGGCAAGGAGACCACTGCAGTGGTCCCTCCATGAAGTAACAGGACGTGAGTCGGAATGATGGCAGTGGTATTGATTAAAAAGTACAACTATGGAAGAGATTATAAAGTATGAATGATCAGGGCTTGTTGACTAATAGAGGACCAAGAAGAGGGAGCATCAAAGATGACTTCACAGCTTTAAGCCTGGGTAACTGGGAAAATACATAACAGAAGCAGGAAATCAAGAAATGAGCTGGTTTTAGGAAGAAGTTGATTAGTTCAGGGTTGTTTTTCTTTTTTTAATTTTTATTTTTTGGCTGCGCCACGCAGCATGTGGGAATCTTACTTCCCGACCAGGGATCAAACCTGTGCCCCCTGCAGTGGAAGCATGGAGTCTTAACCCCTGGACCGCCAGGGAAGTCCCTGATTAGTTCAAGCTTAGATGTTGAGTGTGAGGTAGAGGCAGCAGGGCATGCAATGGAAACATGTAACAGGCAGGTAACACGTAGCCCACAAGATGCTGGACATTAAGAATAATGCTGCCTCTGGTGCTTTAGGAGTAGTTCTCTTTCTAAAGGGTGCTGTCATTCCAACAGATTCCTTTGTCAGCTCCCTGACTTAAAGATCCTCTCTATCAATTGTTACAGAAAGATAACTAATCTGGGTAGACAGGAACTAACCAACACAGTTGAGATGCTGTGCTGGAATTGACAAAATCAGGACAGACATTTCAGAATGCTGTCTTTGCAAGGCCTGTTTTGGTCTGATCACGCCTGTTGCTACAGAGTTGTCTGAAACATAAGTTGAGCAAACGGTGATCTCCATGCATCCAGTCATTCACCTTGAGATTAAGAGGACTTGATTTTCAGAGGTAGAGGGAATAAATATGTTTATCAAATTTTCTGCATGGAGTAGGAATACCTTTTTTTTTTTTTTTTAGAAAAAAAAGTTAACAAGAAAAACTCAACCCAGAAAATTAAAATATTGTTCAAAAAAGTTTTTGAAGGAGCTATAACAAGGTGATTGCAATCATCCTTATAATAGTATAGCCTTGAGTATTTGACCTTCTTTCCATGGTTTTCATCATGTCAGAGTTTATCTGTACACTGGGATGCTAAGGCAACCAAGAAACACACAGTAGGACTCGAACACCTAAACTAATTTTATGAATGCCAGCTACCAGATTTCCTTTACCTTGTGTTATATAAAGCCCAGAGACCAGCATTTACATTCTACTTTGGTTTATATTTTGAACACTGTTTTCACTTTGTAGAGAATGATGGTTATGAATGTATACTAGATATAATTGTATATGGAGTTACATGATGCAGTGTTTATGTAAAAGATATAAGATGTGTGCATCCATGTATGGGGAAGAAAGTGTGTGTCTGTTTAAAAAATGTACATAGGGCAACAGCTACCAAAGAAAAAACATCTCAGAGAACAAACAATAGCAACAAACAGTCTTGCTTATATGTGAATTAAAATTAAAGGTTAAGTTTTCTGGATTTTTTTTCCAGAAAGAAACACACATGTAAAAAAGTCTAATTGACCTCAGAGATTTACAGAAAGTGCCATTGTTTTTGCTCTGGCACTTTCTACAATGAGCGTCCTTGTCAGGCAGGGGCCTGGGGAAGCAGGAACGTCTGGGAAAGAGGGCACAGATGTGAGTAATAACGGTGACAGGGGCTGGTCAGGAGACTCAGGGGGGTCCGGAGGGCACCGGTGCTGGGAAGCAGATGGGTCCACTTAAGGTAATCAGTCAGAAACTGGGCAATTCAACTCCATAAACATGCATCAACTCAAACTCTGGTGAACAATGCAGTCAAACCCCTGCCTTCACCATTTCAACTTGTAGAAAAACTGAGTTCTTGTTCCTCGGCCCTGACAAAAATGCTTGAAAACCCTCCATGTCAAACCTTGAGTCCTATCAGGCCATTTCGGCTCATTTCTTGCTTTGGGAGCTTGGCTGTAACTGACTGAGATGCTTGGCCAGGACTCCTGCCCCCTGGTGCCCAAAACCTTTGCCTGGTGGGTCACTGACTCCATGGCCCCCAAGGCTCCTCACCTGATTTCTCCCTTCTTCTCTCAGAGGCTGGAACCTGTTTGTCTACAAGACCTTCCTGAGCCTCTACCATCTGGTCTTTGCCTCCCCCCGCAGCCCTCCCCATCCCTCTTCCTAGTTGATCTCGATCCTGGCTCCTAAGCCTTTCCACACTGAATCATGAAAAGGAAGATCTCCAGGAGTGCAAGTTCTTCAACACTGTAAGCTTGGTCAAAGCTGGAATGTGCCTGTGAGGTTGAGTGCTGCTTGCCCAGCGCCCAACAGTGCCCACACGTGCTTGGCACAGAAGAGACATAAAAATATGAAAGTAAGCCGAATATGTATTATTTATCCCGAGTAGAAAACTGACAAAGATTTTTAATATGGATTGAAACAAAACGTGTTTCTGCTTAATCACCAGCTTATTAGGACATTTTAAAAATGAAAGTTTATCTATTTATAATTAAGTGAGATTTAAACCCTAAGTATAATATTTCACGCGGGCGTCCTCAACGTCTCTCAAACACATCAAGCAGCCTCCCACTCTAGGGCCTTTGTATGTGCTATTCCCTCTGCCTGGAATTTTCTTCCCTCAGTCACTGAAAGGCTCATGAGTTTTCTTCTTCCACGTCTCTGCTCAAATGTCACCACAGCAGGGAGGCCTCTTCCTGACTCCCCATCTGAAATAACACCACCCCATCACCTCTAGATCCTTTGCCTGGCTTCATTTTCTCCTCACCTGACATCCTGACATCCTACATTCATGGGTCTGTTTCTGTCTCCTCCCACTGGAACTGTATAAGCTTCATGAGGGAACACCTTTCTTTTCTTCACTACTGTATCCTCACTCCCTGGAATGATTCCTGGTATAAGGCAGGTGCTCAGTAACTATTTTAATGAATGAAGGACTGAAGGCAGACACTGAAATATGCACTTTTAAATCTGATGCTTGAAACTACGATCTTGATCAGTACTTCATTTCAATGGAGTAACCATTATTGTTGAACCGTATAAGAAATTATGAAAGCAAACAGCCTATTGCATTTAATTTTACTGCATTTAACTACAGACTAAATGTATGTTTATAAACCTCTGATACTGAGGTACATTTTCCTCTTATTTACCCTTTTGATCCCCATTAATCTACTCTAAAATATGTTACTGCTTACTCAGTAATATTTATCTGCAGGGTAAATAAGACAGGGCTTCCCTGGTGGTGAGCAGTTAAGAATCCGCCTGCCAATGCAGGAGACATGGGTTCGAGCCCTGGTCCCAGAAGATCCCACATGCCGCGGAGCAACTAAGCCTGTGCACCACAACTACTGACCCTGAGATCTAGAGCCCGCGAGCCACAGCTACTGAAGCCCGAGCGCCTAGAGCCCATGCTCCACAACAAGAGAAGCCACTGCAATGAGAAGCCCGCACACCGCAGCAGAGTAGCCCCCACTCGCTGCAACTAAAGAAAGCCCGCCTGCAGCAACGAAGACCCAACGCAGCCAAAAATAAACAAACAAGACAGAACGTCTGCCTCCTAGACCCACACAATGAATCATAAAAGTACAGAGCCATGTTACGTATAGCAAAAGCAGACCTCTTCAAGCACACTCATGTTTAATCTTTATTATTATTATTAATAATTAATTAATTAATTTTTTTACACAGCAGGTTCTTATTAGTTATCTATTTTATACATATTAGTGTATACATGTCATTCCCAATCTCCCAATTCATCACACCACCACTCCCACCCGCCGCTTTCCCCGCTTGGTGTCCATACGTTTGTTCTCTACATCTGTGTCTCTATTTCTGCTGTGCAAACTGGTTCATCTGTACCATTTTTCTAGGTTCCACATATATGCATTAATATACAATATTTATTTTTCTCTTTCTGACTTACTTTACTCTGTATGACAGTCTCTACATTCATCCACGTCTCTACAAATGACCCAATTTCATTCCTTTTTATGGCTGAGTAATATGCTATTGTATATATGTATTACGTCTTCTTTATCCATTCGTCTGTTGATAGGCATTTAGGTTCCTTCCATGTCCTGGCTATTGTAAATAGTGCTGCAATGAACACTGGGGTGCATGTGCCTTTTTGAATTATGGTTTTCTCTGGGTATATGCCCAGTACTGGGATTGCTGGGTCATATGGTAGTTCTATCTTGAGTTTTTTAAGGACCCTCCATACTGTTCTCCATAGTGGCTGTATCAATTTACATTCCCACCAACAGTGCAGGAGGGGTCCCTTTTCTCCACACCCTCTCCAGCATTTGCAGTTTGTAGATTTTCTGATGATGCCCATTCTAACTGGTGTGAGGTGATACCTCATTGTAGTTTTGATTTGCATTTCTCTAATAATTAGTGATGTTAAGCAGCTTTTCATGTGCTTCTTGGCCATCTATATGTCTCCTTTGGAGAAATGTCTATTTACGTCTTCTGCCCATTTTTTGGTTGGGTTGTTTGTTTTTTTAATATTGAGCTGCATGAGCTGTTTACATATTTTGGAGATTATTCCTCTGTCCGTTGATTCGTTTGCAAATATTTTTTCCCTCTCTGAGGGTTGTCTTTTCATCTTGTTTGTAGTTTCCTTTGATTTGCAAAAGATTTTAAGTTTCATTAGGTCCCATTTGTTTATTTTTGTTTTTATTTCCATTACTCTAGGAGGTGGATCAAAAAAGATCTTGCTGTGATTTATGTCAAAAAGTGTTCTTCCTATGTTTTCCTCTAAGAGTTTTATAGTGTCCCGTCTTACCTTTAGGTCTCTAATCCATTTTGAGTTTATTTTTGTGTATGGTGTTAGGGAGTGTTCTAATTTCATTCTTTTACATGTAGCGGTCCAGTTTTCCCAGCACCACTTATTGATGAGACTGTCTTTTCTCCATTGTATATCCTTGCCTCTTTTGTCATAGATTAGTTGACCATAGGTGCGTGGGTTTATCTCTGGGCTTTCTATCCTGTGCCATTGATCTATATTTCTGTATTTGTGCCAGTACCATACTGTCTTGATTACTGAGGCTTTGTAGTATAGTCTGAAGTCAGGGAGTCTGATTCCTCCAGCTCCATTTTTCTTCCTCAAGACTGCTTTTGCTATTCAGGGTCTTTTGTGTCTCCTTACAAATTTTAAGATTTTTTGTTTTAGTTCTGTAAAAAATGCCACTGGTAATTTAACAGGGATTGTATTGAATCTATAGATTGCTTTGGGCAGTATAGTCATTTTCACAATATTGATTCCTCCAATCCAAGAACATGGTATGTCTCTCCATCTGTTTGTGTCATCTTCCATTTCTTTCATCAGTGTCTTAAAGTTTTCTGAGTACAGGTCTTTTACCTCCTTAGGTAGGTTTATTCCTATGTATTTGATTATTTTTGTTGCGATGGTATTGGGATTGTTTCCTTAATTTCACTTTCCGATCTTTCGTCATTAGGATATAGGAATGCAAGAGATTTCTGTGCAATAATTTTGCATCCTGTAACTTTACCAAATTCATTGATTAGCTCTAGTAGTTTTCTGGTGGTATCTTTAGGATTCTCTATGTAGAGTATCATGTCATCTGCAAACAGTGACAGTTTTACTTCTTTTCCAATTTGTATTCCTTTTATTTCTTTTTCTTCTCTGATTGCCGTGGCTAGAACTTCCAAAACTATGTTGAATAATAGTGGCGAGAGTGGACATCCTTGTCTTGTTCCTGATCTTAGAGGAAATGCTTTCAGTTTTTCACCATTGAAAATGATGTTTGCTGTGGGTTTGTCATATGTGGCCTTTATTATGTTGAGGTAGGTTCCCTCTATGCCCACTTTCTGGAGAGTTTTTATCATAAATGTGTGTTGAATTTTGTCAAAAGCTTTTTCTGCATCTATTGAGATGATCATATGGCTTTTATTCTTTGATTTGTTAATATGGTGTATCACACTGATTGATTTGTGTATACTGAATAATCCTTGCATCCCTGGGATAAATCCAACTTGATCATGGTGTATGATCCTTTTAATGTGTTGTTAGATTCTGTTTGCTAGTATTTTGTTGAGGATTTTTGCATCTATATTCATCAGTGATATTGGTCTGTAATATTCTTTTTTTGTAGTATCTTTGTCTGGTTTTGGTGTCAGGGTGATGGTGGCCTCATAGAATGAGTTTGGGAGTGTTCCTTCCTCTGCAATTTTTTGGAAGAGTTTGAGAAGGATGGGTGTTAGCTCTCTCTAAATGTTTGAGAGAATTCACCTGTGAAGCCATCTGGTCCCGGACTTTTGTTTGTTGGAAGATTTTTAATCACAGTTTCAATTTCATTACTTGTGATTGGTCTGTTCATATTTTCTATTTCTTCCTGGTTCAGTCTTGGAAGGTTATACCTTTCTAAGAATTTGCCAATTTCTTCCAGGTTGTCCATTTTATTGGCATAGAGTTGCTTGTAGTAGTCTCTTAGGATGCTCTGTATGTCTGCGGTGTCTGTTGTAACTTCTCCTCTTTCATTTGTAATTTTATTGATTTGAGTCCTCTCCCTCTTTTTCTAGATGAGTCTGGCTAATGGTTTATCAATTTTGTTCATCTTCTCAAAGAACCAGCTTTTAGTTTTATTGATCTTTGCTGTTGTTTTCTTTGTTTCTATTTCATTTTTTCTGCTCTGATCTTTATGATTTCTTTCCTTCTGCTAACTTTGGGTTTTGTTCTTTTTTCTCTAGTTCCTTTAGGTGTAACGTTAGATTGTTTGAGATGTTTGTTGTTTCTTGAGGTAGGCTTGTATTGCTATAAACTTCCCTTTTAGAACTACTTCTACTGCATCCCATAGGTTTTGGATCGTTGTGTTTTCATTGTCATTTGTCTCTAGGTATTTTTTTACTTCCTCTTTGATTTCTTCCGTGATTTCTTGGTTATTAGTAACGTATTGTTTAGCCTACATGTATTTGTGTTTTTTACATTTTTTTCCCTGTAATTCATTTCTAATCTCATAGTGTTGTGGTCAGAAAAGATGCTTGATATGATTTCAATTTTCTTAAATTTACTGAGGCTTCATTTGTGACCCAAGATGTGATCTCTCCTGGAGAATGTTCCATGCGCACTTGAGGAGAAAGTGTAATCTGCTGTTTTTGGATGGAATGTCCTATAGATATCAATTAAATCTATCTGGTCTGTTGTGTCATTTAAAGCTTGTGTTTCCTTATTAATTTTCTGTTTGGATGATGTGTGCATTGGTGTAAGTGAAGTGTTAAAGTCCCCCACTATTATTGTGTTACTGTTATTGTGTTATTGTGTTAAACTGCTGTTAGCACTTGCCTTATGTAATGAGGTGTTCCTATGTTGTGTGCATACATATTTATAGTTGTTATATCTTCTTCTTGGATTGATCCCTTGATCATTATGTAGTGTCTTTCCTTGTCTCTTGTAACATTCTTTATTTTAAAGTCTATTTTATCTGATATGAGTATTGCTACTCAAGCTTTCTTTTGATTTCCTTTTGCATGGAATATCTGTTTCCATCCCCTCACTTTCAGTCTGTATGTGTTACTAGGTCTGAAGTGGGTCTCTTGGAGACAGCATATATAGGGGTCTTGTTTTTGTATCCATTCAGTGAGATTGTGTCTTTTGGTTGCAGCATTTAATCCATTCACGTTTAATGTAATTATCGATATGTATGTTCCTATTACCATTTTCTTAATTGTTTTGGGTTTGTTTTTGGGTTCCTTTTTTTCTCTTATGTTTCCCACTTCGAGAAGGTCCTTTAGCATTTGTTGCAGAGCTGGTTTGGTGGTGCTGAATTCTCTTAGCATTGCTTGTCTGTAAAGCTTTTGATTTCTCCCTTGAATCTGAATGAGATCCTTGCTGGGTAGAGTAATCGTGGTTGTAGGTTCTTCCTTTTCATCACTTTATATATGTCATGCCACTCCCTTCTGGCTTGTAGAGTTTCTGCTGAGAAATCAGCTGTTAACCTTATGTGAGTTCCCTTGTATGTTATTTGTTGTTTATCACTTGCTGCTTTCAATAATTTTTGTCTTTAATTTTTGCCAAATTGATTACTATGTGTCTCAGCGTGTTTCTCCTTGGGTTTAGCCTGTATGGGACTCTCTACACTTCCTGGACTTGGGTGGCTATTTTCTTTCCCATGTTAGGGAAGTTTTCGACTATAATCTCTTCAAATATTTTCTCGGGTCCTGTCTCTCTCTCTTCTCCTTCTGGGACCCCTATAATGTGAATGCTGTTGCGTTTAATGTTGTCCCAGAGGTCTCTTAGGCTGTCTTCATTTCTTTTCATTCTTTTTTCTTTATTCTGTCCCACAGCAGTGAATTCCACCATTCTGTCTTCCAGGTCACTTATCTGTTCTTCTGCCTCAGTTATTCTGCTATTGATTCTTTCTAGTGTAGTTTTCATTTCAGTTATTGTATTGTTCATCTCTGTTTGTGTGTTCTTTAATTTTTCTAGGTCTTTGTTAAACATTTCTTGCATCTTCTTGATCTTTGCCTCCATTCTTTTTCTGAGGTCCTGGATCATCTTCACTATCATTATTCTGAAATCTTTTTCTGGAAGGTTGCCTATCTCCACTTCATTTAGTTGTTTTTCTGGGGTTTTATCTTTTTCCTTCATCTGGTACCTAGCCCTCTGCCTTTTCATCTTGTCTATTGTTCTGTGAATGTGGTTTTTGTTCCACAGGCTGCAGGACTGTAGTTCTTCTTGCTTCTCCTGTCTGCCCTCTGGTGGATGAGGCTATCTAAGTGGCTTGAGCAAGTTTCCCGATGGGAGGGACTGGTGGTGGGTAGAGCTGGCTGTTGCTCTGGTGGGCAGAGCTCAGTAAAACTTTAATCTGCTTGTCTGCTGATGGGTGGGGCTGGGTTCCCTCCCGATTGGTTGTTTGGCCTGAGGCAACCCAACACTGGAGCCTACCTGGGCTCTTTGGTGGGGCTAATGGTAGACTCTGGGAGGGCTCACACCAAGGAGTACTTCCTAGAACTTCTGCTGCCAGTGTCTTTGTCCTCACGGTGAGGCACAGCTACCCCCCGCCTCTGCAGGAGACCCTCCAACACTAGCAGGTAGGTCTGGTTCAGTCTCCTATGGGGTCACTGCTCCTTTCCCTGGGTCCCGATGGGCACACTACTTTGTGTGTGCCTTTCAAGAGTGGAGTCTCTGTTTCCCCCAATCCTATCGAAGTCCTGCAATCAAATCCCGCTAGCCTTCAAAGTCTGATTCTCTAGGAATTCCTCCTCCCGTTGCCGGACCCAGGTTGGGAAGCCTGACGTGGGGCTCAGAACCTTCACTCCAGTGGGTGGACATCTGTGGTATAAGTGTTCTCCAGTCTGTAAGTCACCCACCCAGCAGTTATGGGATTTGATTTTATTGTGATTGCGCCCCTCTTACTGTCTCATTGTGGCTTCTCCTTTGTCTTTGGATGTGGTGTATCTTTTTTGGTGAGTTCCAGTGTCTTCCTGTCGATGGTTTTTCAGCAGTTAGTAGTGATTCCAGTGCTCTCCCAAGAGGGAGTGAGAGCATGTCTTTCTACTCTGCCATCTTGATCCAATCTCCCCTTAATCTTTAAGCGGATCCTCTAAGCAGGCCTTTTGACAACGTGATAGTCAAAGCGCATTTATGAATTAATGCTTTTTTTTTTTTTTTTTTTTGTGGTATGCGGGCCTCTCACTGTTGTGGCCTCTCCCGTTGTGGAGCACAGGCTCTGGACGCGCAGGCTCAGTGACCATGGCTCAAGGGCCCAGCCGCTCCACGGCATGTGGGATCTTCCCGGACCGGGGCAGGAACCCGTGTCCCCTGCATCGGCAGGCTGACTCTCAACCACTGCGCCACCAGGGAATCCCATGAATTAATGCTTTTAAAGCCACCTACTACTCAATCATGGATAACTCTATTGAAAAGTTTTTTTCTCGTGTCTAATGGGCAGTTCCAAGATGATACCATGGGAAAATGTACATCAAATGTGGGCATTTGTCATGATACATTTTAGATATCAGATCCTAAACTTTGGCTTCCCTGCTAAGGCAGAGCACCAAGAAAGTATACATACACTTGTCATCAAAATGGATATAAAAGGATTATAAACAAAGATCAGAATAATTGAGGCTGTGGAGGGACAGTGGTGATGCAGAATGTCCAGAGAAAATTGTGTGGGGCATTGAACGGTGGTTGGATTCTTAGATTTTTTTTTTAAGCCTCCCAAGCAAGATTTAAACTTTATTCTTTAGTTACTGAAACATAAGGCAGAATCTCCTGCTGTCCTTACTCACGTCTGAACTGTTACTACAGCTTTACAGTGAAGCCCCAAGGCCTCTCCCTCTCTCACCAGAAGCTGGATTTAGCAAATAAGATCCCTGGTCTGGAATCAGAAAACCACTCCCCTGGCCTTAGGAAAGTTACTCAACTTCTCTGAGTCTCAGTCTTCTCACCTTTTAAATAGAGATAATCATAATATGTATATCAGAGGTCATTGTAAATATTAAATGACATAATACACAAAAGGGCTACGATGAAGACTTGTGATTTAGTACGTACTCAATGAATTAATATTGATTACTTCTTCCACATTCTTTTTGTACATTAACTTTTTCTCTCTTTTCCTTTTCCTTTGTTTTTCCCTTACCACAGAGCCCAACTGTAATTATTATTTGCAAGTATTTATTGAGCATCAATCAATTACTATTAAACAAAAGAAGAGTCAATACGTTTGTGAGGATTTACTAAGCCATTATCAGAAGCAACGTGCTGGGAGAGACTGTGTACTTGGTCCCTGCCCTGTGGGTACACAATCACACAGCAGCGCAGGCGGGTTGTTCTTCCATAGCTTTTGGGGCAACATTTTTCTTGAATTGCTGATGATGGCTAACCTTGATAGAGCAAAGACCTGCAGTGTTTGGATTCTTAGGAAGCCCATTCCCATTTGGGAGCCAGAGGCTCCTCGTTAAGTGTTTCCTGGGATGGGGGGTGGGAGGGGGCTCCTTTCTCTGCCTCCTAGAGTCCCTGAGCTCCAGAGAACAGGCTCTGTGACCTCTGGGGCAATGACTCTCTCAGGGCTATTTCTGAGAAGTGGGTCTGTCTAGAAAAAGGCTTTGCGAACCAGAGACATTCGGCTCAACTCTAGCTGGAGAGCGAGCTGCGGAAGCAGTTTCATGGAAGCCCCTCTGCTCTTTTCCTGCTCACACTTTTGTTCTACCCGATCTGCATCCCACCCCTTACCACACCCTTCACAGGATTAGCACTCCCAGCCTTCACATTTCTACTTCATCCACTCTGACATGTTTACAATTGCCTGAAAGAGCCTTGTCTTCTCTCCTTCATTTATTACAGGCAGGGCTGCTTCCTCTGCCTTTAATATTCTTCTTGGCCCAGCTCCTATTTGTCTTCAAGACTCAGCCCAGGTGCCAGCTCTGGGCAGTCTTCCTTCATCCCCATCCCACCAAGGTGTTCCTCTGTGTGCCCCTGGGGTTTCAGCGCTTGTAGCCATTGTGGTCCTCAGCAGTGAGTGTGTAGCTGCCACGACTGCCTACTCTTCTGGAGGTGCTTTGAGACGACAGACCAGGTTTGTTTGTTTAATCTCTGCGTCCCTAACACACCACAGTGTCTGATGCTTAGAAAGTCCTTAGAAAATGACAGTGGAACAAATTAACTAGAATCTCCACTACGTTTCCTCCCTACATACTCCATCTGCAAGTGAGCTGCTGTCTGTTCTCCCTAAATAGTTCCATAAATTTATGCCGATAAAGTGTACACTTTCACCCACCTCCTTGAGTACTGGAAAGATTAATGCCTATTTGGCAATGAAAGTTTTGTAAGAAGCTTTGGAGGAAAGGGATGATGCGTGTTTGAAAATTCAGTAATGACTCTGATCCGTGGTTACTGCCGCATCTCTCCTGGATTCCACTTATAAAGAACTCAGGGGCTCTGAACTACTTAGAAAAGTGGTACAATTTTTTTAATGACTAGAAATGACCTCATATTACCCTACATACTTGTCAGATGAAATAAAAGAGGTATTGTGAATGAGCAAACAAAACAACCCCCAATTTGATTCACATACTCTCCAGCCTCCAGTTGGGGAGAAACAACTGTTTGTTAGGTTTTTAAAATAGTGTGGACTTCCAAATGTTTCTTTTTTCTTTCCTGAGATAATATGTCCAGACATCACATGCTACATTGCCATAGGCAGCAATTACAGAAATGAATCCCAAAGAAGAACATTCGCGGGGTATCAGTGGCTGTTCGACTTGACTTCTTAGAAATCCATAGGGAGGTCCTCGGCTGAGTAATAGTGAGGATTTACTGAACACAAAACACTTCCCCACAAACAACTAGCACTACTGTATCCTTTAATTTTCTTCAAAATAAACTCTTCCACCTACCTTTGCTTCAGGGTGCCCTTGGTATAGATGGCTGTCGTTCCATGAGTGACAACGGGTAGAACTGGGGGACTCCAACTCCAACCTACTTTCCAACAATATCACCACCTAGAATTTGTGAAATAAATGTAGAAAAAATGGCTTTAAAAGCTTGAATTTTTGAGGAAACCTTCAAAGATGAGCATAAAAATATGCAATGAAAACAGAATGGTTGAAATAATTCTTGTATCCCCGGGATACCTCCAAGAAAATGCCCTAGGACTTCCCTGGTGGCACAGTGGTTAAGAATCCTCCTGTCAGTGCAGGGGACACAGGTTCGAGCCCAGGTCTGGGAAGATCCCACATGCCACGGAGCAACTAAGCCCATGCGCCATAACTGCTGAGCCTGTGCTCTAGAGCCTGCGAGCCACAACTACTGAGCCCACGTGCCACAGCTACTGAAGCCCGCGCGCCTAGAGCCTGTGCTCCATAGCAAGAGAAGCCACTGCAATGAGAAGCCCGCGCACCGCAACAAAGAGTAGCCCCCGCTTGTCGCAACTAGAGAAAGCCCACGGGTAGCAACAAAGACCCAACGCAGCCAAAAATAAATAAATGAATAAATAAATTTATTTTAAAAAAAAGAAAAAGAAAATGCCCTAAAAATGTCACCATAAAGAGATAAACATTATCACTATCAGCAAAGAAAATTTACATAAAATTTTCTAAAGTATAAGAAGGGCTTTGACCAGCTAAGAGGTGGTGTAATTATTGTAAACAAAAGGTATGGGCTGTAGTAACAGACCAAGATCAAATTCTGTTCCCTCACTTAGTAGCTGCGTAACTTTGGGCAAATTACTTAACTCCATGAAGCCTATCTTTTCTATCTTTAATTTGGATTCCTGACTGCCTCATAAACTTATTGTTAATTCATTTGCACAATTATTAAGTGATTATTTATTGAGCTATTACTAGAAACTAGACACCATGCTGGGTAATAAGATACAATGTTTTCTCTCAAGGATTTCATTGTCTAGGAGCAGAGACAGTTGAATAAATAAAATAATTGCGATACATTGTGATACCTGCCTTAATACTGTAAGTTCAAGGTAGTATAAAGGAGAAAATGTTCAGTCCATGTAGGGCAATCAAGGAAGGCTTCGAAAAAGAGATGAAGTTTAAGTATCCTCTAAGGTTTAACAGAAGAGCTGAGGTAGGGAATAGAAAGACATTGAATGCAAACACAACGGAATGCTCAATGGCATGATGTGAGAAACTTTGAAACTTCAAGAGCTTAGGAAGCATCAAGTGGCTCAGCATGTCGATACATTTAAGTATCAGGAGAGGACTGGGGACCATCCGGATGAGAGCGCTTAGCGAAGGAAGGATGACACCCAGGTTTCTGTAGTGGGTGACGAAGTTGAGGTTCATGTCTCACTGAGGGACCTAAGAGGAGGGACATTAAGAAGAAGGGATGATGAAGATAAAGAGGCAACTTAGGGACAAGGTGACTGTGAGGGTTCTGTGAAATGTCTAGATGAAATGTCTTGTAAGCAGTTTAATGTACTGGTCGGGTGCTCAGAAGAGAGAACTGACCTGGAAATTCAGGTCTGGAGGCCAGAGCCTCACATGTAAGACCAGATGAGCACTTGGGTCTTTTCTCCCACACAGGGTGGCCTCAAGGAAAATGAGGAAGTCTGAGTTGTGGGGCTGGTGTCCAAGGGGGAATCCGTGCTTCAGTTCACAGTCTTGGAGGGAGGAGTTGTAAGCTTGAGAAACCCTGTGGTCCATTTTTAGAGCAAAGCTGCCGTCATAATCTGCCAAAACCCACAAGTGCCGTCAAAATTATTCGTTATTCGCTTTCATTTCTTTAACATTTTGAATGAACACAGACCATAGCAATACCTCTTAAAAGCCCTGTCTCTTTCCCATTTATGTCCCTCTCATCACAAACTGCTCCTCCAACCCTCATACATGTCCTGAAAAGCCTCCACCCCAGTCTGCACATCTCCTGTTCCTATCTCCCTCCCACTTCCCCAAAGATGAGTCTGTAAGGCAAGAGAGGCTTCTCTGGGGGTGAGGGAGGAGAAGAAATAAAACTTGCAAAGTCAGGATCCTTTTAGAGGCCAGGAAGAGGGGAAAGGTTGGAAGGACTCATGCATTAATAATTTTGTTCTTGTTACAGTAGACTCAAAAACCAAGCTGATCATCTAAATAAGTCATGCATGCAAAGAGACTTAGCAGAGAGCAAGGATCCTGTTCCAGGAAGTGGGATGGAAACCAAACAAGAGAAGAAGGTTCTAAGCAGTGGATGAACGGTGTTGTCTAGAGAAATGCCCTAGGCTGCAGGGAACTGCTGCAGCAACTTGTATAGGTTCTAGTGATCTCTGACACTGGGAGAAAGGAGCCATTAAAGGTCCTGGTGAGGCCTGGACATCACTGGAAGAGGTATAGAATGAGAAGAAAATAAGAGTCAGGACAGAAGCTTAGGGAGCAGATTGTAGGAGAAAGTCAATCAAGTGTTCTGGTGAGAATCTGTCAGGAGGTGGAAGAGAGCCAGGAGTGTGTGGTGTCCTGGAAATTAGGAAGTATTTCTTAAGGAGACAGTGTCAAGTGTGTGTCCCATAA
This sequence comes from Monodon monoceros, assembly GCF_005190385.1. Classification (NCBI taxonomy): domain Eukaryota; kingdom Metazoa; phylum Chordata; class Mammalia; order Artiodactyla; family Monodontidae; genus Monodon; species Monodon monoceros. The sequence goes on along the minus strand of NW_021703770.1, from coordinate 64,890,931 downwards.
TCATCAAGTTTGATAAGGAACGGAAAGCATCCATTGGATTTGGCATTGGGAGGTCACTGGTAACCTTAGCAAAAGCATCTTTAGTGAAATGGTGGAAGCAAAAGGCAAACTGCAGTGTGTTCATAGAGAGGGAAAGATGAGAAACTTGAGATACGAGGACAACCGTCCTGGGAAGCCTGTCTGAGGGCAGGAGGCAAGAGAGCAGCTAGAGGAGTCGGTCCCCTCCTCTCTTCTTCCCCTCTCCCTCCCTCCCTTCCTTCCTGACGGGCAAGACTTGGACCTCTTTAAAGGCTCTTGGGTAGGATCTTATGAAGGAGAGTCTAAAGTCCAGAAAGGAAATGATAGAGAAGGAGGGTGGGTGAGGGGGAGAACAGACGGAGGGATTCACCTTGAATGAGAAGAAGGAATACCCCTTCTTCTGGGAGTGGAGGAAGGAAGGAAAGTGGCAAATACAGGAAGGTTTTAGTGGGAAAGCAGGAGGTGATCAGCCAGGAAGTTGAGGGAGTTTCTGTCTGCTAGCCTTCAAGTTCTCTGCAAGGCAGTTGGCAAGGTCATCTGCTGAGAGCAAGGTATGGAGGCAGGAGCTGGGTAGAGGGACATAGTGAGAGGTTTGGAACAGTGACAGCAGGAATGGGATAGGGGAGAGAAGATACATGGCAAAAGGCTTGAGTGTGTGGGACCACACGTTAGAGACACCTAGTATATTTGAGACTTATAGTATATTTTTCCCCAGCTGCACCTGGATGAGGTGCAGAGATGCTATCATGAGATGTGTTCAGGGACAGCAGGTTGAGACAGGTGAGGCCTTGGATAGATATCTGCTCCCCTACTACGAAGTACAGGTTGGTAGAAGAGAAAAGCATGCAGCTGTGACTTTCCCATGGGAGAAAAATGTTTTCATTTGGTGATGTTAATGTCAAGGCCATTGAAGGTCTTCTAAGATGGTTGGTTTCAAGTTTGGATAGATAAACTGTAATATCAGGTGGTGCCACTTGGTTATTGGACCTGGGGTTGTGACTGCTCTTATCCTGAGAACACAAAAGGGGTAATCAACTCCCTTTTGCCCTACTCAAGTCATGGGAGACAAAAGAATCCCAACAAGTCCAATTCTATTGCCCTTGTAGACAACCTTCAACATTCTAGGAAGCAGTAGGACAGTGACTTTTGGGGAATATGCTCACAAAGTGTCCACATACAAGGCCATTTCTTACAATTATTTCATGAAGGCAGAAATATTTCTTTTTTAGAAAAGAGATTTGAATTCAGATGAGGCAGGCTAAATGTAACAGAGCAAGAGCCAGAATCAACCAATTTGTCCTCTTTTGCCTGGCTAAGAAAGTGAACCAAACTTCTAGCAGATACAAGTCAAAGCAGGAGAGAGACATGGGGGTGAATCAGACACACCCCCAAGAAGGTACTGAAAGGACTTAAAAGTAGGGCTGAGGCTTCCTTGAAGAAGAAGAAATTCTACCTGTGGATAGCAGCTTCACTCTGTGCCCCAAACCCCAGGCTACCCTTCCTTATGGATTTCGGATTCTCCTAGTCAGCTCCCCAAATCCTGTAAACCAATTGCAACAAATCTCTCTCTTTTAAATTGAAGTATAGTTTCAGGTGTAGAGCATAATGGTTCAGTATTTTTACAGATTATACTCTATTAAAATTTATTACAAGATAATGGCTATAATTCCCTGTGCTATACAACATATCCTTGTTGCTTATCTATTTTATACATAGTAGTTTATATCTCTTAATCCCATACCCCTAATGTGCCCCTCCCCCCTTCCCTCTCCCCTTTGGTAACTAGTTTGTTCTCTGTATCTGTGAGTCTGTTTCTGTTTTGTGTATACATTCATTTGTATTATTTTCTAGATTCCACATATAAGTGATATCACAGAGTATTTGTCTTTCTCTGTCTGACTTATTTCACTAAGCATAATCTTCTCTAGGTCAATCCGCACTGCTGCAAATGGCAGAAATTCATTCTTCTTTATGGCTAAGTTCCATATATTTTATATATATATATATATATATATATACACATATATGCCACATCTTCTTTATCCATTCATCTGTTGATGGGCATTTGATTTGCTTCCATATCTTGGCTACTGTAAATAATGCTGCTCTGAACACTGGGGTGCATGTACCTTTTCGAACTAGTGTTTTCATTTTCTTTGGATATATACCCAGGAGTGGAATTGCTGGATCATATGGTAGTTCTAGCTTTAGGTTTTTGAGGAACCTCCACACAGTTCTCCATAGTGGTTGCACTAATTTACGTTCCCACCAACAGTGTAGGAGGGTTCCCTTTTCTCCACACCCTCACCAACACTTGTTATTTGTAGACTTTTTGATGATGGCCATTCTGACAGGTGTGAGGTGATAGCTCATTTTGTTTTGTAGTTTTGATTTGCATTTCTCTAATAAACATATTTCTTGATATCTGTCTCCTACTGGTTTTGTTTCTCAAGAGGAACCCTGGCTGATACAGTACGTCCTTCAGATGGGTTGTGAAGATTAAATGAAGTAGTGTGTTACTGTATAAGAAGCACCTGACACAGTGCCAGGAACAATAAAATGGAGTTGCAAAATGCCAGTTACTATCATGATGGCTTGGAAAACACAAAGTTGAGTCTAGCTGACTCCCAACTTGACTCTTCACCCAGTAACTTGGTGAAGAACTGTAGTTACTGGTCTGGCCTCTATCACTAATTCAATGTAACCTTGAGCAAGCCACAGCCTCTAAGGGCCCTAGTTTCCTTTCTGTACAATGAGGGACTGTGAACCAAATGATTTTTGTACAAACTCTTTCAGCTTTGATGTTCTCTGGGTTAGTTTTGACCCAGTTTATTAGATTTTTATTAGGTCGCTCTACTTCTTCCAGCCACCAGACAAGATCTTTTTCATTACTGTTACATTCAAGGCTGCTTCTATACAAATGACCCTCTAATTACTGGGTGGTTTATGGCCTGAGAATGCAAACCAAGTTTAACATTAACCTGAGCAAAGCATTTCTGTTATTTTAGTCAGTGATTATACAGCTCCTGTTCTACCCCAGAATACAGGCCATATGGGATGTAAAAAAGCATTCAATCTGGTCCCTGCCCTCAAGGAGCATGGGGGGGACATCTAAAAATCCAATACTACTATGAGGGAGTATATAATCAAGCCTACGAACCACAGGCTTTGAGAGAAAGGGGACAATAAGATCACTCTGAGCTGGAACGATAAGAAAGGCTTAGTAAAAGAGGCAGGGATTTAGAGAGATGAAATGTCTATGTAAGAGATGAGAGAGAAGTTAAATCTTCTGCTCTTGCTGTTTGTCATGTATTCCAAAATTGGATGTGTGAGATTTATATTGTTGCTCGCCTTTGTTGCCACAGATGATAGAAAGGTGGCTGCTTCATAACTTCAGGCTTTCTCTCCTGTTCCTCCTGGCATGTCCTGTGCAAGGATGAATGGGCAGCAGGTGTACCACCCTGCATGAATTTACCTGCAGACACCATGGCAACCCCCATCATCCATGTATTTGGGGAACCCCCTACAGGAGATTAAGTCCCATTAAGGTGGGGTCCATGCTTCTCTTGTCTACTGCATAAATATTTATGGACTAAATCACTAAAATCACTGCTCTCCAGAATATAGGAGACATAAATGGAAAGGTTTCCTATCTGAACCTTTCGATGGCATTAAAACTCTAAAAATAGTGATTCTTATACTTTGGAAATTCTCTGATTTTCAACGTCAGCCCAATCTGAATCCCTGCTCCCACTCCCTGCAAAATGCTGCTTAAACGCTGCTGGCAGGGCTTCTTATCCAAAGAGCCATTGACAGAACTACTGCCAAAAACCTGCTGGAGCTGAACAAAAAAACCAGTGGGTGTGGACAGAATTAACGTCATGCTTGAATGACAAGCAAACACTAGAAGAATTAATTTTACAAGCTCACCTTTGAGATCAGATAACAGCAGCTTGACTTTTTAAAGACAATACTCATTTTTATCAGTTTAATAAATAGCTCTTAGCAACACTGACAGTTATCTTTAATGGACAGAAACAGAGAAGCCTTATTAACAGTTAAATTTAAATTGCTCACTAATCTTACTTTAGTTTATTGCCTCTTTCATGATGATCTTTTGCTAAATGAGTCTAAAAAAATACTTGGTGATGTGTGCAAACAAGCCAGAAATTCACAAGACTGTGGTCTAATGAAAGAAAATAAACAGGGTTTACAAATAATTCAGAACACTGAAAGAGGCAGTGTTTGGGGTGTAAATATAGATTTTTACAAACAAGATGTTAATAATCATAGGTCAATATTCATATAAGGATTGCTATAGAGATTGGAAGTGGAAAAAATGTCCTCTGGATTCAGAAATGTCTCCTAGTCAATTGCAAAATAATTCTGTACATAGGTTATAAACATTTATAATCCAACAGATTTTTGCAAATGTTTACTGACCTCCAACTATGTGCAATGAATAGTTCTCAAAATATACTGCATCCAATCAAGGCAATCAGTCATTCCATTTTTATCCAGGGCTGCACTACCAGTAGTCCGGGTAATGCCGTGTACATACGATGTCCTTGCCTGTCCAGCCTCTATGTATTCCCCCCTCTTCTGTTAACAACACCTGAATTTTCCTTGGGGGAACCACTCTCCCCCATTCCACACTATGTGTTTCTATGGGATTGATCCCATCCTCCCAGCTCCAAGGGTATTCAGGTGATCATGACCTGCTCAGTTGTCCTTTGGCCACAGTAATTGATTTAGAGATGGGCATAAATATAGACTGAAATAGAGATGAGTTTGGTGATATAAGCCAGGCTAACAAGACTAACTTCTGGGCTTCTGTTGGAAAAACTTGCGCAAGAGAAGCTTTCTTCCCACAGATTGCAAGCTGTAAGGGTGATGAGCTAAGACCCTGCCTAGAAAGACACCAACATAGAAGATGAAGAGGGAGACCAAGTGCTGTTGGGTATTTTCCACTTGCCCACAGATCTCTCTCCTGCTCTCTACCAGCTGACTAAATGGACGCGATCTACCTCTCTTCCCCTTTGGCTTCGAGGTGGCAATGCTGTCAGGAGATCAGAGACATTAGGTCATTTATTTCCCAGTCCCTTTCCGTGGGGTCCCCTCAGGTTAGCTGTCTCTCTGCTGAAGCCTATGGCTTCTGCCAGGGGACCTGTTCACATAGCTCACTGTCTTCAGGTTCCAGGATCCATACTTGCTTTATTACTCCTCTAGGCCTAGAGATGGTAACGATGTCCCACTATTAACTGTTACTTGCTCTGGTACTTCAATACCCCTTGTAATTTCCCTAAATCCTGCTCTCATCTTTGTAAGTAGTCCTCTTTTTAAAACCTGCACACAACACCACCAAGGGGTGGGCAAAACACCTAAGCCACCCTCTGGCCCGACCCCTGGACACACCCCTACCCTCACCCTATATAAGGAACAAGCTTGCCGCCCCCTCAGGGAGTCAGCAAGCAAGAGAACCTGTTGTTTGTTCTCGCTCCCTGCTGCTGCAGCAGGGGCCCCAGTAAAGCCTTGCCTGAAAAAAAAAAAAAAACCTAATTGGATGGAGCCATCTATTCCTGCCAGGACCCCGACAAATCAAATGACATTATCTGAGTTCTGGATTCAGACATACTTAAAGATAATGACACTCCTGACTTCTCAGTTACTTGAGCCAATAAATTCCCTTTTTCCTTAAGGTTGTTTGAACTGAGTTTTCTGCTGCTTACAACAGAGGGTCCTAATACAGTTTGTTAGGTTCTTTTGATTGCATAGACTTGCACGAGACTCTTAAAAAAGGGGAGGTGGCATTGTTACGGACTGAATTGGGCCCCTCAAACTTATATGTTGAAGTCCTAACCCCCAGTACCTCAGAATGTGGTTGTATTTGGAGATAGGGTCTTTAAAGAGGTAATTAGGTTAAAATGAAGTCATTACATGGGCCCTAACCCAATCTGACTGGCATCCTTATAAAAAGAGGAGATTAGAACACAGACATGCACAGAAGGAGAACACTGTGAAGACACAGGGAGAAGACAGCTATCTACGAGCCAAGGAGAAACCAACCCTGCCAACACCTTGATATCAGACTTCTAGCCTCCAGAATTGTGACAAAATAAATACCTGTTGTTTAAGCCACTTAGCCTGTGGTACTTTGTTATAGCAGCCCTAGCAAACTAACACTGACACCTATAAACTACAACTGGGAAAGACATTTCTAGAGGCCAATGACTCTCTCCAACTCTCTGAGCCAACATGGTCTCTTAGCTAAGTTATCTGTGTCCCTCTGTAAATTGGTTCCATTCACCTTTATTACTCACTGGCCAACCTTTCCATATTCCCCACAATCCAAAGGAACCTAAACTAATTGGCTCGGCTAACTACCATTGATACTACTGGAGCGAGACCTCTGCACTGCTCCACCTCGTGGGTTTCTGGCCAGCACTGGGTAAACTGCTCTGGATCATATGCCTTCATCTGGTTCCACTGGCGGCTGCCCTGTGTAGGGGACAAGTACATGCTGGTTCCCTGCATAGAAAGTGGTGGGAGGGTCAGTTTCAGGGAGAAAGAGAAGCTGGATACAGCTGGTATTGGACAAGTCCAGCATTTGGTCTCCGGGGCTACTGGCATTAATAATTACAGGAAAACATGAATACCAACACATACTGCTCATATCTGGCTTCAATTTTTACTGTAGTAGCCAGTTCCTCATTTGAGTTACAAGACCCACTTTCTTGACCCTGAGTTTTATAAGATGACCTAGAATCCTTACAATAACCACACTGCTTTGCTTGACCTCGTTTGATGTGTTTATGACTTGAAAACAAAAAAAAAGCCTTGATGAAAATAATCTCCAAAGAGAACAGTAATTCTGTCCAGGGAAGAGGGATCTGTTAATGAGTAAATGTGACTTTTATGGATTATTCCTGACAGTGCTGTCAACTTGGTGACCATGCTTTGATCTCTTCACTTCCTCATGTACAGAAATGGAAGGAATACTAAAGGACGTCTTCTACCTCCCAGTAATGCTGCCGGAGAATCTTAAGAAGGTGCCTCATGGGGTCATCTACTCCTACCTCAGATAGGAATTGTTTTCTTCTAGTTTCTGGAACCCTAAAGAAGAGAATTTTTTTCAAATTTCCTGAAATGTTAACTTTTTCCCCTTCTCCACTGACTTCCCAGCAGCTCTTTCTTTACTTACTTCCTAATACCACAGAGACAGAATCAAATGGGCACAGACGTAAGTGTCACAATTTGTGGCGCTGACACCATGTACCCAGCAGTGTGATCCCATTCCTGTCAGTAGTCATTTCCCCCTTGGGGGAGGTCAGGAGTGGTGCGTGGCAGCTGGGCTGGGGTGAGGGGAAGCTTGTGGGGCCCTGAGGCTCTCAGGCCTCCTCCTGTGCAGGAGGTCCATCCAGCAGGGTGACCGGGGCCATTTCCCTGGCATCCAGGGGCCTGCAGGTGTGGGAGTCTGAGTGCATGGGAGAAACTTGATCCTTTACCAAAGCTGGATACTTTGGGACAGGTTGGGGTCGTGGCACACATGGAAAGCCATCTTTTATTTATTAGAGATAAAATGTAAAAACACCGGAGGATTTAAGCTGAGAGAGCCGCAAGATCCAATTTTCACCCTGGAGAGATTACTCTGGATCACTGTGAATGGAGAGCGTTTGGAGATGGGCAGGCTGGAGGTAAAGCTGGGCTCAAAGGCTGTTGTAGGAAGCCAGGCCAGAGGTGACGATGGCCTAGAAGAACTGGAGCCAGTGGGGATGAAGAGAGGAGGGCGCTGAGAAAAATGTAGGGATTACAAGTGTGGCTAGGCCTGCTGTCCAATACCCCAGGAGGGACATGTGCAAAGGTACATCTGCGGGGCCAGGATCCTTGGCTTTGGTGTTGAGGAATTGGATGCCATGGCCAGGACCAAGGTAGAGCCACTCTGCCCTCAGTCCTCCTCTCTGCCCAAGGCCAGGAAAGAGCTTAGAGACCGGGCAGCACGTTGTAAATTCCTTAAAAAGACAGGAATGAAGACACAGACCTACTGGAGAACGGACTTGAGGATATGGGGAGGGGGAAGGGTGAGCTGTGACAAAGCGAGAGAGAGGCATGGACATATATACACTACCAAACGTAAGGTAGATAGCTAGTGGGAAGCAGCCGCATAGCACAGGGAGATCAGCTCCGTGCTTTGTGACCGCCTGGAGGGGTGGGATAGGGAGGGTGGGAGGGAGGGAGATGCAAGAGGGAAGAGATATGGGAACATATGTATATGTATAACTGATTCACTTTGTTATAAAGCAGAAACTAACACACCATTGTAAAGCAATTATACCCCAATAAAGATGTTAAAAAAAAAAAAAAAAAGAAATTAGTTACTGACGCAGCCCAGCTCTGGCTGGTCTTTTAGGGAAAGGAGCTATTTAAGAGGGAGGAAAACGGGGATTAAAGCTTTGAGTGGCAGTAGATGTAAAAAAATCTTTTCCTAACCATATTTTTACCCCTCGCCTTCCAGCCCCCCTCCATTTTAGGGACCCCCCTGAATGATGAATACTGGAGGCCAGACTTTTGTCCGGTGAGGTAGAGTGTATATTATTGTCATGTAACTATTTGCTCTCTCCTCTCCTCCCTCCACTGACAGTAGGTCTGACGGTGTGACTTGCTTTGGTCACTAAAATGTGAGCGGAGGCTTAAACTGTGCTTATGTGGTTTCGCTTAGCCTTTTGCCTTCCTGCCCTTTGCCATAAAAAGAGCCTTTTCCTTCTGCTTAGGCCCTAGAGTAGGGGCAGAGAAGCAGACCTGAACCGCCTGCAGGTCGGAACAGAACCACTGCAGGCAACCTAAGATCCATGAGCCAGATGCCTTTGTTTTATAAGTCATGGAGATCTGGGGATTGTTTATTACACAGCATTATTGCAGTAAAAGCCGACTAACATAGAAACTAGTCGTTGAAAATGTGATGCTGCTGAAATAAAAGCATAAAATATGTGTCTTTGGTCTTGGGACTAAACAGCAGACAGCAAGAAAGTGTTGGAAACTGGAAAAATGATGATCCATATTATGAAGCAGTAAATATTTGGTAGAACTGTCACCTGAGATAACCTGAAGGCAGAAAATATAACTCATGAATGCGTGGTTTTGGGTGAAGAGATTTCAAGATACGGTTGCTGCTTTTCATAAGGTCTTTCAAGAAGGAACTGACCTGCTTGCAAGCAGGAATGAAAGAGTGAAGAGTGACTCCATAAATTCCAAGACTTGCAAATTTTAAAATAGAACTGTGTCTCATCTCCAAATAGAACAAGAAAAATTGAGAAATGTTTAAAGCCACAAAGGCTGATTAAGATATGAATAAGACCCAGTCTCAGGACAAGGAGCAAATAAAAGTCACCATCGTACTCTTTGTAAGACCTTTGAATGGATTAAGGTGGCACCCAGTAAATTCTTTCATCTGGACAAAATAACTTGTAGAAAAGAAATAAGGACTAGGTTTCACAAAACTCGATAAACTCAAACTACCTGTATTTAAGTCTAGAGAGAGGGAGGCATGACTTGAAAATGATGTGGATATGGCTGTTGTCTCATGGAGCTAACTTGAATTCACACACAAAAAATTTTAATAGTTTCTGAGAGACATTTAAGTCCCAAAGCAGCCTTGCTGGGATTAAAAAAGACTGATTTTTTTGTTTTTTTTCCTAAATGAGATTGTGACTCTTTGAGCCATAATGAAAGATCTTAGGATAATAATAATGTATCATTATTGGTTCATTAATTGTGACAAATGTACCGTATTACTGTAAGATGTTACTAATAAGAGAAACATGGTGTTGGGTCTATGGGAACTCTGTACTCTCTCAGCAACTTTTGTGTAAATCTAAAACTATTCTCAATTAAGATTTTATTTAAAAAAAAAGACCTTAGGGTCCCCAACATTCTACAGGCAGATAGTAGGATGAGGAAGCTGCTCAGCTGCCAGGGAGGACATATACTTCTTCAGACGTGACCAAAAGGGGTAATGGAAAACTACCTCCCCCAAGGTGGGGCCAAGAGCCATGAGAACAATGGAGAGAAGAGCTATTCCCAGGGAAGAGAACTGGAGCCTGAGCAAGGAACATTCCCTACCTCCAGGTTGGGAACTTGGCAATGTTTGCCCAGTGAGATTTTAGAATTGCTACAGATCTGTGACTGCTTCCCCTTCTGCAATGGGCTATTTATTTTTGGAAGCCTGTCTCTGTTCCACTATGGTATGTGGTGTCCCAAATAATCTAGGATTATGGTATCCCAGAATGAAGGACCCACAGAACATACCTGAACCTGACTCACAGCTCAGAGTACGGCTGCCACAGCTGCGCAGCCAACCTGTAGGCAAGATGTAAAAGTTTTGTTATCGTGAACCACTGAGAATTTTTTGGTACATGGCAAAACTTGATTAATACATCCGGCAAAGGTTCCCAAAGAACTGAGGAATGGCTCTAGATGGGATCTGAGCCTACTAAAGGTGAGAGAGTAGGTGGAGGAGAAAGTTGTAGTACTTCTCTAGACAACCATCAGCTCTATTTCCAAAATCAGGTTAGAGTATTCAAAACATCACATCCACAAGGTATATCAGAAATGTCCTCAAATGACTAGAGTCCAGAATTTTTTATCAAACTTTAATAATTAGTGATACTATTAAAACCCAGACAATAACTATAGTTCCAAACAAGGTCCTATTACAAAGAAATTCCTTGGGAATGAGACTGAGATATAGAATGTTAATGAATCTTAGAACCGCTTAGATAATGTTTTTGTTCTTGTTTATTTATTTATCTATCTATTTATGGATATTTTTAGAACCTGTTAGATAGTTTTTATGAAGAACACACAAATTATAACAAAATCTCAACTGCAGTTTTCTAGTATCTTGAAGGCAATTATTAAAATAGGCATCTGAGATAAAAATTAACTTCTCTATTTATATAAAAACATTAAAAATTCACTTATTCATTTTTTGAGCCATAAACTTGCACCCATTAAGATGAATATAGGAAGAATTAAAACTCTTTTATTGCAAAATAATTTGACTCTGCCAACAATGGATAAATTAATAATAATTTTGACATTTATTTTGCTCCAATGCAAACTTTATATATTTAATTTCATGCTAAGCAATATTTGATATAACAAAATACCAACATAAAATAATTCAGATTTATCCATGGAGTTTGTTTTAATGGGAACTGACCTATGTTTAATGATTGCAAACCACTTTAACAGGTTTTACTTGTTTATATGAGACATTTTTAAAAAGACATTTATTTTTCACTTTTCCTGGCATTAACTAGGGACAATCTTGCCACAATTCTACTTTACAAAACTACAAGGAAGGAACACTCAATTTGATGTTCATGTGAAATATAATTACCTACTTTTCTTCCTTTACAACATGTACTCCACAGACAGGATGACAAGCCAAGGGGTACATAATACACTGCCTGTCATTAATAACAAGTATGCTCTTCTGAAATTACTTTACAATAGCACTTATTCAGAATACCCTTTACTTGCTTTTTGGACTACTATGGATATTATAGCACTTTAACAAGTATCGCATGTTTCAAATCAAAGATATAAATAGGAATTTATTAAATAAATGAATAGACCAGGTACAATCATAAACAAGTATTGTAAATTTTAACATATACAAAGTTTCATCTCTGCCCATGACTCTTAAGGTGGTTACACGGGCAGGCTCTGGGTCCCTATGCCAGGATTGCCGAGAGATACAGCTCCTCCATATTGTCCTAAAGAAATATCACACATTCTCCAAGGCTCTTCAAAGCCCACCTACTGAATGATCTTTCTTGAGTCTCCCGAGCATATGTGAGCTCTTCTTCCTTTAAATCCATACCATATCTGGTTTATCCCTCCATAATAATGATAAAGCTAATAATAACCCAAATCCCACTGACTTATCCTTGAGAACTTCCAATATGCTTCATCCATGCTAAACTCTACATTCGCCATCCATTTCATTTCTTCTTTGCAGCACTCCTACAAAGCAGGTATCATTATTCCCACTTTATAGATGAGGAAACTGGGCAAAGATTTGAACTCAGGATTTAACTGAGTTCTTTTTTTGTTGTTGTTGTTAACAATCTCTGATTTTAATGAGAGTCAATCTCAAGGGAACGTCATAACCTTCTCCATGTGATCTTTGACTTAAACGGAAGCTCATGTGGCCCAGCTACCTTAGATCTCTCTTGCCCCAGAATTCCAGCGTATTTTCTCCCCTTAGTTTCTTGGCTCTTTTCAGCCCCACCACCCAGCAAACTGTACCAGCCTCAAACCCAAACAGGGTGCTCTTGGCTGAGTACTAGCTTGAGTTATTACTCTCTCTCATTTCTAGCTGATGCTACTCATGATCACAGTATCATCTGAGGAGGAAGGTGTAAGCTGGAGGTAGAATATGCTACCACAGCATTTTGTTTGTTTAAAAAAATGTTAGGCCCTGGTCCCCTCCATTTTTTCCCTTTTATATCCAAATTCTGACAACACTGGCCTGTAGCAGTCTGTAAGAGGCATGAGTTCAAGGTGCCATATGCTTCTCTGGTGCCTGTCTATGAGCCAAATACAGGAAGAGTATTCTGGAGAGAGCACTGACCAGGAAGATGACATCAAACCAACAGTGATAGAAGTTGAACTGCAGCTCTCCAAGAACTTCGGTGACTATGGTGCGGTACTCCAGAGGCATGCTCATTCGGATCAGCAGCACAGAGGAGACGAAGTACGTGCCCATTACCTGTGCTAATAGCAGGACAATGACATTGGAGGACTTACTGCTGGATATGGCATAGAAGAACTTGGTAAGAGCGATCAGCACCCCTCTAATAGGCGTGACAATGATTATTCCAATCAGAATGAAGGAAATGTGCTGGGACCAGAACTTCACATCAAATGGGATCCCCAGATAACTCACAGTGATCTCAATGCCTCTTGTGACTGGATCAGTTTTCCCAACTCAGTCAAAAACGATATTAATGGTTGCCATGAAAATTTTCCAAACATAGTAAATAGAGAACAAGTAACCCAGAAAATTAAAATATTTCCCCTTGAAAGTTTTGGGAGTATTCTATTCTCTCCTTGGTAGCATAGAGATCAGCTGCTTCCAGAAAAAGCTGCCTGCTTAGTTCTTCCAAAGCATCCACTTCCTGTTGAATAAGAGTAAGATTTTCACTTCCTGGTACTGAAGTGGTAACACTCTTTATCATGCCCCAGAATCCTGATGGTTTGTTATGCACCTCCCCTTTCTGGAACATAGTAGCTTCAAGGACAGGATTTAACTCCAAAAACGGTGATCTTAACAACTCAGCTGGAATAGTTGGCTTGCATTTGAATTGTATGTGATTTCTATCTCCCTATTCAGTCGGGGAGTTCTTTGGGCAGGTACCATATGTGACCGGCTCTGTATCACTTTATATCCCTTCATAGTGTCTTGCACAGTAAGAAGTGAAAACAAATACTGGATTTTCTATATTCCAAAAAGCAGCTACTCTTTCCACATTTAAATGTCTCTTAAATTGGAACATGTTCAATTGGTGTCTTGATTTACATGGTAGTCTTTTCGTTCTTTCTTCTCCTAAAAAGCTGTTATTAGCCCTTAGGTGTTTCCTATCGATATAATCTTGGGATCAAGTAGTAGTTAAACTTGGATAGAAGTTTAACCACCAGAGGAAAGATTAGGTCACTGTGGAGGTAAGTTCCTTTAGATTTCTGAATGCCACCTGGGTATTAAGCAGAGCAGAAATACAGAGGGGAATCCGTTCGAAAGGGAAAGAGAAGGTAATCAGAGGTAGCGCATTAGATATAAAACGTTGTGAGTTCAGTGGGTTTCAAGGGAACACGCAGATTATACTAAGATCTCATGAGGAGGGGGAAACTGCTGAACATTTATATCTCTGTGATGCCCAAACTGAGGTAAGACAGAAACACAGATGGGGGGTAAACAGGAGTCCATGTCCATCTGACTCTGACTGCACATACTCTCCTACCAGATGTCCTGGCAATGGCATTAGAATGAGAAAAATCATGTGAAAATACTGTAAACAGTCTTTCAGGCAGGGACATGAGTAGCTTGTCCACTAGCTTGAAGGAAGTCCTAGGAGAATTTGGGAGTGACGTCATGAAGGGAGTCATTATGTATAACACAATATCAAGCCTGGGTACTTTTGTATCCTCCTTGTCTTGCTTTGGACATTGGTACTGTGGCTTGAAAGGTAACATAGATTATTCTTTCCATTAGCTTGGTTTGGAAAAGGAGGAAAGAGAACTGAAAGTAGCTGTGTCGGGGAAAGGGTCTGGATTTAAGGGAGGGTTTGTGTTTTTATAAATAGAAGAGACTTGAGAATGTTCTTATGCTGAGAAGAGAGAGTCAGCAAAGAGAGAGAGAGAGAGAGACAGAGAGAGAGAGAGAGAGAGAGAGAGAGGTAAAAATTAGCTAAAGGGGATAATTAAAGGAGCAAGTTCCTTAAAGTAGCCCCTGAGAGCCTGAATAGGGCTCAGGGCACAAAGAGAGGTATTAGCGTTGGTCTGGAGGAGGGATGCGTTTTCAACTGAGCTGAAGGAAGGGTTAAGAGAGGGTACAGATGTGGATGCGTTCAGAGTGGTGTGGGGCTCGAGTTGGGAGAAATAACACGATGACTTCTCAGTTCTTTGCAGAGGAGATAAGTCTCACTGCTAAGAGTGAGAGGGAAATAGGTCAGACAGAGGGCTTCAGGAGATTGAAGAAGGTTGACAATGACTGTTCAGTGGACAGTGGAAGAGCTGCCTTGTGCTGAGGGCATGATTGAGATTGCAGACCATTTTTAGTGGGAGCAGTCTGCATGGTGTTATGAGTTTCTTCAGCTGGGATAACTATTGGGGGTAAAGAAAGGGGAGAAGAGGCAGATTTACCAAGGGTTGAGCTGTTACTGGAAGAGCTCAGCAGGACACTGGAGCAAAGCACCTGAGGTGTGCACAAGAGGGTGGCTGGTGGGATGATGGCATCCTAAACTCAACAGGGTAAACTGGGAAAATTGGTATGGTCAGTGGAATGTAGGCTTCTGTGAGTTTCAAAGAGCAGTTTAATAGGAAGCGGTCGGTTTGGAACGACAGGAGGAGATGATCAGAGAGAGACTGGAATTAAAAAATTTAGAACTGGGTGATAATAAGATCTGGGGGACTCCATGGACTTCAGCCAGCAAAGTTGAGCTGAAGAACCCTGAAGTTGAGGAGGATGGAGTGTTGGATTGGATCATCCATAAGATAATGGAAGCCACCTGTGACAATGTCAGGCATGCAAGTGTTGAGGATTTTTCCTTAAAACAAAACAAAACAAAACAAAAATTTAACTGTAGTATAACAGAATCTACCTTTATTTTTAAAAATAATAGACTTTAATTTTTTTGATCAGTGTTAGGTTTATAGAAAAATTAAGCAGAAAGTATAGGCATTCCCATATAATCTTTAACTATCCTGCTATATGTGTGGTTTAATCGTGTTCTCTCAAAGCCTTTGGAGTGGATTACAAATAAATGCATATCCTGATTGCATTTTATAGCACTAAGAATTTGACTTGATTAGAATTATTGATAATTGATAAGCTCTAACCCAGCTGTACTCAGAAATTCCTTCTCACCTCTCTCATCTTACTTATCAAAAAAGTACCCATCCTTTCAGTCATTTCATATGCCTTCCACTTCATGAAGCTTTCCCTGACTGCCAGACCTAGATGTTGGTTCTCTCTCCTTTAATATCTCATGGCACTTTGATAATAATTCTCTTACGATACTTATACATTGCTTTCTGGTAGAATTATTTTTTTGCTATTTAACTTATGCACCATTAGGCTCTAAGCTCTGAGGACAATGTCTTTGTTCAACTCATCCCCTGTAGCACCTGGCACGGTGCCTTGTGTACCACAGGTTTGAAATTAACATTTGTGGAAGTGGATGAATTATGAAGTGGAAATCCCAACTTTACGAAGGAGGTAAACTAGGATGTAAATATTCTTTCTTTCAACAAAGGGATTGACTTCATATTTTTGCTAAATAATTCGTTCCCTTAATGCATTTAATATATAATTTACAAAATTTCAAGTGAACTAGAAACAGTTCAGTTCCAAAATTTTAACTGACCTAGGAACAATTTCTTGGCACAAAGTACACGTGTGTAACCACTAACTTTGGATTATTTGAAGCAAATCTTGCTCTCATGTTTTTGTTAACAGAAAGAGTTGATACCAAAGGTCTTTGTTCAGACCTTTTACTGCCTCTTGTTTATTTGTGCTTCTCCTGGGAACTCTAGCTCAGCTTTTAAGCCCTAACATACTACCTTCTCCAGTGTAGAAGAAGGTGTAAGGTGTAAGTAATATAGCTCATGTTAGGATGATCCAGAGGGGAGAGAGCACACAACCTCTGGGGTCAGATGTTCCTCAGGTTCAATCTTGTCTCCATTCACTACTACGAAGCTCAAGGAGAATTTTACTTCTCTGAACTATGTCCTTACAGATTAAATGGCGATAATAATATACCTACCTCACAAGAGAGTGGTGAGGACAAAATATAATGTATGTCAAGTACCTAATCACAAAGCTCAATAAATGATATATATGTTCCCTTAACTCCTGAGACATGATTGTGTCTGCTTCTGTCATGGGTGTAAGAAGTAAAAAATTTTCTGAAAAGGTGGCTTGCTGGGAAAATTAGACCAATATCAGCTCCAGTCTTTGGGAATGTAGATCTTCACAGTGTGTGTTATGTTTGGTTTAAAGCATTTCCAAAAGACCGGGTCATGGGACTTCCCTGGTGGTGCGGTGGATGACTCCACCTCCCAATGCAGGGGGCTTGGGTTCGATCCCTGGTCAGGGAATCAGATCCCACATGCATGCTGCAACTAAGAGTTCGCATGCCACAACTAAGGAGCCCGGAGCCACAGCTAAGACCCAGTGCAGCCAAATAAATAAATATTTAAGAAAAAAAAAAAAAAAGACCAGGTCGTTATGTCCAAATGGAATAATTTGGACATACATGTGTACATGTAATGTAACAAATACATTACAAAGGAAAATATAAAATTTTAAAAATTTCCTAAGATGATTGCATTATTGGTCCTGTATATAACTTTCTGTTCTTCAGAGAGGAGCCACCTAGCAAAGGTGGTCCTATAAGGATCACCTTACAGGATCTTACAGGATCTAAAGTCCCTGAGACTTTAATTATGATCTGGTAGAAAATGTCTCTGCTAATGACATGAGCATTGTATTTCTTGGATCTGTGATCACTTATTATTTTAACCTTTCAAAGCCAGTAATTTTAAAGCGTTTGACTCAACTACAGTACTTTATTAGTGTGGAAATGTTTTATTGCAGCTTGGCTGACATTTTCTTTTACTAATGTCATTAGCACTACGTAAAAATGAATTATGTTGAGGTGTAAAGTACTGTCTTTGTTTAGAGAAAATATGATGATGTTTATGAGCACATGAGGTGGGTCTCCTGGGGGTAAACACTAACAACATATATCTTTCTCATCCTCCAGCCATGCTTACATTGCTAATAAGTATAAGTACTTTGGCTTGGAAAAAGGCCTGGATTTAGATTTACTTTTTCAAGATTATGTTGAATTCTCATAACATCCTTTAAAGAAAAGTCTAGCTTCGAAGTCACTAAGGCTTAATTAAAATCTCTAGCACACAGTCTGGTCACATCCCTTACCCATTTTGTAGCTTTAGCTCCTGGTGACTGTTGTGTGCTAACACTGGTGTTCAACAGGTCATCGAAATCAAATTAAGGCAGGCGTCTTTGAAGTCAGAGATCAGTTGTATTCACCTACAACATTTTCACATATAACAGGTACAAAATAAAGGAAAAGTGATTTTGTTTAACCTTGGAGAATCCTGAATGGATGGATGAAAACTGCAAGCATTTTAGTGGGAAAATTAAAATGATTTGTGGAAAAAATTCTAATTAAACGAAATAAAATAAACAAATTTTGGTATACAAATCCTTTTCTGAGTCTTTAAGAGGTAAAGACTCAAGGTCCCAAACCGCAATTCCTAGGTCTTTGAAAGTGCCTTTAGAATTTCCTACTTTCTTGGGCAGAGCACAGGGATTCTCAAAGTGTAGTCCTGACCGTCAGCCCCTTCATCATCTGGGAACTTGTTAAAAATATAAAGTCTTGGGCCTCCCTCAGGCCCCAGAACCAGAATCTTTAGGGTAGGGCCAATGATCTGTGTTTTTGTAAGCCCTCAAGACCCTCTGATGTTCTGCTCTAAAATGTGGGAGCCTTTGACCTACAGCAGTTCTTCTTAAATATTTCTGTGCAGCAGAAGCCCTTGGAGGGTTTGCCTAAACAGAGGTCCCTAACCCAGCCCCTGAGATTCAGTGGCACTAAATTCTGGGAGTTGTATGGGAACCTGCATTAATTTTTTTTAAGATTCTGGTATAGGTGATCTATAAAGCACAATCTGAGAAATTCTGGCTTGAAGTGGATTTAAGTGTTGACAAAATTAATATTTTTTTCCACAAAATTCCCCTCCACAACTGAGCAAAAACCTTTGAGCTCTGACTTCCAAGCGTCTATAACATTCATTTAGCCTGAAAATGCCTGCTCATGAAGGTATCCCCTCACTGCAGGCTTCCCTCATCCCACTGTTAGAGGGACGGAAACCTCTGTGGGCCCCGCTGTGAGGCTTTGCCCACCTCTTCCACAGGTGTGATGTTTCATCACAGAAGCCTATGCTACAGGAGAAGGGATATAACCCATACATCTGCAGAACGTAAAGTATTAAGTATATGCTCAGCCAAGATAAAACACAAGTGAGGACCTAATTTTTAAAATTATTATTATTATTTTTTTTTCTGAGATGATAGCTGAAGAAAGATCACTTTGGGAAAAGGGAGCTCCACCTTTGCATATCCTGCCACGAGAACAGTCTGTTCTAAGCAAGGTGACCTTTAAAAGAAATTTGGGGAATTTTTATTTAATCCACGGACACTACTAAAAATATTAATGAAATTAGGAAAATTGTTGGTTCATTTTATGTTTCTTCTAATGTATCCCTGCTTGCTCTATAGGTCTTTCCACTTTGTGTGGTAGGAAGAATATGGTAATGAATATTTTTGCTACCAGAAAAGAAAAAGAAAAAGAAAGATGCATGTTGTATACTGGCCTCACTAGCTTATTTAGCTAGTTGTGATATAAAAATCTATTATAACATTTCTGGTTCAACTGAGAAAAAATTGATACTCATTCATTATATTTACAAGTGTATTCCTTTCAACATTTTTATGTTTTATTTTCTACTGTATTAGATTTTTTAGTAGCAAAAGTAATAATGCTTGTTAAAGAAGTCAAACAGTACAGAGATGTATATATGAATATAAATGTCCCATATCTCCCTCCAAAGTTATCTCCTAAGTATTTATATTTCAAATAGCCTTTTATTTTTTTTTAATTTAAGAACAATACATGTCCATTCTAAAACATTTAGAAAAGGTAGCCAAGCAAAAGAAGTGAGTCACACACAGTCTCCCATTCTCATATAACCACTGTGAATATTTCGGTGTAGCTCTTTCAATCCTCCCAATACGTGTATTTATTAAAAATGGTCCCCACTTTTTTGCAACTGATCGTTTTTGCTCCCTGCTATCTTGTGGGCATTCTTCTATATCATTAAAATGGAGAATCTTGTCTTACCTAAAGATGATATGTAATATGTGCCACAGTTGATGCATGAAATGATTTTTTGGTGCTACATGAACACATTTTAAACATTTTTAATGGTCACATTTTTTTGTTTGTAACTGAAAAATGTAACTAGTACATTGAGCCTGTAATTTTGCAGATACTGTTGCTTATAATAAGGCTAAAGAAGGTAGAACTTGATAATCGACTTTATGAAGAATGTGTGGATTACCTCAGTAATGTGTGACCCTTAGTCATGCCCATGAATGTTTCAGATAACTTCTTGGACTTGACGAGTGTGGGAGTGACGAGCTCACCCTATCAGTGCCAGCGGTCCCTTTCAATGACAAAGTTTTAACTCACCTTGTCCAATCCCAAAATGACAGTCAGAGATAGCCTACCTATCCACGTAATTTAATAAAAGTCAATATAATGCCCTACCCTAGATAAAAAGGGGAAACAAGAGAGAATAATTTGTATAAAAGAATATACATTTCAGTGAATTAAGTGGTTGGTCTTAATGATGGATGTACTACCATGATGGACATAATGGGAGATTCACTGAGAATATGAAGCTGGGAGTGTAGATAGACACAGGTGAGTTTCATGGCGACTCAAACACTGTGAGCTGCATGGCCATTGGCGACACTGATTTTCCAAAATTGTGAACAACTTTTGGTAGAATTCTGAACACAATAAACAACGGTCTTCCCTGATGTACAAAGTAGCTGCATTTCTGGAAAAATCAGCATATATATATATATATATATATATATATATATTTAGCATATATTAAAGCTGGGCAAAAAGGTTGCATTTACGTGTGAAATGGATTTAGGTCTGGATTAGGTAATTATGAATATAGTACTCTTTAGGTCTGGCTCAGTAGACTTTTCACCAGCTTGGATTTTCTGAAAGACATTTGAAGTCACTTGGAATTAATTACCGGTCAATTCCTGGTCACAATTCCTGGTGAGAACATGCCTGGCATTGCAGCTGTCTAACACCTCCGGCTCCTCCCCAACAAAGGCAGTAGTACTTCCAACCCCCAATTAACAGCAACAACCAAAAAATTTTAGATTTCTAAAATGCTCCCCGGGCACAGCTTCTGAGAACTGCGAGTGAAAACTGCACAGAGAGCTAGTGCAATTACGAGCACTGGCCCTCTGACCGCTGTGCCAGCTGACTGTCAACGTGACAGCTGTGCTCTTTTCTGAGGTACAGCAAAGGCCACTTTTGGAAGTTAGCGGTTATTTAGTATGCAAGGTATGTATAAATATGCATAACTGCGCTTTGGAATCAGACCTGTACTTCATTTTTCTTACTGGGCCTTCTGTACATCAGTGAGAAAAGAGATTTTTAGTACAGAAAGGTTAGGTGTGTGACAGAAATAAAGGGTATTAATTGTGATTTGGTTAAATCAGTTGGTGTTTTTTTGGGTTTTTTTGCTAGGTTTTAGGACCAAGTCAATGCATTAATAGCCTTACTATGTTTTCTTTATATTTGTTTTTATAACTATCTGGTACTGAAGGTAATTATACTGTACTTCCACTTATGTAGTGATAAAAAGTTACCTTTAAATATTCTTATCTCAGTAAAACATGTGAGTTAATTTAAAGGAAGATGTTAAGTAGATATTAGCACAGATGGCAATATTCCAAAGATGGCACATGAATGATTAAAGATCGGGAAAACCTCACCTACAATACTATTTTCATGAGTTAAACATAATCCTTTTTACCACTTTTCTAGTGTTGAGCTTTTAATTTGTTTTCTGTTATAAACAATGCTTCAAAGAACCTCCTTTTTTTTTGGCCAGGCTGTGTGGCCTGTGGGATTCTTAGTTCCCTGACCAGGGACTGAACCTGCACCCTCGGCAGTGAAAGCGCAGAGTCCTAACCGCTGGACCGCCAGGGAACTCCCTCAAAGAACCTCTTGAGCTAAATATTGTTCATATCCATGATGATTCCCTTACGAGAATTCACAGATGTGAAACTGTCTGGTGGAAGGGCAATGATTATATTATTTTAAAGTTTGAAATTAACAATTTCTCTAAGTTTTTATGAAGACATTTAGGAGGTTAGCAAAGTGGTATTTATGATCCATGGGAATACTTTCTTCCTTGTTACTCAAAGGACTGCTTAATGCAATTGCCTTCAGGTGTGTTCAGGGACCAAAGCACGATTCTTCCCACCCTTTGGGGACACGGGTGGTGGGCAAAACGCTTGGTTGGAAGATCTGGTTTGTAGTTAATGTTACCCTTTCCATTTAATTAGCTTTGTGATCTTGCGCAAGTCACAACCTCTCTAAGCTATAATTTGCTTACCCATAAAATTGTCCTAAAAATAATACACTATTTACCTCACTGAGCTGTGAAGATTAAGCGAAATGATATATGTGAGAGTGGCTTGTAAATGCTAAAGCACGACATAAAACGCTAGTTGCTGGTATTATATAAGTGCAATATATATTCCCCTCTTGAGAGATTCCAAAAGCACAACTCTGGCTTCACAGATACATGTTGTCTCATGCAATGCAGATAATTTTAAAATACCACATGGGGACAGTATCTAGAAAAAGTGAAGGGTATGAAAGAGGAAAGAACTAAATTCCAGTGAGAATCTATTTCTTTACTGCTTGTCCCTTCCCGTTCCCTCCTCAGCAAACACTAGAACCTGATTTGGCACTGCAGCAACACTAATCTTGGGCTTTGGGGCTGAGCTTTGCTCCTGACCATCAAATCTCACTGAAAACATCGGTTACCCAGAACTCACTTGTTAATCTAGGACTGGTCTGGTAGCTCAGGACTTCTGAGTTCAGGCTAGGACGAGAAGTTGCTATTTCTGGCACATATAGATTGTTGGAAAAGCTAATGATTTTCATGAGACACTGTTCTCTTTCCATAATGCAAGTTATTCGAATGGTGTCTTTTTGTGGGTGGATTCAGGTAAGAATCATCCCATGAGCTGCTTATCAGATGCTGACAAAATCCAGAGAGTGGAGCCCGGGGTGAATACAGTGTGTGCAGAAGGGTGAGAGGGGCGACACTGAAGGCACCTGGGCTTGAGATTTAACTCTGCCACTCAACCCCCCCAGCCTCAGTTTCCCAGCTGCAAAATAAGGGAGTCAGACCGGAATTTAGTCACGAGGTCTCCCGTGTCTCTACCCGCAGTAAGATTCTATAATTCCGTGGGCCAGTTTAGAAATTGGGGGTGGACCTTCCCAACCTCCTGCCATGGGCAGGAGAGGAAGTGTTGCAGCTGGAGGGTCTTAGCTGGGCCTTTGGGAGGAGCAAGGATTCTACTCTGTGACATCACAATATCCAGCCCAGGCTCAACCCTGGCTGAGAAGCAGAAGGTAACAGGAGGTTTGGCTACTGATGTATTAGAGGTGGACGCTACCTGATGGAGCTAGAAGGAATCAGCCAGCCATGACTCCGGTTCAGGTACGTGACATCTGCTGAGCTCAGAAGAGAAATTACTGTGTCTAAAGGAACACGAGGAGAGGACCACAAGATGGGCGTGTCTCCGGGCTTAGGGATGACAGCATAAGCACAGAGACTATGCACCAGTTACTTTAGGGTAATGTAAAGAATCCAAATGAGCAGACGAAAGGCCACAGGTGGTCCCACCAGAAGCAGAGCTGGGGCACATGCTCCCAACAGCCAGACTTACTGCCATGAAGCCGAACCACAGGGCATTTCCAAGACGGTTAGCCCCTCACTGTCCTCCCCCCACCACTGGGGGGCGCAAAAGAGGCTCAGGAGGGAGCCGCAAGAGGTCAGTGTAAAATTACTTTCTAAAATAGTCTACAATTGTTGCCTAATGATGTTTATTCTTTTATATAGGTGTTTTCCTTGTAACAGCTTCTCCCCAGAATGATAGGGAAGAGTAAGCTAAATAAACAATAAGTTAACTGGGGCTTCCCTGGTGGTGCAGTGGTTGAGAATCTGCCTGCTAATGCAGGGGACACGGGTTCGAGCCCTGGTCTGGAAGGATCCCACATGCCACGGAGCAACTAGGCCCATGAGCCACAACTACTGAGCCTGCGCATCTGGAGCCTGTGCTCCGCAACAGGAGAGGCCGCGATAGTGAGAGGCCCGCGCACCGCGATGAAGAGTGGCCCCCGCTCGCCACAACTAGAGAAAGCCCTCACACAGAAACGAAGACCCAACACAGCCAAAAATAAATAAATAACTAAATTAGAAAAAAATATATATATATATATATTTTAAAATAAGTTAACCGAAAGAAGTATTTTAATAGAAGATAGTATAAAATGCAAACAAAAGTAATATAATAAAATGAAGAGAAAAAACTTATTAATGGGTTAGCAACCGATACTGATTCTAAAGTCTGGTTTTGAAATTTCAAGGCTTGAAAGGCAAAAGGCCACCCCCTATAAACAGTGAAAGAGAAGGGCCTTCTGGTTGAGAAGTAAGTAAAACAGTTCGGTTGAAACCACCTACAGCTCCTCCCCCTAAAGAACTCGCACCAGTGAAGTCATCGCTGGGGATGCGGACAGTTCTGTTTTCTTTACCTTGCCTTAGGGTTTTGGCTTCTAAAATATTTGTTTCTTGCTGGAGTCTCAAGGCCCTGAGAGGCTCTGAATGACGGCAAATAGCTGCTCTGTTTACCAGTAGGGCGGAGCGCGGGGGTGGGTGCCAGGCCCTGACTCATCGGCACTGGCCTCCCTGAGCGCACTGCGACCCCAGAGCCAAGTACAGGACTGCTCAGGCAGGCACGCTGAGATTCGCCTGCAAGACCCAAGTTTACTGCCATGCTCCCCAGTGGAAGCAGCAGTCCAGTGTTCTCACAGGTAGATCAGCTGCCCACAGAGGACCCCAAGAGCAATAGACAAGGTGGGGAAGACCCAGTGTCTATCCACAAGACACAATTTTAACACTCTTTAGCCTCCAACCCATTGGGAATAAGTATATCTCAGCCGCGAGGCCAAAACTCACTCTATAAAAGTAGTAATAATCCAAAGCATGTAAATAAATTCAGAGGTTCAGATAAAGACAAAATGTACCTGCACGTTGACTCTAGCACATATTCAGCTTCCGTCTAGAGAAGCCACTATGATTTTCACAATTAGATTATGACCCAACCTCTGAAGTCCTTGGAAATTAAAAGCTCATCGGTCCAGTTTTTAGACTTTATTCATTTTATAGTCATTGAAAACTACGTTTAGGTTTAACCTAAAATAATATCCACAAAACACAGAATGTCCTAACTTGTCTACATTTATATTTATTGACTATCATGTTCTCTGACCATTGTGTTAGTCACATACCACAGGCGTTCAGAGTTGGAGGAGAGCTAAGAGATCGACCATTCCAACGTCCTCATTTCCAGAGGAGGAACCCAGCACAGAGAGGTTAAGTGTCTTGACTTAGGCCACTGTGCTAGTTAGTGCTAGCTTGAGACTAAAGCTTAAGTCCTCTCACTCTTAGCGTGGTGACCTCTTCAGTCCTCCCTGCCTCTAATTCACTCTGAAGGAATTTATTGGTTCAGACTTGAACTATTTTAATTTCCAAGTCAGAATATTCTAAGATAAGGAAATCTCATTTGATCACTTTGGTGTGGTTATTGGTAAATTCAGGTACTCTAGGTAGGTGACACTATTCACCAAAGCTTTCCCAGCCTTCACAGCTCCAAACAAAACAAGCTTTGATCAAGGTCAGGAAAAAGCACCCAAGACCCCATCCAAAAGGCTGAGGATACAATGAAAATGAATCCAGGGAAACGACAGGCGACTCTGCCTTGATGCCTTAGTAGCAGTCCATCAAAAAAAAATAAAAAGAGGCATTTATACAATTAATGAGCTTTTTGCTTTATAATAAATATACAGACTTCCTGTGGCCTTTTCTAGTTTAGGTAGATCACTTTGTTTATGTGTTTGCGTGTGTATACTCTGTAAATGCCCATATGAGTAAACACTTCATCTGGCAGGTGTGAGGCTTTACACCATCTGTGGTAACTGACCTATCTTTATTACATAATTTGTCCCCTATGTGAGCCTTTCCCGACTTAGACCACGAATTAACATTTTATTTAGAGTTATCAATAATTTAGGAGCAGTCTTAAGTTTGTCCAGGGTTTGTTTTATGTAGAGCTGTCTATGTCTTGCATCTCTAATTCATCTGTAAGTTTGAGCCCAGGCACCCCCTGGATAGAGATACTCAGAGCTTTTTCCAATTGAATTCATTGCAAATGTATTAACATCAGCCTGAAGTCCCCAAATCTGAAAGAAAATGAAGAATTGTTGGATATAAGCGTAGACCTCATTTGCATAGCCATCCGCTCCAAAGGTCTGATTAATATTTTCTAGGACATTAGATTGTTTTTTAATCCACTGAAATGTGTATATCCTACAAGGATCTTCCATATGTTTCTGGTTTTCCAAATAGATTGTCTTTAATATAAGAGAATTATGAAATGATTACCAACAGGAAAGAACATTCCATCATGGCATAGGGCTTAAACAAAGCTGTGGTAATATCTTTCAGCTTCCATATTAATTTCAAAAGTTGTGTAATATATTGAGTAATCTTGCACGTACTACCACATAAAACCGCAGAAGGCTGACTATGAAAAATGGAGGGATAAAAGGAGCTTTAGTTTCAGATTCTTCATTGTGGGTTTTGAATTCTCAACTCTCTCCAGTAAGCTGAAACACAGGTAGGCCAAGTGTACTTCTGAAGTGTTTTCCACCTGAGAAGATGCATCCTCACAAGCCTTATTAACAGCCGTGGGAGGGAAAAAAAAAAGTAAAAGCCACCTCACCAGAGATCCCGAGACATTTGATCTTCTCTCTTGCTGCCACCACCCGGGGTGCCCTGGCAAACAGCTACACCTGGATCTCTGACACATGCCGGACACGCCCCTTCATCTCGGCCCAGCCCCCATGCCCACTTTCCTAAGAATTGTGCAATGAGCCCTTTGTGACCGGAGGTCTGTGAAGTCTGGAAAGGAATGTGGCCCAGAGCCAACAGGCGTTGCTGCCACCAAGGCCAAGAAGGAGCTCTCCTGCTGTTTACCTCACACTTGGGGGAACCTCAGAAGGGGAAGGGTATGCTCTAAAAGGAGAGGGAATCTAGCCTTTGGCAGGAGTGTGAAGAAGCACCCCAGGGCCTTTCGCCCTCGTCTCTGCAGACCTCCAGAGGCGTGCTCTGTGCTGCTCCCAAGACTTGGATCCACTTTTGAGCCATTTCCTTTCCTACTCATAACTGTGCCCCCTGCTGAAAGCTGTGAGTGTTAGGTCCCATTGTTCCAGTGCCCCTGTGTAGGGTGAAGGGTGATCGTAATGGGAGGTTCCACTAAATAGTGGTGCTGATAGTAGAGTGCCAGGCGCTGGTAGCAGGACAGCTGGAGAGGGTGCTGTGATCAGAGGCCTATTGGTACTGGTCAAGTAATAACACAAAACCAGCTTCCTACGTCTTCTCTCCACCTCCCCAACAAACATCATCCTGCATCATGACAAGTGCACAAGCTGGCCACTGGCAATACTGGAGGTTGCCTCACCTCTTCTGCCCAGGGAATTATGTCATGGGCTGAGCCATGAATACCCTTCTTTTAATTCGCCCAACATCATGATGGCCACACAAGTAGACCTCTAACTAAAAAGAACTGAAAGGAAGTGAAAGACTTAATTCTCAGTCTTGCCATTTGAGCACTGTCTAGTACAACTTAGTATAACTAACTGTAAAAGACAAGTTCTATACTTATCTTACCAATACTGCTTATAAACAAAAGGTGGTCCAAGAAAAACAGACTTTTTAGCCAGTTGAAAAGATCCCTTGGCAGTTAGAACGCCAGTATTCTTCTGCTCCTTTCAAGCATATTTAGAAGGCAAAGTCATTTTTATTAGTAGAAGGGAAAGCACTCCTTTCATGTTAGAACGTTCTTTGTATGTTAGGAACTGACTCATATAACCAACATATTGCCTCTTGTATCCTGTCCTTTCAAGACAGTGGTTATCTTTCTCCTTCCGACCCCAAATGAATTCAGTGTCAGTTTCAATCGAATTTGTAGTTTTTGAAAACTTAAGATGTACCAGGCACTGTGGCAATAACAAAATAAAATGTTTGGCATAAATTGGGCTCTTTAAGAATTAAGGATTTAGGTGAGGAGACAAGATATACACGTGTGAAGAGTTCAGATGCAAAGAAGGAACTGCGTAACTATGTGAAAAATATTCTCGTGGACTTCAAAGCGTCCCAGGGGCTCAGTGCAGGGCAGAAGCAAAGCTGTCTCCAGTGTTTTGGTTGCTCATCACAGCAGAATTAGGACTTGGGAGGAATCTTGAAGAGAAACACAAGAGTGACTGACACAAGCTTGAGGAGGAAAACAATTTTCTGGTGCAAATTTTGGCCCCAACACAATGGGTCTTGTCCCACTCA
This sequence comes from Monodon monoceros, assembly GCF_005190385.1. Classification (NCBI taxonomy): domain Eukaryota; kingdom Metazoa; phylum Chordata; class Mammalia; order Artiodactyla; family Monodontidae; genus Monodon; species Monodon monoceros. The sequence continues at coordinate 64,862,812 of NW_021703770.1, read as the reverse complement.
CAGACCTTATCTCCTTTCTCCCTGTGCTTTTACAACTCCTTTGCATACAATGCAAACAATTCACATGGCTTCTTTGGGATTGGGAAAACTGGAGTCATAGAAACATGCTGCCAGGAAGGATGAAGCCCACCCTAACAGGTGGTTTCTGTAAGAGGCCCTACATGCTATAACCAGGGTTGTGTCTGATTTTAATTATGGATGTGTGGGCTTCCTGACCTTACACCCTAAGTCAACATGCTCTAAATCTAATTCATTATCTTCCTCCAAATCTGATCTCCTTCTGTGATGCCGGTCTCCGCCAATGACCTCACCATATTCCCAGCTATTCTGGCTAGAATCTCGAGTCCTCCATGATTCCCAGTTCTCTCCTCCCTGGCGTTTGGTCAGCAGGCCCAGGAGGTTATAGCTCCACATCTCTTTTGAATCCATCACTTCCTGCCAGTTCTGCCCACTGCTGCCCTGGGCCAGGCTCTCATCATGTTTCCCTAGGATCACTCATCTCCCCAACTTCATTCCTCTGCACTCTGTTGGTCACATCTTTCTAAAATAAATACTAGAGTTTGTCACTTGCCAGTTTTAAAACAGTTCAAGTTTCCCCATTGTTTAAAAAAAATGAGGACTGGGGCTTCCCTGGTGGCGCAGTGGTTGGGAGTCCGCCTGCCGATGCAGGGGACACGGGTTCGTGCCCCGGTCTGGGAAGATCCTACATGCCGTGGAGCGGATGGGCCCGTGAGCCATGGCCGCTGAGCCTGCGTGTCCGGAGCCTGTGCTCCGCAACGGGAGAGGCCACAGTGGGGAGAGGCCCGCGTAAAAAAAAAAAAAAAAAAAAAAAAAAGAAAAGAAAAAATGAGGACTGAACTCCTTATATTGACTTTCAAGGTCCCTCACAGTCTCTAGCCTCGTGTGGCCACTCCTCTCCTCTGCCACCCATTCACCCAGTCCTCCCCACCAGATGCACCAGACGCATCCCTCTATTTCTCATTCTCCAGGCTGTCCAGCACTTTCCTGCTGCTGTGGTCTTTCTCATGCAGGTCTCTTCTGACAGTTGAACTCCTGCAGGATTCCTTCTCAAAGGGCTGACCACTTTCTTCCTCCGTCATTTATGATCTTCTCACGACACTCTTATTATTTATGACCCTTTATGCTGAAGGAGTGAACCAGGTGTGGTTGAAAGACCAGTGAGAAGGGAATAGAAGACTGTTTTAAGACAGGGACTAGCATGTCAAAGGCTCAGAGGAAACAGGACATGGTGCTCAAGGAACTGACCAGTGCACAGAAGTTGGTGGAAATAGAGTCTGAGTTGAGAGGAAGGGGTTGGGAGGACATGGCCCTGGAGAAAGATGCAGAGGCTGGCCCCGATAAGGAGTGGGGATTTCAGCTTACGATCAGTGGACCACTTTAAAGGGTTATAAGCAGGGCAGTGATAGGACACTACTTGCATTTTAAAAGAATGTAGTGTCCAGAGAACAGATGGGAGTGGAGAGAGACTGAAGAAAGGGCTATCAGTTAGGAGGCTGGCCAGGTAAAACAAGGATGTGTTGAACTTGTTCTAGATTAGTGACAGTGGGAAGAGAGGAAGGCAGTAGAGTTCAGGGAGCTTTAGAAAGGAGAACTGATGAGGCCTGGCTGGTTGACCACACATGGATCAAATGGAGGAGGGGAAGTGAAGGAAGTCGGCCATACAGGCCCAGAAATGATACTGTACTAGTTGCAGTATCACTTAATGATAATGCCTCACATGGAGGAGACTGGACTTGATCCTGTAGGGAACAGGAGACAACAAGGATTTCTTGGCTTACGTAAACCTACATTTCTGAAAGGGAAAACTGAAAATGGTGTGCAGGATGGCCAGAAAGGGAAACACTGATCGCAGACAGACTAGAAGGCAACGCCACTGACGTGGGGTGTTGAAGGCTGACAGCGCACAGCTGCTCAAAGCAGTGGGCTCCTCTCAGCACTGGTGATTCTGCCCCAAACATAGTTTAATTAAAAAAAAAAAAAAGGAGTGTTTTAATCAAAAAGTTATATTAAACAGTGCAAAATGTTATGCTATGAAAAACGATTCTCCCTCCCACCTCAGTCCCCAGTACTTTTCCTCCATGGAGCTTCTGCAAGTTTTACATCTCTCCAGAAATGTTCTCTGCATACACAAATGTGTCTGAGTATGTATTATGCACATGCTTTCTGTGTATGTATGTATATATCCACACACATAGATCCACTTTTTAAAATGAGATTACTACACATATGCCCTACTTTTTTTAAACTGGGAAACTGTATATTGTTAAACCATTTTTATACCAGCTTGGGGAGCTCTGCTTCATTCTCTTCAATGTCTACGATGGCTGTGCTCCTGCAGTGATCTCACAAACCCCCTGTTGATTAACACTGAAGTCAAACTTGGTCTTAAAGTGCTCTTGCCTGTCCTTTTCCTTGTCCACCACCCTCAGCTCGTGATGTGCTGGCTGCTTTAAACCACTCATGGTCCCACACTGGGCCACTCTCCCCTTCCACCTTTTCACACAGCTCTTTTCAAATCTGAAGTAAGAGAACTCCCTCTGCAGCCACACGAATTTAGCACACCCTTAATTTTCTTTCATCGTGGAGTCATCTGTGATGGCAGCATCAGCTTGGCTTATCAGATTCATATTCCTTGAGCAAAAGATCGGACGATCCTCTCTAAATTTGTGAAATGTACTTTGAAAATCCTGTGTTTATACAGCCGCACCAAGGGTATCATAAACTCTAAAATGTCAGAGCCCCATTGCCAATCAGAGTTCAGCTCAGAGTAACAGGGATTTTTCTTCTCAGAGCTGACATTTTCAACAAGGCTGGTCAAGGCCTCTTCAGACACTTTGCTTTTAGAGGACACTGCAGTGGATACAGGCCTTGGATCTCATTCATTTGCTAGAGTCCCCAGGGCACACAGGTATTTAATAAATCCTGATGAACAGACATCTGTGCCTATAAGTATTATTCTTGATAGTCTTCCTTCCCATTTTTTTTCAAAGAATTGTTGGGCATTTTATCCTCTATTGCCCTTCATAGTGTAAACTGTAACCAGACCCTTTCTTCCTCCCCAACTTGGATTTCAGTGGAAAGCCTTAATTAGGAGACAGGTCTCCTGCCTGCCAGGTCATTGACGGCCCTCAAAGGCTTCCTGGCATTCCTTACAGGGTGTCCTATTGTCTGGTCATCATCAGAAAACCAAAAAATGTCCTTTGACACCATCCCGAACTAGCTGTCTGCTTCCTACATCTTCCTGTCTCAGCTATAGCCTTACAAGAGGAGATTAAAATACCCCCTGGAGCCCTGTGACCTTTATTCCCACCTGGAACAAAGTCACTGAACACTGAGTTTCCTCTGCATCTTTCCTCTCCTTATGAATCATTTTAAGGTCCCTCATGTCATCAGGAAGCAGCACATCTGCAGCCTGACCAGCCAAAGTGGACTTGGTCCATCTTCCTTGGCCACCAGTGTCCTCTCCCCCGTGCCTCGAATCTCGCTGTGACAGTTTTCTCTAGGTCCCTGCTTGTCTTTTTCTGGGGTCCTTCACTACCTATGCAAGCTGCAGAGAGAGGAAGCCATTGAGGGCTTTCTTTACCCTCTTTAGATGAAAGTCAAGTTTGCAGTTCAATGATTTCATCTTAGTTAAGATTCCTCAGTACCAATATTATATTAGTATAAATTATATAATTTTTTTTTTTTTTTTTTTTGCGGTACGCGGGCCTCTCACTGTTGTGGCCTCTCCCGTTGCGGAGCACAGGCTCTGGACGCGCATGCTCAGCGGCCATGGCTCACGGGCCCAGCCGCTCTGCGGCATGTGGGATCTTCCCGGACCCGGGCACGAACCCGTGTCCCCTGCATTGGCAGGCGGACTCTCAACCACTGCGCCACCAGGGAAGCCCTAAATTATATAATTTTTTAATTTTAGAAAGCCATACAAACAGAAAACAATTATCAATTCAAATCTAAAATGTTTTTCCCAGAGTTTAAGGTAATAATATTGTCCAAATTACATATATAATTTAATAAATAATGAACATAAAATATATACACGTATATAATATATACTATAATACATAATGTGTGTGTAGTATCTTGATATACACATACACACGTGTTGTTATAAGTGCTTGTTTTAGATGATCAAATTACATCTTATGAACAGCACATGAATAACAAGTGCTATTTAAACCCTCCTGGCATTTCCCCTGTCCCTTAAACAACATAAATTTACTCAGCTTTATGTATAGGCAACATTTCTTGCCAAATTCTGAAATAACAGAAATAGAAATCATAAAAACAACCTTTTTTTGGGGGGGGCACCTGCTGTATTAGGGTTATCCAGTTAAACAGAACCAATAGGAAAGATATCTATCTATCTATCTGTATATTATTTATTATAAGGACTTGGCTCATGCAATTACAGAGGCTGACAAGTCCCAAGACCCACATTCAGCATTTTGGAGACCCAGGAGTCCAAATACCAGCAGTCTAGAGACCCAGGAAATGCCAAAGTTTCAGTTAAAGTCTGAAGGCAGGAAAAAAACTGATGTCCCAGCCCAAGGCAGTCTGGCAGGAGGAAATTTCCTCTTACTTGCGGGAGGGTCAGCCCTTTTGTTTTATTCATGTCTTCAAGTGGTTGGATTGGCCCACCCGCATGGGGAGAGCAATCTGTTTTCCTCAGTCTATTGATTCAAATGTTAATCTCATCCAAAAACACCCTCACAGACACATTCAGAATAATGTTTGACCAAATATCTAGACAATCCATGGCCCAGTCAAGTTGACACATAAAATTAACCATCATACCTATCATGTCACCAATAGGCTCAGGAATTTTCTCATTTAATTGCCACAAAGACCCATATGGAAAGTAGGCTTATTCCCATTTGCTCAATAGATGTTTATTCAATAAATGTTTGTACATTTTAGAGATGAGGAACCTGAGGTTCAGAGAGCTGAAGTAACTTGTCTAAGGTGGCACAGCTAGTAAATGGCAGAACCAGCATTCTAACCTAGGTCTAAATGACTCCATCTGAATTCTTAAGCTGTGTGGCCCCTGCCCCTCAGTGCTGGTGCTGCATTCCCCCTGGTCCTGAGGCTTGGGGTGGGGCAGGTCTGAAGGTATTTGCTATTGGTAGAAGCTCTGGGCAGCAGTGGGGAGGGGTCCCATTTTTGTCTTCACAGGTCTGTACATGTCAGACTTGAGTGCAACGTGGAGCTGCTAGGAGGGCTCTGCTTTCCTTTACCTTTGAGGTCCTCCACAGAACATTAACAGATGCTACTCTTCACTGGAAGTTTCATGCTTGTGCTTTGTACAGATTATATTATTTAACGTTCACAATGACCCTGTGTTCTCCCCACCCCACCCCCTGCTGTGGTAGGGAGACGGCTGACAGGTCACCATGGGCTGCCAAGGGCCAGGACTGTGAGACATCTCTCTTAAACTACTGTCCTCAGAACCACCAAGAGTACCCTCCATTGCCTTAAATGTCCCCATGGGCCAATCCAATCCTGTTCTACTCCTTCCCCCAATCTGCCCATAAAGCCAGCATAAAATACGCATGAATCAATAATTCTACAGGTGTGTGCCATCTGCTGACTCACCTACGGAATAGGCCTGGGCTTTCCCTTCATTTGCTTTGCCCCTCACGGCCTGACGTGTTGCTGCCCCTCACTTTCTACCTTCACCAGCACTTCCAGGAAATGCTGTCCAGTGGTAAACTTACTGGGAGCCCCTAAATCAATCTCGTGTAGAGGAGACTCCTCTGTCCCCTCTCCCTGTAGCGCTGTCTGGGTTGCTTCTTGGGAATCCCCTTTGTCGTGACAACATAAGCAGTCCTGCCAGTACTGCCGAGTTAGCTGGGCCACGGCAAACCTCTTGTCCTAGAGAGGAGGGATTGGAGACCCGGGGGCGTGCGTCTTACCCAAGTTCACATTTAGGAGCCAAGCCATCCGCCTCCCAGTCCAGTGCTTCTGGGGTTGCCCACAGATACCAGTTCTGATGGGCTGGGGATAGGGCAGCCTGCCAGTCCCAACCAGCGGAGGCAGGCTGAAGAACAGTGTATCTCCAAGGCGGTGTCCGAGGGGCAGATACGCAGGCTGCACCAGATGACAAGGGACGTCGGCACCCCTTTTGCACGTCTGCCTCCGTATACAATAATGTACAATGATGTAGGTGCAGCACAAACAAAGCAAGGTGTTGCTAGAGAAACTGGGATAGGGTGGACCCTTCTTATTAACAGAAGCAGATTCCTTTTGGTCTCACGCTTCACCGGAAGGCCCTGGAAAGAGCTGAGACTCCTACCTGCCTGGAATTGCAGTGAATGACTCACTCTGGCCCCCATTCCCAATAGAAGTGGCTTTGGATTATATCATGCGTTCACAGAAACTCAGCTCGACTGTAAGTTTGTGTGGATCTACCCAGAGGATTCTCCATGGCAGGTCAACAGGCATGCATTCGGGCTCCATGGGATGATGTTTCTAGATTAGATCTCTGGTCTGGCTCCCTACATCTCATTGCTGGTGTTGTTTCCAGAGCCTGTGAACCTGACGACAGGAGCTGAGGGCAACTGGGCTTGTGTCAGCCAAGGCTCGGAGAACACCATCAGATAAATACTTAACAGAGAAACAATCATTGGTGGGAACAACTCTCAAAATAAAGTAAAATAAAACTGCTCATTGTTTTCAAGATCACTTTACTTAAAAAAATTTTAAACATAAAGGGTAAATGAACTTCAGGTGCTTTGGGAGCAACAGAGCCATTGTTGAGAAGGCAGCACACTCTAGAGGTGGAAACAGAATGTGGAAGGTACTCAGAGACATGGGTGCTCGTCCTGGCTGCCAAGGATTCCTTGGTGCCCTTGGACAAATATCTACTTCACTGCCTGACTTGGGATTCTTGTAACTGGGAGACCTGTGCTCCTACCCAGGCTCTGTTCATAACTGTCTGAGGCCCAGAGGAGTTTCTTGGTTTGTAAAATGGGAGTAAGAACACTTTCCCTGCCTACCTGTCCCAGTTGCTGTGTAGGTCAAATGAACCTATGTGAAAATACTTTGTTAACAAGAGTACTCTATATATTTTTTCCTGTGTAGGACATAATGTCTTTTGATGGAAGTGAGGTAGGAGTTTAGGAGGAGACTGGTGGAGAATGGTGAAAGGATTAGGGTTCCCCTGGGACATGCAGGGGGTATGGGGCAGGGTTGCAGCTGGGACTGGAGACCATGGGTCTGTGGTGGCAACATCTGCCTTACCAGTGGCTGTACGATTGAATGTTGGCTGTGGTGGTGGAAGGAATTAGGAGTATGGACATGGGAATACTATAATTACAGTGGTGATGGCGGAGTCTAAGCTGAACAGGGAAAGGGTTGAAGAAAGGAACGAGGCTGATAGATTTGGGGAGCTGGGAAATATTAGTGAGATGTAAGTACCATGAACACAGGGGCGTTAGCTGGCGAGGTAGGCAGTGGTGGGTGAGGCTGGAGTTAAAGGTTTGCGAGCTCAGGACATCCAGGTATCTGAATAGGGCGAGGAGCCATAAGGGAGAGGGTGCTGTCTGGGAGGACCACATGGGAGCTGAAGGGCCCCAAGTCAGTGACAGGACTTGGGGTGGAGAGAGTTGAGTGCCAGGGTCCTGAGAGAATATCGGTGAGTTGACAGACACGGGGATGGCCATGGGGAGAACAGGACCTGTGGAGGGTAGGGGCACCAAAGGTCGGGGGCAGAGTGTCTGGGAGGGCTGGGAGAATGCTAATGCTGCTTTGGGGTAAGGGAGGCCCGGAAAACAGAATGGCTAAAGGCGTACTCAGATTTAAAATTTGATATGCAGTATACACAAGTCAGTCATTTTGTGTACAGATAATAAAAAGTTGTAGGGGCACCTTGGCCTCAATATGTAAACATATAAAACAAATTATAATGGAAAACTCCTTTCAGCCATTGACACTTTAAACTATAATAGGCTCAACAGCATGCGGAAGCCGGTTAGTACCAGTGGGTGAGGGCCACGCATTGTTAAATTTTCTGGAATTTTTGCAAGCCAGGTATTATGTTGGTAGATTGAAGTAGGCCTGGGAGGGAATAGTTACACCATGGAAATCTGCAAACACTACATACTAGGGCTTTTTCTCCCCTGGAAATCTGGTTGTTAAACCTTTTCCAGCATACCACTGAATAGGTCTAAATATAACCTCCAAATCTGCCCAACTTTACGGTCCTGTTGTGAGTTTAACTGTGACACTAAAAGAGACATGCCCTAACCCCAGTACCTGTGAATGTGACCTTATTGAAAGTAGGGCTTCTGCATATGTAATTAAGATGTAAGTTAAGACGAGGGCATCCTGGAGTAGGGTGGGTCCTCAATCCAATATGACTGTAGTCTATAAGAGGAGCTGCAGAGACAGACACACACACAGGAAAACACCATGTGAAGGCAGACACAGGGGGACCGCCATGGTGACAGAGGCAGAGGCTGAGGTATGCCAAGGATTGCCAGCAACACCGGAAGCTAAGAGGATGTCGTGAAATATGTTCCCTCAGAGCTACCAGAAGGAGCCCACCTAGCCAACAACACCTTGATTTCAGACTTCTGACCTCCAGAATTGTGAGATAATAGGCTTACGTTATTGTAAGTCACCCAGTTTGTGCTACCTTGTTCAGCATTGCTAGAAAACTATACACCTGCCACGCCGTCAAGTTTGGGCACAAGGCAAGTGGAAGCTCCCCAGTGTGAGCTGTGAGGGAAGGTCCCTATTCCCTGTGCTCTGGCTCCCAGGGAACCTTCTCTCCTACATCCTCCGGACGTATGTTCCGTGCAGTCATCTGCTACTCCTTGTTAGCTGCCTTGTATTGTGGATTATGCTTTTAAGTGTAGACGTGTTGCCTCCTCTTCTAGGTGGTAACCAGAAGCTGTAAACTCAGACACCTCGCGCGTGGGTCAAGGTTGCTGAGTGTGACGCTGGGGGAGCCACTGCGGACTGGAATGTGCGTCTGCCTTTAAATAAAACACTTACCCCACCCTGTTGGCCAAGGAAAACCTGACTAAGACCTGCCATCTGGGGACCTATGCAATGTGCCAGAGAGAGAGGGAACGTCTCTTGGCCTTTGCCTTCCCCGGCAGCAACCAGCAGGCATTGATTCACTGTGAATTTGCCGCCTGGATCTCGTGGGTCTTCTGTCCTGGCCCAGCAAGTGGGTCTGAGACCTCAGAATTTCAACAATTGCCCTAAAGTGTCCCCCTTCAGACAGAAACTTCAAAACAGGTTTTTATAGGGTTATGATTTAAATCCCCTAGCTGACTAGCTACTCCACACTCCTGCAAAACTTCAGCTTCAGAAGAATATGGCAGAAGGGCAGCGTCCCCTCTAGACACGGCTTGCCCCACCCTGATGTTTCCATGAGTATTTTTCTTGGTGACTCTCACAATCTCAGGTGGCTGAGGGAGAGGCGTCAGGGATACTGAAAAGAAAGGGTGATTTGGGGTGAGGAATCTTTTGAAGTTGAAACTGTTTATAGTTCATTACTTTTTGAACACCAGAGGGCGATACAGGCATACAGATAGAGCTGCTCTGCCTTGCTTTTTTAATGTGAGACCAAATGCTGAATATCGCTCATTTGACTCTTTTGCTCGGGTCTCTAAGAAAGTTACACAGAAGGCTCTTGAGACCATTTTCCGGATGTCCAAGCCCTGGGGCTGGTACACCCACCGAAGGGTGCTGGGTAGGGTTACAGCTTCCTTTGTGGGGAAGCACTTGTCACTCACCCTCCCACCCCATCCTGAGACTGTCTAGTTCCGGTCAGCTCTTTGGGAGGGTTTGGACTGTGTCCCAGGTAAGAGCTAACTTGTGCAGGGACCCAGCTTGTTACTTCCAGGGCCATTCATTTAAAACTGGTTTCATGAGTTCTACTTAGTATCTGGCCCTGAGAGAATTGAGAAGCCTGAGAGAGGAGACCCCGTGAGGAGGGATGAGGGATTGCAGAGGTCCTAAGTTTATCACCTGGGCAGCTCGTGGGGCTTTGGTGACGGTGGCCCACTGACCAGTCTGCATGTCTGTGGTCTTGGACCAGCTCCCGCCAGTGACCTCTGATTGTGAGGACGGTTTGGCAGAATGTTCATGGTTTCTGGAGCATTATGGAAAGCTGTGTATGCCTCACGGAAGAGTCTGGGAGCAGCTGCAGTAGAGCAGTTGGGGATGCCCATGGGAGGCCTGACAGTGGTGGTGAGGGCCCTGGGAAGGGGCAACTGAGCTCAGCTTTGGAGTCTGAGGCCTGTGAGGAGAGCTTAAGCTGCACAAGTGCCCATCTAGGTGGGCAGCAGGGAGACCAGCATCAGGGCCCATCTAATTCTGCAGGCCTAGAAACCATGGGTGTGTGTGTGCAGTTGTGGAAAACTCTGCACCTGACTACGTAACTCATTCAGAAAGGAGCCTGTCTACCTTCACCCACTGGGAGAGGCGGTTCAGCTTTAGCTGTTCAGTTCTGGGCACCTTCCAGAGGCATTCAGCAGAGACAGAGACTGTTCTTAGCAATGATATGTTGTGAATAATAAAGCACCACTTACTACACAAGATAGAAGAAGGCTTTGCAGACCAAAAAGCTGTGCTAATGGGTTGATTACAATTTAGTGGGCTCTAGTTGTTCATCTGAAAGAGAAAACTTCAGCAAAACGAGGGGAAAATGTGTATCTACAATAGAGGGCACAAAGTCATTGCCATTATCCCAGTGAGTAAGTTGAAATGTACCACTGGAAAATCCAGTGTGGACACTAGAAATTGGTGCGAGGCCATGATCTGTTTGGCGCACAACAGGGGACTGAGCTGCTTCCCAGTCCTGTGATTGTTGCAGGGGCCTGGCCACGTGCACTAACAAGAGAGGGTTCCCCGCCATTTGTGATTCTATTTCTCAATTCAGCCTTTTAAATTAACAAGGATTTAAAGGCACAGATTTGGAAGCAGAGCACTTAGACTGGACCCCAGTTCCAGCTTTCTGCCCCTCATTATTGATGTTCATGCTTGGGGGAAGTGATATGACCGCAGGTAGTCAGTTATCTCTTTCTTAAAATGGACACTGAGTGTCAGATAATGTATTTCACTTGTGAAAAAAACTTATTAGGAAATTACCAAGGGTGGTTTAAGTGCAGTTATTCATCTCTAGAGGGAATCCTTCAGTATTTCCTTCACTTTCAAACACATGTCTGTTACCTGGGCTGGGTGAGGCTTCATTTGAAGGTGGGCTTTATTAGAGTTAAAGATATGCCTTTAGGCCCGTCCTATTAAACTAGCACTTAAATGCCCCCCAAAACAGGAATGAAAACTATTTTGGTTTCTATGTACTCTGCTGGTTTTGTAGTCCGTTTAGCCACATTTAGATGACAATTTGTAGAGCAATCACTGTATTGGAAACCTTATTGAAAAGAAATTTTGCCTTGAGCAGAAGTTTATGTCTTTGTTTTTATCTTCTATCTTTTTAAGCTAATTAACATAAGAGACATCTTGAGCTAAGGTGAATGGGGAACAACCATCCGCAAAATCAAGGATCCACGTTCTGCTTACAGACACTTTGTCAAATAAACACTTCTGTTGGACTTGAGGTCTCCTTGGTTTATCACAGCAATTGCTTACTGTAAGTAAGCAGCAAGGTGTTTAAATTTCACATCTGTGAAGTACACGTTATGTTTCGTAGCAGCGGACAAGACGCAGTCAATATTTTTTCAGTAATACAGGTCTCAGATTCAGAGCGTTACTTAACCAAATAAATACTGTCCTTGACACTGAACTACTTACTGGACCTCATTAATGAACGTGCTTATTGGTAGTTCCTTGTTTAAAGCCACTACTACAATATTTTTCTTGAGCTTTAAAATATGCTCCATCTGGCTCATTCACAGATTGATAAGCAAGGGAATATAGCAGGCAACAACCCCCTAGAACTAGACTGTGAACTCCTGAAGCAAAGCTCTCTGGTGAGTTACAGCTTGGGCTGTGAAATCAGTCAGCCTGGTTTCAAAGCCTGGGTCCACGACTTACTAGCTGGTGACCTTGGGCAATTCATTCAGCCTCTCCAATCTTATATTCCTCCTCTGTAAAATAAGGATATGAAAGTGTCCACCTTATAATTTTGTAGGGTTCCAATGAGAGAATCTAGTTAACATCTAGTTACTATCATCACCAGCAACACCATCACCACCTCTGAAACCCTCACAACCCCCAGTATAATGTCTTGCACTATATTCATCACATAGCTCATTCTACCTACTGATGAATTACAGATTTGGGATGAAATCTACCAGGATTGCCCATTCTTCCAGCATACTGTTTCAATTTTAGGGGGCAGAGAGAGAGAGGACCATCTTAACAATTGCTCAAACCCCAACCCTAGAAAATAATCATTAGATTTGTGTTTATAAAAGTACCTAGTATCGTTCTTAGCACACCTATACTAGGTATTTGATAAAAGGTCTGAGATAAAAAGGGTTCATATTTTATTACTCTTTTACAGAGAAGACACAGGTTTAAAGTGACTTTCCCAGAGTCTACAGGGATGTTGTTTTGGGATACTCCTTCTTGATTTAAACTATGCAAAGCCAAATTTTATTTTCTGTTGAATCACACAGATGCCATCATCTTTGCTAAGTGTTTTCTTAGGAAATCCAGGCAATGGAAAATTCCTCTAGAGAGCTGCTTGGTCGACAAGTGCTTTCCGTGTTACTTAACTAAAGCTGTCAGGTCCAGTGAATAAGGAAACTAGTCAGCACTTAATGTGGGCAGCTCTATAGAAACACCTGGAGCCCTAAAAGTGCCTGAGCCAGACCCACTCTGCAAGATTTTGCTTTGGGATAAATCTGAGAGATGTTGCTTTTGGACAACATGGGTGGGGTCTAGACATCAGAAATCTTAAAATCTTTCCAAATGATTCTAGAAAGAGCTCCTATCTAGTTCTTCCCCCTTAGTCTTCTATGATTCTTTTTAAAACTGAAGTATAGTTGATTTACAATATTATATTAATTTCAGGTATATAGCATAGTAATTCAGTGTTTTATAGATTATACTCCATTTAAAGTTATTACAATTAATGGCCATATTTCCTTGTACTGTACAATGTCCTTGTTGCTTATTTATTTTACACATAGTAGTTTGTATCTCTTAATTCCATACCCCTATCTTGCCCCATCCTCCCTTTCCTCTCCCTACTGGTAACCACTAGTTTGTTCTCTATATCTGTGAGTCTGTTCCTGTTTTGTTATATTCATTCATTTGTTTTATTTCTTTAGATTCCACATACAAGTGATAACACTTGTCTTTCTCTGTCTGACTTACTTCACTAAGCATAACACCCTCTAGGTCCATCCATGTTGCTGCAAATGGCAGAATTTCATTCTTTTTTTTACAGCTGAGTAATATTCCATTGTGTGTTTGTGTGTGTGTGTGTGTGTGTGTGTGTGTGTGTATCTTGGCTATTATGAATAATGCTGCTCTGACATTGGGGTGCATGTATTTTTTTAGAATTAGTGTTTTTGTTTTCTTTGGATATATGCCTAGCAGTGGAATTGCTGGATCATATAGCAGTTCTATTCTTAGTTTTTTGAGGAACCTCTGTACTGTTTTCCATAGTGGCTGAGCCAATTTACATTCCCACCAACAATGTAGGAGGGTTCCCTTTTCTCCACATCCTTGCCAAAATTTCTTATTTGTAGACTTTTTGATGATAGCCAGTTGCACAGGTGTGAGGTGATATCTCACTGTGGTTTTAATTGCATTTCTCTGATGATTAGAAATGTTGAGCATTTTTTCAAGTGTCTGTTGGCCATCTGTATATCTTCTTTGGAAAAATGTCTATTCAGTTCTTCTACCCATATTTTTCACTGGGTTGTTTGTTTGGATATTAACTCCTTGTCAGTCACACCATTTGCAAATATTTTCTCCCATTCTCTAGGTTGTATTTTTGTTTTGTCAATGATTTCCTTTGCTGTGCAAAAGATTTTAAGTTTAATTAGGTCCCATTTGTTTATTTTTGCTTCTGTTTCTTTTGCCTTAAGAGACAAATCCAAAAAGATATTGCTGCAATTTACGTCAATGAGTGTTCTGCCTATATTTTCCTCTAGGAGTTTTATAGTATTTGGTCTTACATTTAGGTGTTTGATCCATTTTGAGTTTATTTTTGTGTATGATGTCAGAGAATGTTCTAATTTCATTCTTTTATATGTAGCTGTCCAGTTTTCCCAACACCACTTATTGAAGAGACTGTCTTTTCTCCATTGTATATTCTTGCCTCCTTGTTGTAGACCATAAGTTCGTGAGTTTATTTCTTGGCTCTCTATTCTGTCCCATTGATCAATATATTTGTTTTTGTGCCAGTACCATGCTGTTTTGCTTACTGTAGCTTTATCGTACAGTCTGAAGTCAGGGAGCTTGATACCTCGAGCTTTGTTCTTTTTTCTCAAGATTGCTTTGGCAATTCAGGGTCATTTGTAGTTTCATATAACTCTTAGGATTATTTGTTCTACTTCTGTGAAAAATGTTATTGGTATTTTGATAGAGAGTGCATTGTATCTGTAGATTGCTTTAGGTAGTATGGCCATTTTAACAATATTAATTCTTCCAACTCAAGAACATGGGAGGATATCTTTCCATTTTCTATGTATCATCTTCAATTTCCTTCAGCAGTGTTTTACAGTTTTCAGAGTATAGATCTTCCATCTACTTGGCTAAGTTTATCCCTAGGTATTTTATTCTTTTTGATGTGATTTTAAACAGGATTGTTTTCTTGCTTTCTCTTTCTGATAGTTCATATTAATGTTTAGAAAAGCAACAGATTTACGTATATCAATCTTGTATCCTGCAACTATACTAATTCATTTATTAGTTTTAAGAGTTTTTTGGTGGAGACTTTAGGGTTTTCTAGAAATAGTATCATGTCATCTGCAAATAGTCACAATTTTAGTTCTTCCCTTACAATTTGGATGCCTTTTATTTCTTTTTCTTGTCTGATGGCTGTGGCTAGCATTTCCAATAATATGATAAACAGAAGTGGTGAGAGTGGGCATCCTTGTCTTGTTCCTGACTTTAGAAGAAAGACTTTCGGCTTTTCACTGTTGAGTATGATGTCAGCCATGGGTTTGTCATAAATGGTCTTTATTATGTTGAGATATGTTCCCTCTATACCCACTTTGATGAGAGTTTTTATCATGAATGGATGTTGAATTTTGTCAAATGCTTTTTCTGCATCTATTGAGATGATCGCATGATTTTTTGCCCTTCCTTTTCTTAATGTGGTGTATCACACTGACTGGTTTGTGAATATTGGACCACCGTTGCATCCCTGGAATAAATCCCACTTGATCATGGTGTATGATTCTTTTTATTTATTGTTGACTTCAGCTTACTAATATTTTGTTGAGAATTTTTGCATCTACATTCATCAGAGATATTGGCTTGTAATTTTCTTTTTTTGTAGTGTCTTTGTCTGGTTTTGGTATCAGGGTAATGGTGGCCTAGTAGAATGAATTTGGGAATGCTCTTCATCTTCTTCATTTTTTTGGAATAGTGTGAGCAGGACAGGTATTAGCTCTTCTTTATACGTTTTTTAAAATTCCCCTGTGAAGCTCTCTGGTCCTGGACTTTCGTTTCCTAGGAGTTTTCAAATTACAAATTCAATTTTGCTACTAGTGATCAGTCTGTTCAGATTGTCTATTTCTTTCTGATTCAGTCTTAGAGAGTTGTATGCTTCTAGAATTTGTCTATTTCTTCTAGGTTTTCCAATTTGTTGAAATATAACTGTTCACAGTATTCTCCTATGATATTTTGTATCCCTATGATATCTGTTGCTATTTTTCCTCTTTCATCTCTTATTCTGTTTATTTGGGTCCTCTCTCTTTTCTTGATGAGCCTGGCTAAAGGTTTATCAATTTTGTTTATCTTTTCAAAAAAAAACACAAAACAACTTGGTTTCACTGATCTTTTCTATTGTTTTTTTGGTCTCTATTTTATTTCCTCTCTGATCTTTAGTATTTCCTTCCTTCTGCTGACATTGGGCTTTGTTTTTCTTTTTCTAGTTCCTTTAGATGGTAAGTTAGGTTGTTTGAGATTTTTCTTGTTTCTTGAGGTAGACCTGTATCGCTATAAACTTCCTGCTTAGAACGGCTTTTGCTGCATCCCATAGATTTTGGAAAGTTATGTTTCCATTTTCATTTGTCTCAAGGTATTTTCTGATTTATTTCGTCTTTGCTGTCTTCACTGACTCACTCTTTTTTTAGTAGCATGTTGGTTAGTCTCCATGCTTTTCCCATTTTTTGTCTTGCAATTGATTGCTAGTTTCATACTGTTGTGGTCAGAAAAACTGCTTGATATAATTTCTATCCTCTAAAATCTGTTGAGACTTATTTGATGGCCTAGCATGTGATCCATCATGGAGAGTGTTCCACATGCACTTGAAAAGAATGTGTATTCTGCTGTTTTTAGATGGAATGTTTTATAGATAGCTATTAAATCCAACTGGTCTAATATCATTTAAGACCACTGTTTCCTTACTGACTTTCTGCCTGGATGATCTGTGCATTGATGCAAGTGGGGTGTTAAAGTCCCCTACTATTACTGTATTTTTGTCAGTTTCTCCTTTTATGTCTGTTAATGTTTTCTTTATATATTTAGGTGCTTCTGTATTAGGTACATATATGTTGATGAATGTTATATTCTCTTTTTGTATTGATCCCTCTATCATTACATAATGCTCTTTATCTTTTGTTATACACTTTCTTTTTTTTGCGGTACGCAGACCTCTTACTGTTGTGGCCTCTCCCGTTGCGGAGCACAGGCTCTGGACGCGCAGGCCCAGCGGCCACAGCTCATGGGCCCAGCCACTCTGCGGCATGTGGGATCCTCCCGGACCGGGGCACAAACCTGTGTCCCCTGCATTGGCAGGCGGACTCTCAACCACTGTGCCACCAGGGAAGCCCCTAGACTTTCTTTTAAAGTCTGTTTATTTTTCTGATATAAGTATTGCTACCTCTGCTTTCTTGTCATTTCCATTTGCATGCAATATCATTTTCCATCCTCTCACTTTCAGTCTGTGTGTGTCTATTTCTGAAGTGAGTCTCTTGTAAGATGGATCTTGTTTTTTTGTTTTTTTTTTTTTTCAATTGGCCACCCTATGTCTTTTGATTGAAACACTTAGTCCATTGACATTCAAAATGATTATGGATAGGTATGTACTTATTTCCAGTTTGCTGCTTCTTTCTGGTTGTTTTGATAGTTCTTCTCTGTTCTTTTCTTCTTTTGGTTTCTTCTTTGGTTGTTTAATAATTTTCTTTAGTGGTATGCTTGTTTTCCTTTCTCTCTAGTTTTTGTATATCTATGTAGGTTTTTGATTTGTGGTTACCATCTCCCTTAGCCTTCTATGATTCTATGCTTTCTTCATATTTACAGATTTAGGCACATTAAAATTCCATCCCCTTTGTAACCTCTTTTTAAAAGGGACATTTTTTAACTTTGGAAAATTAGGTGACATAATAGGAATTAACCAATTGCATTCTGAAACATAAACACTTGATTTTATAGAAGAATTGCCAGAATTGTTCCGTAATATTGTTTGAGGTGCTGCTGGAGTGGTCGCCAACAGCCTCTTAATTTTACACAGTCAAGGCAATAACTTATCTTCTTCCTTTCTAAATTCATTTAACAGAATGAAGCTTACCCAGATGACTCATCCCATGAAATTTATAAAGTGGGTGGCCTGAATTCCATATATAGCAATAATAATAATAATAATGATAATAATAATGTAGAAGGGTAATAATAGTAACAGTGATAGCGATAATAATGCCTTTGTTCACTGCATTGGGTTGTTTAGATTAGGATTTATTTGTTGGAACTATGTGCCCTTGGACATCACATGTTCAAAATGAGTGGTGCTTGCACCTGCTGATATATGAAGTTTACATTAAACACTATGTACCCTAATGTTTATGATTCTTAGATTATTTTGGTCAAATATTCAAATTCATCTAGTACCTGCTGCAGATTCTATGCTGATGTATTGGAACTAGTCATTTATTATAATAACCCTAACCCCATGTGGTAATTCAGGGAGGTATATAAAAGGTCTCTAGGAGCACCTAAGGGAATAGTGAAGACCCCATAAATAGAATACACAGGGAAAATTTGCAGGCAATGCCCCCACCCCCAAACACACACACACACACACACACACACACATATACACAAACACAGACTTCTCTCTGCAATTTTCTAGAAAGGCCACATTGGTTCAATCTTGGAATATTTTCTAGGTTCCCCTCTTCAAACTTCACTCATTACACTGGCAATGCTTTTATAGTACATTTGGTGCATTTTGCATCAAGGAGTTATTTATGTGCTTACCATGAGTTATGTCCTTTTACAAATATCATTTGAGGCACACCATTTCTAGAAAGCCTCACCTGTTTTAGTGGAATATGATTCCATTAATCTCTGGCTGTATCTTTAGATTATATATCAGAAGCCATATGTGTATAGGCATGTGTTGACATCCTATGTATTAGAGCACACATCAGCATGAATCTTTTATTTCTTCAATTTAAGTGTCCAGGGCCATTGAATGTACTCTTCCACCTGCCTACAATATATTTGCTTCTACAAACAATCCCTTCATCTAGTTCTTTTCAGTTATCTGCTTGGTTATTTTTGTTCAGGGAGGCTTTTTCTGATCTTCCCCTCTCCACTGATTTACATAGTCTTACATCTCTCCAAAGTCTTACTTTTATACTTATTTGAGCGATCATTTGATTAATACCTGTCTCTACTGGTAGGTTGTAACTCTGTAAACCACAAACCCAGAGTCTGTGTTTGGTTTTGTTTACCAGGATATTTCTAGCGTTTAGCCCAATGCCTACACCTAGTAGGTAACCAACTGTTGAATGACTAGATGAATAAGAAACTATGTTTTCTCTCTGAGAAACAGCTGTAGTTTTACTTCACCTAAGAGTTTTGCAATACTTAAAAAAATTATAAACTCATGGTTTAGCCAGTATTAAAAAATTTAAAAGTAATGATTTAAGAAGAGAGTGGTTAATTGTGTAAAAATAATGGACTTTACTAAAACTATTTATTAAACTGAATTTGAGGCTTTAAACCTCAATTTTAAAAAACATCACCCATAATCTCACCATATTAATATAGCAACTATTTTCATTTCATCAAAGGACACTGCCCTTCTAATAAAACTTAAGAGCTTTTGCACAGGAAAGGAAACCTAAGCAAAACAAAAAGACAACCTACGGGTTGGGAGAAAATATTTGCAAACAATGCTACCGACAAGGGCTTAATTTCCAAAATATACAAAAAGTTCATACAGCTTAATATCAAAAAACAAACAACCCAATCACAAAATGGGCAGAAGACCTAAATACACATTTCTCCAAAGAAGACATTCAGATGGCCAACAGGCAAATGAAAAGATGCTCAATATTGCCAATTACTAGAGAAATGCAAATCAAAACTATAATGAGGTATCACCTCACACCTGTCAAAATGGCCATCATTAAAAATCTACAAACAATAAATGCTGGAGAGGGTGTGGAGAAAAGGAAACCCTCCTACACTGTAGGTGGGAATGTAAATTGGTGCAGCCACTATGGAGAACAGTATGGAGGTTCCTTAAAAAACTAAAAATAAAGCTACCATACAAGCCTGCAATCCCACTCCTGGGCATATATCCAAAGAAAACTCTAATTTGAAAAGATACATGCACCCCAATGTTCACAGCAGCGCTATTTACAATAGCCAAGATGTGGAAACAACCTAAATGCCCATTGACATATGAATGGATAAAGAAGATGTAGCATATATCTATATACATACTTATATAGATATAGATATATATAATGGAATATTACTCAGCCATAAAAATGAATAAAATAATGTCATTTGCAGCAACATGGATGGACCTAGTGATGATCATATTAAGTGAAGTAAGTCAGACAACGAAAGACAAATATTATATGATATCACTTATATGTGGAATCTAAAAAACTGATACAAACAAACTTATTCATGAACTGGAAATAGACTCACACAGAAAACAAACTTATGGTTACCAAAGGGGATAGCGGGGTGGGAGGGGGAGAGATAAATTAGGAGTCTGGGATTAACATATACACACTACTATATATAAAACAGATAGACAACAAGGACCTACTGTATAGCATAGGAAACTATACTCAATATCTTATAATAACCTATAATGGAAAAGAATCTGAAAAAGAATACATACATGCATATATGTATGTATATATATATACACATAAATATATAACTGAATCACTATTCTGTACACTTGAAACTAACACAACACTGTAAATTAACTATACTTCAATTTTTTTTAAAAAAGGACATTTGTCCTTAAGCTGAAAGGTTGATGGAACTTGGGTATTTAGCTTTACGTGTCTTTAGTTCCCCCCACCCCTGCCCCGTTTATCTGCATGATGATGGGCTAAACTCTGGCTGGAAATCAGGATCTATGAGAAATAGCCTTTGTATCTGAAGGAAAACAACAATATCTAGAGGTGAGAATGCTCTGAAATGTTTATACAAAATAGCACTAGGATTTGCTACCTGTCATACTAAGCATCAAACTTAAACACTACCTTCAACTTCAGCAACCAGACCACATTTTGCAAAATTCAGGAGTAATACCTGTCTCATTTGACGTAAGACTTTTTCAGTCTGTACAATCTTACTCAGAATCATAGGGAACTATTCTCTCTTGTGACCTTCTATTTTATATGAGACTTTGACCATTGTTTTAACAAGAAATCCCTAATTTTTTTTTGTCTGTGCCATTTGGCATGCAGGATCTTAGTTCCCTGACCAGGGATTGAACCCATGCCCCCTGCAATGGAAGCGTGGAGTCTTAACCACTGGACTGCCAAGGAAGTCCCAAGAAATCTCTAATTCTTTTTTTTTTTTTTTTTATCCCTAATTCTTAAAACCACCTCAGTCACCGCTGTGACTCAGTGCCTCTTAACTAAGATTAGGGTAAAATGTTCAGATATGAAAACAGGTGAATTAATGTAGTGAGAAATTACAGTTTCACCCTTATTAATGTTACATGGTCCTTCCAGTAATTTTAAACCAACTGATTAGTACTAGCCTTAGACCAAAGGAAAATAAAGTTAAAAAGAACCCACTTTGACTCTGAATAGCTAAAGCAACCTTGAGAAAGAACAACAAAGCTGGAGATATCACACTCCCTGATTTCAAACTATATTATTAATATAAATGCTATAGTAATCAAAACAGTATGGTATTGGCATAAAAACAGACACACAGATCAATGGAACAGAACACAGAGCCCAGAAATAAAGACATGCTTGTATGGTCAATTAATCTATGACAAAGGAGCCAAGAATGTACACTGGGGAAAAGACAGTCTCTTCAATAAATGTGTTGGGAAAACTGGACAACCACATGCAAAAGAATGAAACTGGACCATTATCTTACACCGTACACAAAAATCAACTCAAAATGGATTAAAAACTTGAAGGTAAGACCTGAAACCATAAAAGTCCTAGAAGAAAATGTAGGTGGTAAGCACCTTGACATCGGTGTTGGTGACATTTTGGATTTGACATTAAAAGCAAAGGCAACTAAAGCACAGATAGACAAGTGGGAATATGTCAAACTAAAAACCTTCTGCACAGCAAAGGACACCATCAACAAAGTGAAAAGGCAACCTACCAAATGGGAGAAAGTATTTGCAAATCATATATCCGATAACAGGTTAATAACTAAAATATATATAGAATTCATACAAATCAATAGCAAAAAAGCAAGCAACCCAAATAAAAAATGGATAGAGGATCTGAATAGGTATTTTTCCAAAGAAGACATGCAGATGGCCAGCAGGTCCATGAAAAGGCGCTCAACACTAATCATCAGGGAAATGCAAGTCACAACCACAGTAAGATATCACTTCATACCTGTCCAAATGGCTATCATCACAAAGTCTACAAATAACACATGCTGACGAAAATGTGGAGAAAATGGAGCCTCTTGCCCACTGTTTGTAAGAATGTAAATTGGTGCATCAACTATGGCGAACAGTACCGAGGTTCCTCAAAAAATTGAAAACAGAACTACCATATATTTCAGCAATTTCTCTTCTGGGTATTTATCCAAAGAAAACATTAACTCGAATAGATGCCTGCACCCCCATGTTCATTGCAGCATTATTTGCAATAGCTAAGATATGGAAACAACCTAAGTGTATATCAATGGATGAACGGATAAAGAAAATGCGGTATATATCACTTAGCCATAAAAAAGAAGGAAATCTTGCCATTTATGACAACATGGATGGACCTTGAGGGTATCATGCTAAGTGAAATAATTCAGACAAACACTATATAATCTCACTTACATGTGAAATTAAAAGAAAACAAACAAACCTGAGCTCACAGATACAGAGAACAGATTGGTGGGTGCCATAAGCAGAGGGGGGTGGGGGGGCGTGGTCGTGGTAACAGGTGGGTGAAGTGGGTGAAGGGGGTCTAAAGGTACAAACTTCTAGCTATAAAATAAGTCATGGAGATGTCATGTACAGCATGGTGACTATAGTTAATAATAACGTATGGCATATTTGAAAGTTGCTAAGAGAGTAGATCTTAAAAGTTTTCATCACGAGAAAAAAAATTTGTAACTATGTATGGTGATGGATGTTACCTAGACTTACCGTGGTGATCTTTTAGCAATATATACAAATATTGAATCATTACATTGTACACCTGAAACGAATTAAATATGTCAACTATATCTCAATAAAAAAAAAAAAGAACCCACTTTGCATGTCAGGAGATAGCACATTTTCTTGATTGAAAGTTCTGGTGGAAACCTGGAAGCAATTCCATAGCAGCATCTGGCTGAGCCAAGCAACAGTTGACTAATGATCGAATTAGAGGTAGCATGTATTTTGGTATCACTGGATGCCTTGTACAGTTGACTAATGATCGAATTAGAGGTAGCATGTATTTTCGTATCACTGGATGCCTTGTAATGGCAACCTTTGTGGTCATGCATGTTTTATTCTCTCTTTGTTATGTTTTCCAGAGGGATAACCAATTGGCTGATAGAGTAACAAATCAAAAGTAACTCGACGCCATTGACCCGCTTAAGCTTGCATGGGAACGACGGAAAGGAGCAGCCGTTTACTCTGAAAGAGCGGAACAGGTATGAAACAATTCCTTGTTGTTGCCTTTCTTTATTTCTTTGCACATCTATTTCCAGACCAGTTGAAAACAGCAAGTTATTCCTGTTTGAAAACACAGAATTGGAGTTAAAGGAACAGGTACTATGGGTTATTTGTAAGATTCCCAAGTTGTCTCATCTTCAGGTTGCTGTTTATGTAACTACCAGTGCAGTCAAGAGGTAATTCTTTTTCAATAGCAAACTGTAATCACACTAGGGAGAATTATTACTTTAAAACATAGGTTAGCATTTTGGATGTGTGTTTAGCTTTAAGATACAACGCCCCTTGAATAAGGAGATCTTGCTCCAGTAAACAGATTTCTATAGAGGAATTACAGAAGTAATTTAAAAATGGTGAAACATGTCGGCTCCTCCAATCACGGCCATCAGAAGGGCTTTTGCTGTTTAACGATCTCATCTCCCCTGCTCACATTCATTTTCTCAGCCGTGAAGGGACCCTGCCAAGAAAGGCATAGTTTGATTTTTTTTCCATTTTCAGAATTCACATAATAGACAGAGGTGAAGCTTCTTTTACTCTGAAGGAAACATTTCATGTCAACATGAAAAATTTAGAACAGCATTTGTAGGGCTCCTGGGATTAGAACCTTTAAAATATGTGTTTATTTTGAATTGGAGGTCTGAACGTTCTTTCAATTATATCTTTATCAAGAGACAGGTAAGCTGTATGTGGTTTGGTAGTGACTTTAGTGGTCAGTGGTTTAAGATATTATGATATTAATGGATTGTAATGCAGCTAGAAAGTAATTTAAGTTCAGATGATTAAGTGTCATGCACTTATCATGATCACAATTAAATTACTTAATAACTTTGCATAACAGCTTTTTCTCGATAGGATAGTACAGATGAGAGACTATGAATAAAGACTTGAGTTTTGAATAGGAATATTAGCATTCAAAAGGCTACAGAGGAAGAACTCATAAAGATTATATTTTATATAAGGAATTAAACAAGGGTATGACTCCATTATTTAAGTTTAAGGAGAGTTTTTAGGAGATGTTTTGACTATTGCTCTAGTAGTTAGTATGTTCTTGGCATAATGTCTTTATTTTCACACAATAAACAACTAAGGGTTTCAATGTATTACTCTATTGAATTTGACACTAAATGTCATCTGCATTAATAATATATGAAGAGTCTGGTTTCCAGCTCAGCAAGGGCACAGAAAAATAGCAGGTTGTTGCTTGACACACAGAAAGCAACCCTGCAGTCTTTGGGTTCCTTTATGTTTCACTTTATAGACAGCCAACTTCTAACAACACTGACCAGCTATTGACCAAATCTTTTCCTTGTGTTCCAATATTGATGTAACTTTTTTTAAGTACCTCAATTAAGAGACGTTGATGTTGTCGTCTAAAAAGAAATATTTTGATCTCCTGGGAATAGGGCAAAGAAGATGAAACAGGAAATAAACAAATTCCAAACTCTGTAACAACCCATTCTGAATATTATTCAGTCCACAACATAAAGAAAGTCAGCTACTGGATTTCACTTAGCAGGAATAGATTACAGTGTGATTAGATTTCTAAATAAAGGATGATATGAAAAAATACATAAACCAAAGGAATAGCCAGTTACCATGTCTTCTTGGGCGTGAGTTTCTATGTCCAGAACTATTTGAGAGATGGACTCTGCCTTCTTTTTCCATTGGGGAGAGGCGTATGTAAAGGGATGGCTGTGGGGCAGGGAAGGGGGAACCCCAGATTGTTTCCAGGACTCCTCCAGCCCCCAAGTGACCTCCCTCTCTTGTTCCTCACCTGGAATAACTTTAGGGGGCAGTCTTGGAAAAATAAAGTCCCAGTCAAAATTGGGAAACTGTGCATGTTTTTGCCTTGTTGAAATTGATTTTAGGACAATCTGTTGATTTATGCAAGCCATGGCCTCTCTCTTATTTCATGAGATAGATGATGAAGAGTGAATACATTTTATTCCTTCAAACTGAAACTGTTTCTTTTGAATATAGAGAAAAATAAAGGTAACTATTTTTCATATTTTTATTTCTTCTTAGTTCTCTTGACTAGCTCTCTACAAACTTTCCTTCTGAAAATGTCTTGATCCAGATTTATCACTGCTTCTTTTATCCATACTAGTACTGTCTATACACTATATCTGAATCTGTTTGGTTTGAATACCTTAGTGTATGTATGTATGTATGTATATATATATATATATGTGTGTGTGTGTGTATACACACACACACACGTGCGCGCGCACACACACACACATATATATACCATTGTTATGTCCCTGAAGTATTCATTCTCAAGTACCTGCAAGCCACTTTCAATTTAAAGGTAGAGTAGGTTGCAGTGATTTAAGAAAAATCCACAGTGGATAAGCCTGGCTTAAAGGTGCTCAGGGAACTGCTACTGATGTTTAACTGAGGTACATGACACTAAGGAGTATTGGTTGACAGTGACCAGAATCTATTTATAGCTAAGACATGCTCAAAAGAAAACAATGTATATGCATTTGTGTACAGGGAGGAATTTTACTGGCTCAACCCAAGGAAGGGTTGATGGACAAACTGTGGGAGGGGATGCGTTGCAAGTGTACCCGAAACCACCTGGAACCAGGGGACTGAACCCCACCGAGGCTCTCTCTCCATCTCCTGCCACTGCTCCTCTTCTGCAGGTCTGTTTAAATCTCTCTCATTTCAGCCCAGCCAACAATACCCAAATTTTACATTTTACAAGTTTTACCATCTGAGAGATTGTTCTACATCCAAAACAAAAAAAAAAATCTTAGGGGAGGACTCTGGTTGACCTGGTTGACTTGGCTTGGGTAAGGTACACACTCCTGGTCTATTCAACTGAGATCACGTAAGACAGAGGCAGGTCTCACGAGACGCCTATGCTGCGGTGCAGTAGGAGGAGAAAGGAGAGCTAATAGGTTAATAGTAAAGTTGTCTGCTACAGTGATCTCTGGTCAGAATGCCCCAAAAGGCATTTGTTAAGTTGGCTTAGATGACCTCTAACTCCATATTCTACGGTCCTAGGATTTGAATCATTATGTTGATATATTCTTTTTTTTTTTTTTTTTTTTTTGCGGTACGCGGGCCTCTCACTGTTGTGGCCTCTCCCGTTACGGAGCACAGGCTCCCGATGTGCAGGCTCAGCGGCCACGGCTCACGGGCCCAGCCGCTCCGCGGCATGTGGGATCCTCCCAGACCGGGGCACGAACCCGTGTCCCCTGCATCGGCAGGCGGACTCTCAACCACTGCGCCACTAGGGAAGCCCCAATGTTGATATATTCTTAGTTAGTGACTTTGGGGATCTTGCTACCCAGCGAGATCTTAAAATCTCCGAGACAAGTAGGATGACTGTGGTCCTATTCCTTGTCTACCAAGCCACACAGAAATCCCTACTTTCCAAATCCCATTCATTCATGGCATTTAGTGTGACTAGTGAGAAACCTACCTACCAGTCGCCTCCATTCCTGGGAACAGTTAGGTGGAAGTGTAGGGCAGAGCATCAGTATCATGAGCATATGTATGTGGTGGCAGCAGGAGAGAGGGGACCGAAAAGAAGTAGGGAGGCTGTCAGTTACTTGGGCAACTTTTCCTTCAGTTGTGAATATTCAGTTGGGCTGTGGTTCCAAGAGAGGGTTGAGCTGCAGAACTGGAACCCAGGGATGAATGACCCAGCCCCAAGTCTTGAATTACTTACTTGCTAGGGAAATTGTGATGGTAGGTAAGAGAGGTAAGGTAGAGCAGTAGTGAAAATAAGTGCTACAATTTACTGAGTGGCTGCCAGTCAGTATGGACATCTGCTGGATTTTGTTTTGTGGCAAGCAAAATTAGGATTCCTCCTCCTCTTGTCCTTGTGTGAACCAGACATTTGGGACTAGGGCCCTTCTGGCCTCCAGAAGCTCCACCTTCATGGAAGGCTAACTGAGGAGGGGACAACACAGTCATGCCAAAAGAGGAGCCTTTGTTCTTGTGGTGTTGTCCTCTGTTAAGTCAGTTTTTTTCCCCAGTGTCTTCAGGGCTGCAGGACTTTTGCTTGGGGTCTGAATTTCTCCAGCACTGGCTTCCTTTTCTCCCCTCAAGAAGCTAAATGCTCACAAAAACATTTTGAAGTTCTTCACATTGTCCTTTTTTTTTTTTTTTTTTTTGCGATACGCAGGCCTCTCACTGTTGTGGCCTCTCCCGTTGCGGAGCACAGGCTCCGGACGCGCAGGCCCAGCGGCCATGGCTCACGGGCCCAGCCGCTCCGCGGCATGTGGGATCTTCCCAGACCGGGGCACGAACCCGCGTCCCCTGCATCGGCAGGCGGACTCTCAAACACTGTGCTACCAGGGAAGCCCGGCACATTGTCCTTCTTAATCGATTTACTTAGGACCACAAGCACTCACTGTGCCATGTTGCGGTCTCAGGGGCCTCTAAGACCACCCTGACCCACCAAATGACATCCAGGAGGCTCTGCTCTTGCCTGTGGTGGTTCAGTCATTAGTCTGGTGGAAGCAGAGCTCAAAGGTTGGCTTCAACCCAGCCCATCTACCACTGGGATGTGCCCATTTGGGTCTGCCGCTGCCACTGTTGTCACCAGGGATTCCTTGTGTTGAACATGAGTATCGCCACAACCCTGATGCCATCTCCTGAGCCCTGGTATATACGTTCATACAGCGCTTGCTGCCCAAAGCCCAAAGCCCAGAGATAGACAGTAATTTTCAAGGAACTTCTGGTCAGAGGAGCTTGCAATCTAAGTAATTTTATTTATTTTTTCTTGTTTTGTTTTTGTGATAAAATACAACATAAAGTTTACTTTTTTAACTGTACAATTCAATGACATGAAGTAAAATCACAGTGATATTTAACCATCACCACTATCTACCAGAACTTTTTCATCATCCCAAAGAGAAATTTGTACCCATTAAGCAATAACTCCCCATTCCCCAATTCCCCCTCACGCCCCCACCTCTGGTAGTCCGTGTTCTACTTTCTGTCTCTATGAATATGCCTAGTCAAGGTACTCATATAACAGGGATCAGATACAATATTTGTCCTTTTGTGACTGGCTTACTTCACTTAGATAACGTTTTCAAGGTTCATCTTATTGTAGCATGTATCAGAATTCCATTTCTTTTTATAGCTGAGTAATATTTCATTGTATGTACATACCACATTTTCATTTATATGGCTTTTACGAACAATGCTGCTATGAACATTGGTATTTGTTTCCGTTTTTTAATATATTAACTTATTTAATTCTTCAACAGCTCTATGAGTTTAGACACTTCTTTGTCTCCAATTTATAGTTAGGGATGGTCATGCAGCTGGTCACGGCAAGGCCAATATTCCAACCCAGAGGGTCTGACTACAGTGCACTCTCTGACTTACACACTGTGCCTTCTTTAATAAAATAGTTCTTTGAAGTTACTATGTCCTGGGTACATTACACGCATTATTTCTAAATCCTTAAGGTATCCTTATGATGTGGGCTTTATTATCCTCATATTACAAGTGAAGACATTAAGGCTTGGAGAGGTGAGTGTGGACGCAGGAATGTCCCCAGTGTGCTTGCTTCTCTGTGCTTCCCCCCTAGAGCCAGAACACAGCAGGAAGATGGCTCCTTGGGACTTGGGACAGCACAGCCCTTTCTGTGCTGTGCTATCTCGTGTGCCAAACCCATGAGCACTGTTGGGGGACTTGGTATCCCACAGCTGCAGAGAAGTTCTAACCAGGCTCCTAGATGAGACCAGGATTTTTTTTTTTTTTTGATACTTACAGAAAGTTGTTTTTTTGTGGTTTTTTTTTTGTTTTTTTTTTTAAACTCATACTCTAACAATGGCTAGGCCAATAGAGTCAAAGTAAAATAGATGATTATTTCCATTGCTGGCTAAATTTGGAAAAGATACAAAAAAGGAGTTATGCAAATTCTGACCAAAAAAATCTATATATGCCTGACTTGGGAGGACTTTTAACAATTACGAGCTAGCTGGATATTTAGATAACATTTTGCTTCTATTTACCCATGTGGACAAAGCCATATTCCATTTGCATGGCTGCCTGTAGCCTTTAAAACCCTGACTGACTCGAAGCTCTAGTGTTGGCTTTCCTAACCTTTTCCTCCCCTCCTTTTGCAGCTAACACAAAGATGTACTTCAGATTGTCAGTTTACAAAAGGTCAGAAATGAACTATCTTCCCTTGAGACAGTGGGATCCAGTATGCATAACCCTCACGGCTATTTCCCCTCTGGTTTTGCAGCTTGAGAAAATGGCATGTAACACACCTAACCAAAGACAGCGGACTATGTCAACATCTGGAGAAGCTCTATATGAAATTCTTGGTCTGCATAAGGGAACATCAAATGAAGAAATTAAGAAAACATACAGGTACAGAGGAGGTTCAATGATGATATTTCCTGTACTGCTAGTGATAATTATTTTGTGATTGGCGAGTGCCTCCAATTAAAGACATAAGCTTCCTGCTGAGACCTGGTAATCAGGTCTCAGACCTGGAATGTTCCATTCCCTATTCTACAGCATAAGCAGTTGGGAATGGACAGGCATCACACTGACTTTATGAAAGAACTCTCTTGTGATGCTGGGCCTTAGGAAAGGGTAGCCTGTGTTCTAGGCCTGCATTGTTAGAGAGAGACAGACATACAGACAAACACCGCAAATGACCAGGAGTTGTGATTTAACCCACATAAGATAGCATCACCAAATCTGGTAGAGGGATTTAAAAAAATAAATAAAGGGGAGCTTCTCTGTAATTGCTGTATTGTGCTATGCTTTTCAAGTCTTCAGTTTTGATCTTTCATATCTGATCTAATTCCAAGTTAGCTACTTTTGGGAAGAATTGAAATATCTTTTTCTTCAAAGCACCAAGGAATTTTAAAAAGGATTAAGTAACAAAATAATTTACTTATTGTGCAAAATTTGGAAATCACTAAAAATGAAGATAATAACATTTATCCATAATTCTACCTCTAGTGATAATTATCATTGATATTTTTTCTTCCAGTCTTTTAAAAAAAATCTAGAGAAGACATTTTACACTCGAATTGGATTTATCTATATTCTCTAACTAGCTGTCTTTTTTTTTGTCTTGTCCCAATTTTATTTATTTTTATACTATTTTTAAAGGTTACTTTCCATGTACAGTTACTACAAAATACTGGCTCTCTTCCCTGTGTTGTACAGTATGCCCTTGAGCCTGTCTTACACCCAGTAGTTTGTCCCTCCCCTGCCACTGGTAACCACTAGTTTGCTCTCTATACCTGTGAGTCTGCTTCTTTTATATTACATTCACTAGTTTGTTGTATTTTTTCATTAAAATTTTTTTCCAACCTCTTGCATTTCATATTTTAGGAAAATATAATTTTTCTCTCTTTTTAAATTTTTATACAATTTTTAAAGGTTAATTTCCATTTACAGTTATTACTAAATATTGGCTGCATTCCCCTTGTTGTACAATACATCCTTGAGCCTATCTTACACCCAGTAGTTTGTACCTCCCACTCCCCCATCCCTACATTGGGCGCATGTATGTGTTCAAATTAGGAGTTTTGCATTTTCAGATATATACCCAGGAGTGGAACTGCTGGATCATATGGTAGTTCTATTTTTCGTTTTTTGAGAAACCTCCGCACTGTTTTCCATAGTGGCTGCACCAATTTACATTCCCACCAACTAACTAGCTTTCTTTGTAACAAGATCCTATCATGAAAATATTTTGGTGCTATTTAATATTGTGATTTTTAATGCCTGCAGCCTATGGCTATTCTGTAACTTAACTACTTTATGAGCTACTTTTTAACATGTAAATTCTTTTAATTTTCACTCTACTTAATATCCTTGTACATAAATGATGATGCATATTTCCAATTACTTCCTAACTTATTGAGGAATAAAGCTGTGCCTTTAGAAGAAAAATGAATCAAACCACAAATGAAAGTTTCAGATTTTAATCAGTTACTTCTTGATTTGGCCTTGAATTCGGTTTTTAAACTTATTTTTGTTTGTTTTTTGTTGTATGGAAGTTTAATATTTTTAGGTAGGCAAATTTGTTAGTCATTTCCTTTATGGCTTTTGTTTTACCTGTTGTGGTTAGAAAGCCTCTCCCAACTATAATATTATAAAAATATTAACCATTATCTTCTTCTAGTACATTTATGATTTTGCTTTTATATTAAATCTTTGATCCATTTGGAGTTTATTTTGACATGAGGAATAAAGGTAGGATTCCAGATTAATTTTTTTCCCAAATCACTAGCCCACCAAAATTTATTGAATTCTCCACTTTTATCTACTGATGGAAAATTCTTTGGCTTTGAATTGGAACCTTCACCATGTGGTAAACTCTGGGACCTGAAACGTCTTCAAGAAGCATGTGCTAAAGAATAAATGACAGTGGGGAAAATTTCCATTTGAATCCAAATAGTTCTGTGAAAATGGTAGATTTGGATCAAAGTCAATATCAATCTTCTAGTTTATATTTCACTTAAGGTGCTGGAGAAGAAAAAGCCTTTGCTGTTTCGTTGTGCCCTAGAGCTACCCAGGACTGCGTGGCTGGGATCTGTTCAGCCCCCTGTGGGTAGATGTCCTTGGTGAAGGGTCACTAAACTTGACCTTTAAGGCTTTCGGCTGAGACGCTGTGCTGGGGTGGGACTGGGAATCAAAGTAACCATAATACCCTACACAAAGATGACCCCCAAAATGAGAAGAAAAGTGATGTCTAACTATAAGTTCTAAAGCCCGCTTTACTTTACAAATGTGACTTTTCATTGCCTTTATTTATTTTGTAAGCTAAAATTTCAAGTCATATCCTAATTAAGACACTAATTATGCTGAGTAGTTTGCAAGCTTAATGATTACAACCTAAAGTCTTTTCATGTGATCAGTGTCTTCCTGTTAATTTTGTTTTAATGTCATACAAATGGTATTTTTTCAGCTGATTAGGGTACTAGTATGCTGCCCAAAGCATCTACTTCTAACTAAATGACACATTTGTATTCTGCAAGTTATTCAAAATGTATGAGCAGGCTGAAAATCCACTGAGAATATTATTCTTATATTCAGGGATCTGGATCAAAGCAGTGACAATATAGTGAAATCAAAAGTCAGTGAAGTTTAATAAAATTACCAACTGTTGAATCCATACGGTGCTTGACCTCTGTTGTAACCCTTGGTTGTGCTCTTGAAAACAAGGCTGAGCTAGAAGACCTCTTTTTTTTTAATATTTTATTTTATTTTTGAATAGATAATATATTCACCTGATTAAAATGAGAACACATAAACACGTATACAAAAAAATTCTCCCTCCTACCTCATATCCCCCAGGTTCCCTCCCCAGGGAAAGAAATTCCTGTGTACCCTTCTAGAGAGCTCTTATGCTATATAAACATATAAAGAGACCTTCTGGTCTAGGCAAGACGGTACAGGCTTGTCTCTCACAGATCCTCCCTGCTAATAAGCATGACGAAAACCCTTGGAAATAACACAAGAGACAGAAAAAGAGAACCTTCAAAAGGTAGATGGAAGAAGAAGAGATGAATTGGTTAGGGATCACAGGACCAAAGGAGCAACACAGTGACAAGGCATCTTACAACTCCACACCCAAGAAAAGGTAATCCAGGCCTGGCCTTTTCCAACACCCGCTCTAGCAATGGAAGGCAGCCAGGTAGTCCTATTCTTCCTCTAAATTGAACTGAAGTCCTGCCAACAACTCTAGGTAATCCCAGCAGAAACAGCAAAGAGGACCAACTGAATGTCCGCCTAACAAGGGCCAGCCAGAGGACTTTCCCACCAGCCTGAGACTCCCCTCTCCCACCCAGAGATCCCACTTCACAGGGGAAATTAACAAGGGGGATTCTGCCACAACAAACACTCAGCCCAGGAAATGTTTTTGTCCCTGCAGCCTGGAGATTCCCTTCCGCCACCTAAAGGCACTAGACATCCAGCCTGGGAAGGCTCCTTTCACTTCCTCAACTAGTACCAACAAGCACCAGTAGCGGTCCCAGAGGCAGGAGACAAACCACGCAGACCAAAATAGCACCATGGAGTTTCTGAAAACTAGATTGTCACTGGAACCACTGGCCACAAAAGCAGGCTAGGACCTGCATGCTAAACCCAAACTGACTGACTGTCTATTAAAAGGAAAAATTTAAATAGGACCCAGAGTCTCCTAACATAATAGCCAAAATGTCCACATTAAAATCACGCATTTTATACAAAGAACGAAGGAAATCCCAACTTGCATGAGAAGAGATTATCATCTGACTCCCACACAGAGGTGAACCAGTTATTGGTATTATCTGAGTATTTTAAAGTAACCATCATAAAAAAGATTCAACAAGCAATTACAAATTCTCTTGAACCAAGTGAAAAAAATGGAAATTTCAGCAAAGAAATAGAAATTGTAAAGAAGAACCAAAAGGAAATGAAAGAACTGAAAAATAAGAGAAATAATATAACTAACTGGATGAGCTCACTAGTAGAGTAGAGATGACAGAGGAAAGAGTCAGTGTCCTCCTCAGGACAGATCGATACAACGTATGCAATCTGAACAACAAGAGAACATAAACTGAAAACAAACAGTCATAGGAAACTGCGAGGCCATAATGAAAGATCTAACACTTACAGCATTCGTGTCCTAGAAGGGGAGAAGAAAGAGAGTGAGACTGAAGAGTATTCAAAGAAATAACCACCGAAAATTCCCCCAATTTGGCAAAACATGTAAACCTACAAATCAAGAAGCTGAGTGAGGGCTTCCCTGGTGACGCAGTGGTTAAGAATCCACCTGCCAATGCAGGGGACATGGGTTTGAGCCCCGGTTCAGGAAGATCCCACATGCTGCGGAGCAACTAAGCCCGTGCGCCACAACTACTGAGCCTGCACTCTAGAGCCCACGAGCCACAACTACTGAATCCCGCATGCCTAGAGCCCGTGCTCCACAGCAAAAGAAGCCACCACAATGAGAAGCCCACACACTGCAACGAAGAGTAGCCCCCTCTTGCCACAACTAGAGAAAGCCTGCACGCAGCAATGAAGACCCAACACAGCCAAAAATAAATAAATAAATAAATTTAAAAAAAAAGAAGCCGAGTGAATCTCAAATAGTATAAATCTAAACAAGTCCATACTAAGACACATCATAATTAAACCTCTGAAAACTAAAGACAAAGAAAATAAAAGCAGACAGAGAAACAACACAATGCTTATATGGGGACAGTAATTCAAATGACAGCAGATTTCTCACCTGAAATAATAGTGGCCAGAAAGGAGTGATACAACATTTTTCAAGTGCTAAAAGAACTGTGAATTCTATATCTGGTGAAACTATACTTCAGGAATTATGGGGAAAGAAAGACATTCTCAGATTAAGGAAAACTGAAAGAATTAATCACTAGCAGATCTACTCAAAGAATGGCTAAAGGATGTTCTTCAAAAGAAAGAAAATGATGAAGGAAGCAATCGTGGATCATCAGAAAGGAAGAAAGAACAATGAAGAACACAGAAATATGGGTAAATACAATTGAGTATCCTTCTCCTCATGAGTTTTCTAAATAATATATGATGACTGGTATAAAAATTGTAATATTATCTGATACTCAAGACAATGATGTTTAAAAGTGGAGAGAATAATGGGACCTAAATGGGAGTGAGCTTTCTGTACTTGACTCAAATTGGTCAAACACTGGTATCTGTAGACTGTGATAACCACTAAAAAGAATACACAAAGTAATACACTCCAAAAAACTAGAAGTAAATCAAGATGGAATCCTTGAAAATGCTCAAATAACCCCCAGGAAGACAAGAAAAGGGAAATGAGAAACAGAGGAAACAAGCAGAAAACAAATAAATGGCAGACTTAAGCCCTAACATATTAATAATTATATTAAATGTAAATGGTCTAAGTATGAGTGGTATTTTTCCTTTCTTGTTATACAAATGGTGGTGTACTATCACTCCTGCGTTGTGAGTTGCATTCTTCTCTTAATATATCTTGGAGATCATTCTAGGAAATGATCAGTTCATAAAAAGGTTCCATTTTTTCACATTGCTGTATAGCTTTCCATGGCAGAGCCGTCTCATGATTTAATCATTTCTCTATTGATAGATAGTTAGGTTGTTTTCCATCAAGGCTTCCTTTTTAAACCAACTTAGAGCTTCTCCGAGAGGTAAACAGAAAGTTTCCCATGGTCCCAGAAAGGTAGCTAGAGGTGGGAAGAGGGGAACTATCTTGGTGTTCCTGTCCACTTTCCAGTTTTGCTATGTACCAATTCTAAATTCCTGAGCAAGTATCTAGTGGGCCCAGCTGGGTCAGATGCTCGCCCACATCTACCTGGCTCTAACTAGAGATCTGGAATCGCAAATCCCCACTACCACTCAGCAAGGACTCTAGGATCCAACCCTATGGGAAGGAAAAGTGGCTATGTTCTCTAAGAGGGGTACAGAGTTGGGAAGGAAATTGTCAATATCTCTAGTCCTTTATTTTTTAAGAGAAAATACCAGAAACAGCCTCACAGACCTATCTCAGTGCCTTCCTATGTCTATTTATAAACCCTTATCACAAAACCTTTCTGTCAATAAACCATCGTGTCTTCCTATATCATTGTTTTTCCTACATTACAAGTACAACCACACTTCATTAGTCAGCCGATAAATTGGAGTCCCCAGCTATTTCAAAGGACAGCAGGGAGGATGACTGGAGGAAGGTTTCTACTGTGTCAATTCATAATGTACTGAAGCACTTGCCTCATTGAGATTCTGTAAAGAGAAAGGAGATCACTTTTTCAAAGCGCTTGGAGCCCTTTGTGGAAAATCACAGTGAAAATACCAGGTACTATTATGAATGGACAGATACTCTCATCCTTAAAAGTCTAAAATTATCCTGCCATTTGGTGCTACTGTTCAAAAACCATTTATCTAGCATAAAGCGAGTTTTTCCTCCAGGTCAAAAGTGCCATGGCACAGAGTGAGACTCGTGGTATGA
This sequence comes from Monodon monoceros, assembly GCF_005190385.1. Lineage (NCBI taxonomy): Eukaryota > Metazoa > Chordata > Mammalia > Artiodactyla > Monodontidae > Monodon > Monodon monoceros. The sequence continues at coordinate 64,826,609 of NW_021703770.1, read as the reverse complement.
GTCTTAGCCAGGGCCTTCATTATGGAATAAATCTGCCTCCCATATTACAGAGCATAATAATTCCAAGGAGTTTGAAGTCTAAGCCTTATTTAATTCAATTCTCTCATAGCTGGGTCATGTCGCTTAATCCTACCAATGTTTCTTCACAAGATGAACAAATATTTTCCCCCTATTCTCCCACTGCCTAAGAGCCTTTACTCCCCCTTTTCATGCTGTCTGAAGGAGACTCACTTGAGTTAAGCTTTTAAAGTTCAGATACACCTGGAATGGCTAAGAGGTTACCCATCTTTCACATATTTGCTGTAGCTTTAAACAGGCAAGCTTTCCCCTCTCACCTAATTAAAGCAGTCTCTCTGAGCCAACAAATTTTGAGTTAGGAAGCTGGCAGAGGAGGAGAGGAAGAGAGAAATGCTAGTGAATGGTGGGACAACTGGGGACATGGTAGGTTGCTGAAATAAGACCCTCAAAGATTATTTTCTACATAGCCCCCAATACCAGTCTTTGGCCCCTTTCAAGTGACTCAAGAGCTTAGGTTCCCTGTAAAGTCTCCACCACCCAAGTCCTTCTAGGAGGCTCCCCTGGGAGAGTCTCCCAGGACCCAGGAATCAGTTCATTCCCATGTAGCAGGATTGCTCCACCAAACCAAGTTTCTACCCTGTTGATGATATCTGCTTTGCCATTCACTCAGTGAGCATGTCCACGGCCACTGCTAGGTACAACTTGGGGCATGCTAGGCTCTGCGGCTGCAGGTCCCCGGTTCTCAGCTGGGTACAGCTGCTCTGCTGCTATTCTGTGCCACTCTCCCAGGCCTGGCAGGCGTAGCAGGTGCTCCTTGCTAACTCCTCAGTGCTCAAGCCTTCTGACTACTCCTCCAGGCCAAGAAGCTGCCTCTGCTATTTCTCTTGAGGCTCAAAGGAGTCATAAATGCCTGCTGGGCTGTGCCCTTGGGAGGTGGGGGGACGGATGTAGGGAATGGCTCCCTCGTTTTTGTGATACTCTCTTAGAGCCCCCAGTGAATGTCAAAGTTTGGTAGAAAAGCTTCCAGATTTTCTTGCAGATCTCTTTTTCTATAGGACCCAGATACGTGCTCAAGGGTGAGTCAGAGACTAGCAGTAATGATGCTATACCTAGAATCTCCACCCCCTCTGACAGATAAACATTTGTTCCCTTGATAAAGGGTCATGTTTATCATGTCTGGCTCTTTCTTCCCTGAGACAGCATCCTTTCCCAGAACACTCTGCATTTCCCAGCCCACCCCCAGAGAGGCTTCTGTCAGGCTGCCCTACCAGTTTGTCAGACTCACCCAACTGTGACTGCTCCAGCAGGGTATATGGCTTAGACTCCTTCTGGAAGGCTCTCTAGCCCTGGGGGATTTCTGGGAGGCTGCCATCACCGTGCTCTCAAGCATGCCCTGATTTATTCAAACTCCCGGCCGTGCAGGGCAGGCTGTGATGGCTACAAGATGCATCCCTACCATAGCCCTACAACAAGGCTACCTGACTACGTTCTCCTTAAAAACCCGAATTACGTAAATGCAGTTTGTCATTAATCTGTGCTCAGCAAGCACTTTAGGTGTGTGATTAGAGCCTTCTTTTCTTGATATTGACTGTCACATAAAAATCCTTCACTCCAAAATCAGTAGATTGTTGGTCTATACCTCATACTGCTATCTAATTATTGCAGAAGCCAGGAAGGCTGATCAGATCACTTAGCAACCACTGGTATGTTTAGAGTCTCCTACAATCGTAATGGCTTTATAGCAGCAACTCTTGTTTATTACCCAACAGATATTTATTGAGCACCTACTATATGTTGGGCATGGTTTTAGGCACTGAGAAAATAGCAGTGAACAAAACAGACGAAATCCCAGCACTCCTGTAGCCTATATTCTAGGCTGCGGAAATGAGGGAGGCTTAATAATAAACAGAGAAGTAAAATATACAGTATACCAGATGCTGGTAAATGATGTGGAGAAAAGCAAAGCAGTGCTAGGAATGGTGCTGGACGTTACATATTCTCTTTGAGGTGTTCCACACAGATTTTAACACTAAAATCCCTTTACTGCAGTGAACTCTAAGTATATAGTAACAGTCAAGGGTGCAGGATATGGAGTCAGAAAGACCTGGATTCAAACCCCTTCTCTTAGCCTCATTTTTCTCACAGTAAAATGCAGATAATGGTACTGACCTCAGAGGGTTGCTGAGGATTAAATGAGATGATACATGTGAAGCGTTTAGCCAAGGTCTGGCACATGGGTACTGGCTGCCACAAAGGATACATAAGGAGTGAGAAATACAGCCTTAAAGAATGGTATTCTTCAAACCTGGTTGGGGCATGGGTGCAAAGAGACTCTTCTAAGGAATGTCTGTGTGTGTGCGCATGTATGTGAGAGGGCGTGTCCGTGTGTATATGTGTGTGTAAGAGAGTGTGTGTATGTTTGTGTGTAAGAGTGTGTGTATGGGGGGTATTTAGATTCTGTGACATTTAAATTCCACTGAACACGTTTAAAAGAGTGTAACAACTTATATTTTAACATGTCAATGTTTGTAATATGCTGACAATTGCACCCTTTGCATCTATTCATTTTTTTTTTTGCTGCTCCCCACAGCATGCAGGAACTTAGTTCCCCGACCAGGGATCGAACGAACCCATGCCCCCTCCAGTGGAAGTGAAAAGTCCTAACCAGTGGGCTGCCAGGGAATTCCCACATCTATTCACTTTTATCAAAAAACTTTTAGATACCAAGTTAAGATTGTGGAAGGAACAATTTCTCAAAATTATTTTCAGGAGCATATAAGCAGAAAGTTAGAATCTAATTGAGAGAGAGAGAGAGAGAAGGGGAGGGAAGGAGAGAGGCAAGAGAGAAGAGAACAAAAAAAGAAGAAACCCAAACATCATACCCAAAGTGATTACAAGGAACCAAGGAAACACTGAGGTAGGTTTGAGGAGAGGGGCGTGTTGCGACCTTCCTGGAAGCTCTCTACACGCTCCATGGCCCACTGTGCTGTCCCATCAGAGCATGAAATCCTCATAGGTTGTAATTCCCTCTTTCTTGCCTTTCCCACTCCATCAACTCCTTGAGGGCAGGCAGTATGCTTTGTCTTCCATTGCACTTCCAGTCCTAGCACTAAGCCAATATTTACCAAATGCAAGAATGAACTGGTCAGCAAATAGATTTTTGCCTGTGGGTTTTCTCCTTGATTATATTCTCAGCTTCTTTAGGACCATTTCTCAAATATTTGGTCACCTAGCTGAAGAGAGAGTCATATACTGACCCAGTACATAGAGAGGAGCAGATCAGCAAGGAAAGACCATAGTTTCAGTAGGGACACAGTACATTTTACATGGCTGTGGAGCCTTCAAATGAGAAGTAGTTAGGGGATAAGGAAGGGAAAACTGTAGAAAATAGAGCCTGTTATGCAATTTAGAGAATCTAAGTCTTGAGTATTCAAAATCTCATATGCAACCTAAATGATAGTTTTTATTTACACTGATGTGTCCATTTTTGAAGTTAGATAAAAACAAATTTAAGATGGCTGAAAAGAAGGCTGACTGGTTCCCCTGGTGTATGTGGTACAGGAGCCTAACATAACACTGGCCAGCTGGATAAGAAATCAGATACAGATCGAGCTCTTCCTTAGGTCCTCAGAGAACCACAAACTCAAAGTGAACTGTTCTGTATATTAGCACCTGGGTCTCTGTGCCCATGGATGAGCTTAATTTCTCCTTGTTGACAAGGTACCAAATATCTTGGTTCACAGGGTAGCAGGGACTCAACTGATTTTTCTATTTCATTCAGTTTCACATGGAACTTTCTGGAAATTATCTTCCACCTCTGAAGAGGTGAGTTGCCTCAGAGTAGACCAAAGTGTGGCAATGCTGTTTTCACAAGGAGCAGGAAAGAGTGTCATTTCCATAGTGATCTGTGGCAACCCCAATCTGTGGTGCTTTTACCCATCTTTATTAGCAATTACAGGTCATAACAGAGGCTGCTTATGAATAAAGTTTAAATGTCAGGGGAATGCATAGCTAATAAGAATTGTAAATATTTACAAGGCAAAGTGATGATTCAAGCTCACAAAATAAATTGAAATTAATCTCTATCAAGCACTAATTTGTTTCCTGAGTTCTAAAACCTTCCACTAAAAAGAAGAGTATATGAGGCTATGTCAGCGTTATCTTCCAGGTCAGTGCATAACCTCCCGTCTCCTATGGCAAATCTTCCACTTGATTCTCTTAGTTCTTCATGCAGCTTCTCCTTCAGTTATTCCTGGGCACTGGAATCATTAGGATCAATGACTTTTTTTTTTCCACTTGCTCATTTACTCAATACCTATTTACTACTAGATACCTATTATCAATACATTATACTATGAAAGATGAATATACATATCTATCTATATATCTACGTCTATCTATACCCATCTGTAACCACAAACTTTGTACCATTTAAAGAGCTTACCTTATAAAAAGTTAGATTTAGTAAGGTTTAAAAGATTCATACTAGAAGAAGACAAGCAAAACAAGGGAAATTGTAGTGAGGGGAATAGATTAACTTGAGCATAGAATTCATATTAATCATTTAAATGAAAGTGAATGCTTCCTGCCATTATTCATTCCTATCCCAGGCATTATGCTAGGTTCTGGGGATACAATTCTAAGCAAACCATTGTCACTGATCTCATGTAACTTGAGGTCCAACGGAGGAGACAAAAAACGATCAAATGATGAAAAAAATGAGTGTATAATTACTGATGCGATGAAGTGTTCTGAAGGAAAAAGGATGGCTTCATGAGAGTATATAACAAAGCTGATCCGGACTAGGGATTAGAGAAGTCTTCCCCAAGAAAGTTAATGCAGTCTTAATTTTAGGACAATTTATACCAATTTATATAGTACAAATTATACCAATCAAAGAAAAGCCAGAAGGACAATCACAAGAGCCACAATGAGTCATTAGTAACAAGAATAATAAAAATAACCAGCATATATGGAATGCTTACTATGTGCCAGGCACTATGCTCAGTGATTTATATTCATTATTCAATTCAATTCTCACATCTCTGTATTGTAGATACTATTAATATCTTCATTTTACACTCGAGAAAACTGAGGCTTAGGAAGGTAGGATAAGTAGCTGTCCGAAGTCACCCAGCAGTAAGTAGTGGAGTTAATACCAGCATTTGGGTTGCCTTACTCCAGAGCCTACCACTCTTAACCATTACATCTCTGGTTTTAGAATAGCTACCATGAATCCAAAGGATATAAAGGCCTGAATCTGAGTGACAGGCCACACTGAAGGATGGAGCAAAGGTCAGGGTCTGAGAAGGAAGGTTGGGGATGAAATTTAGGGTTCTTAGGCCCAGGTTGAGATTTAAAGACAGCAGTAGTGAGAGGAATCCAGAATTAGCACAGAGCTGTAAGTTCCAGACAGTGTGGGGAAGTGGGTCCACTGTCAGCACACCCAGGAGATGATTGCACATCCCAGCTAATGTGATGTTTACTCTTATACTGGATAGGAGTAGCTTTTGGTATTTACTAGCAAAGTTCTAGATGGTTAAATGAGTCAGAGTTGCAAGGGAGTCCATATAGGTCCTAAGGTAATGTAAGGCACCTCTCTCTGGCAATACTGTTAAGCCCAACTGCTTCTTAAGTCATCTATTGATAAAACCATGGCATCATTCGGTGCATTTTATGTGCCAGATACCCTGAACCTATAGCTATACCTGATGGACTAGGTACTTAATAAATAACTGGTAAATAAATGCCTGCATGAAAATTATAAATGAATAAATCAGTAAGAAAAAGCAATCCTTTTTTTTCTGGGTGCTTTAGCAATGGCCATCAAGCCAAATAACCTAATACAGTGGTTGAAAGAAATTATGTGGACGTAAATTTAAACAACACTAACACTGTTTATCTCACTGAATATTGTTACATCTATTAGGTATCAAAACATTCCTTAAATCTGCTTTATGTCCATCAGTATTCTTCAAAGAAAAGCATAAATAATAAAAGAATACTTTCAAAGAAATGTTTTCTATAAACTTTATACATTTTACTGGAATTGATACAGATATTAAACTATTGATAGGTGATGATATCAATGAAAATGGTTGAATAAGGAACTCTAAAAGTCTCCTCCACCATAAAAGCAACTAAAAATCTAAAAGATTTTTAGAACTATCAGAACCATCAGAATCAACCTTTTCAGAACCTGGAAAACTATACAGAAGCTTGTGGCAACTGGGTGCACTTTTTTTAAAGTTGAATCATGGTAAGAACATTGAACTTCATGGCATTTTAAACTGTCCTAGTCCCATACCCTGCTCCTTAGCTCAGTTGTAACCTTGAAAATAGCTGTCTGCATTCCTGGTACCAGTGGTACCAGAAGAAGCAGAAAAGACTTTATTTGCAAATAATTGTCATCAGATGATCTGTCCGGTAGCTCGCTGGAAGACCTGCTTAAAAGGCTTGTTTTATCCCACCTACATCAAAAGTTATCCAGTGCTATAAAGTTGCTATGAAAGGAGGGGGGGCATGTGTTTAAAACATTTACAGGCAAATTTTTAGTCATTGCTGCCTGAGGTAACGAATAACAGTTGGGGCAACGGTAGACTCACTAAAGAAACTTGGAAGAAAAGGCTGGGGAATGAGATACTTTGAGGAAGAAGGGCTTTGCAAAGCTCTGACCTATTCCTGGGAATCTAGAAGCTACTACCATGCCCAGGGGTCTGCACACGCTCAGGAAAGACCTGAGAAAGCCCTAAGCTCTCACTTCTGGCTGACCTTGAAGAGCTGTGCAGGCAGGAAGTAAAGGCTAAGGCAGAGTTGTAAACTGCCTAGCTGAGTGCTGAAGGTGTGCCCTACCATATACACAGAACCCATCTGCAAAGACTGGGTGATTTTGGGCTCCAAATGTGAGAAAATCTGTCTAATCTTTAGCTAGCCATTAAGCTAATGGAACAGAGACTTCAGTGGCCACACATGACTAAGAATACAGACTTTAATTGCGGCATGCAGGCTCTTAGCACACAGCAATGATGATCCCATGTACCGCAACTAAGACCTGGTGCAGACAAATAAATAAATATTTTTTAAAAAAAGAATACAGACTTTATAAAATTAGGTCAGAAAAGTCACTAAACAAACAACTACAGCAAGCAACAGCTGAAAACCACAGGGAAAGAGGAGATTCTGAAATGTAGAGTTGCCAGATTATACTATTCAAATGTCCAGTTTCCAAAAAAAAATATTATGAGCCATGCAAAGAAACAAGAAAGGCCCACATGCAGGGAGAAAAAAAAATCAACAGAAACTGTCCCCGAGAAAGCTCCAAATATGGACATATTAGACAAAGACTTTAAATAAGCTAAATATGTCAAAGGCTAAAGAAAATCATGCCTGAAGAACTAAAGGATAAAAATGATATCTCATCACATACAGAATATTAACAAAATAATAAAAATTATATAAAGGAACCAAAATAGAAATTCTGGAGTTGAAAAGTACAATAACTAAAATGAAAATTTCATTAGAGGGCTCAATAGTAGATTTGAGTGGGCAGAAGAAAGAAACCGTGAAATTGAAAATAGGTCAATTTCATTGCCTACACCATCATGCATACCAACACATACATAATAAGAGTCCCAGAGGAGAGGAGAAAGAGAGAGAAAGGGGAGAAAAGAATATTTGAAGAAATAATGGCTGAAAACTTTCCAAGTTTGATGAAAAATATTAATCTACACATCCAAGAAGCTCCATGATCTCTAAGTAAGATAAACTCAAGAAAATCTTCACTGAGACACATCATAAACAACTGTTCAAAGCCAAAGAGTATGTTGAAAGCAGCAAGGGAAAAGCGACTCATCATGTGTAAAGGGTCCTCAGTAAGATCAACAACTGATTTCTCATTAGAAACTATGAGGCCCGAAGGCAGGCAGTAGGATGATATATTCAAAGTGTGAAAGAAAATATATGTCAACCAATAATTTCATATTTACCAAAATTATCCCTCAAAAATGAAAGAGAAATCAACACATTTCTAGAGAAATAAATAAATGAGTCATTAGTAAACTTTCCCTATAAGAAATTCTAAAAGGAGTCCTCAGGCTGAAATGCAAATACATTAGGCACTAACTTGAACCCACATGAAGAATTAGTGGACACCAGTAAAAGTAACTTCATAGGTAAATATAAAAGACAGAATTAATCTGTTTGTTTGTAATTCCTCTTTTTTCCTATCTTATTTAAAAAACAACTGTATACATATACAACTCAACATCAAAAAAACAAACAACCCGACTGAAAAATGGGTGGAAGAACTGAATAGACATTTTTCCAAAGAGGAAATGCAGATGGCCAACAGGCACATGAAAAGATGCTCAGCATCACTAATAATCAGGGAAATGCAAATCAAAACCACCATGAGATACCACCTCACACCTGTTAGAAGGACTATTATCAAAAAGACAAGAAAGGGCTTCCCTGGTGGCGCAGTGGTTGAGAGTCCACCTGCCGATGCAGGGGACACAGGTTCGTGCCCAGATCCGGGAGGATCCCACATGCTGTGGAGTGGCTGGCCCCGTGAGCCATGGCCGCTGAGCCTGCGCGTCCAGAGCCTGTGCTCCGCAATGGGAGAGGCCACAGCAGTGAGAGGCCCGCGTACAGCACACACACAAAAAAAGACAAGGAATAACAACTGTTGGTGAGGATGTGGAGAAAAGGGAACCTGTGTGCACTGTAGGGATATAAGTTGGTGCACCCACTATGGAAAACAGTATGGAAATTCTTAAAATTAAAAATAGAACTACCATGCAATTCCACTCCTTGGTATTTATCTAAAGAAAACAAAAACACTAACTTGAAAAGATATCTGTACCCATGTTAACTGCAGCGCTATTTATAATGGTCAAGACATGGAAACAACCTAAGTGTCCATCAATGGATAAATGGATAAAGAAAATGTGATATATATTCAATGGAATACTATTCAGCCATAAAAAGAAGGAAATCCTGCCATTTTTGACAACATGAATAGACCTTGAGGGCACTATGCTAAGTGAAAAACTCAGAAAAAGACAAATAATGTGTAATCTCACTCATACGTAGAATCTAAAAAAACCCCAAACTCATAGATACAGAGAACAGACTGGTGGTTGCCAGAGGTGGAGGCTGGGGCTGAGTGAAATGGGTGAAGCTGGTCAAACTTCCAGTTATAAAATAAGTCCTGGAGGAAAATACAAAATAAAAAAAGCAAAAAGAATAGGCTATAAATGTTTTTAATAGAGATCAAATTGTCATAACTTGATGTTGTATGTGTATAATGCTTTGCCATTAATATTGTACAGTGTGCTTAGCTATTTACCATAGGAAAAAAAGCATCAAATAATTAATAGTTTAATAGCATTCCAACAAAGCTGTTAATAAAGTGTTAAACAGCTTTGAAGCTAGCAATTCACGTATACATTAAACAAAACAACAAATTTCTATCTAAAGTAGTCACGCTTAAAGAAACAACATAGAATTGTGGTTTCCAGGGACTGAGGGAAGGAGGAAATGGTTAGTTGTTTAACAGATACAAAGCTTCAGTTTGCAATGTAGAAAAGTTCTAGAGAAAGAAAAAGAAAGAAAGGAAAGACATATATATGACACGACATGTGAGTTTTTAAAAAGAACACCCCTTCACAGACGATTTTTAATACCAGGTGTTGAAAACCACTGATTTAACTGGTGGGCAGAGGAGAAATGATAAGCATAGATGACTGTAGTAACACAGTCGGATTATCCACTCTGTTCTTGGTCCTTTTATGAGAAGTGGCCATCCTCTGGCTTGTAGGGAGTGAATCAAGTCCTGTCTCTGATGTGTTCACTCTACACTCCAGTTCCTGCTCTTGCTTTCCCAGTTCTTTGTCTGCTCTATCCTTACTCGGTGTTTGAATAACCGCTTGTTTTGGTGCACTGGTCACTTTGGATAAGACACACTCCTGCCAACCTTGGCCCTAAGGGACCCACATGTTTGTACTACCTTGCCTAGCCTCCCAGCCAGGGCAGGGGAAGAATCAGGAAAACATCCTAGAAGCCAAGAGAAAAGAAGGAGTGGCCAATAAACCTTGCAGAAAGGCCAAGTAGAATGAAGGTGCAAATGGGCCACTGGATTTTTCAGTTAGGATGTTGTGGAACGGAGCGCAAGTTCAGCGGAGACCTAGAAGTAGAAGTCAGATTACAGTGAGCTGAAGAGTGAATGGATATTGAGAATGCAACCTTCCTGTGTAAACTACACTTTGAAGAAGTGTATGGGGAAGGGAAGGAGGAGATAATTAACATTTCAATAATTTGAAGGGGAGGGGAGGGCAAAAAAAAAATAGTTTCCCTTTTTAAAAAACAACTAGCATGGGCTTCCCTGGTGGCGCAGTGGTTAAGAATCTGCCTGCCAATGCAGGGGACATGGATTCGAGCCCTGGTCCGGGAAGATCCCACATGCCACGGAGCAACTAAGCCCGTGCACCACAACTACTGAGCCTGCGCTCTAGAGCCCGCGAGCCACAACTACTGAAGCCCACATGCCTAGAGCCCGTGCTCCGCAACAAGAGAAGCCACCGCAATGAGAAGCCTGTGCACCACAATGAAGAGTAGCCCCCGCTCGCTGCAACTAGAGAAAGCCCATGTGCAGCAACGAAGACCCAACACAGCCAAAAGTAAATAAATAAAATAAATTTATAAAAACAAACAAACAAACAATGAGCATGTTTGCTTGCTGAGGAGAAGGAGCTAATGAAGACATTATTGAAGATACTGGAGTTGGGGGTAGAGATTGATGACTGATGGACCAGGATTTAGGAAAGTGCCCAGATAAATAGAGTCTAGAACACACTGGCAAATTTAATTTTAAAAAGGAGAGGTTCTTCTTCCCTTAAATAACAGGAGGAGGGAAAGATGGGTGCAATTATGCAGAAGTATAGAAGTAAAAGGGTGTGAAGGAGTTTCTTTCTAATGAACTTTTAACCCCGTTTGAAGTAGGAAATGAGGTTTCTTGTGGAGAGGGGGGAAGCTGTTTGTCTTTATTGCCCTCGATTTGCATAGTTTTGCAATCTTCTCCAGCAATACTGCTCTCCCAGAAATGGGAGTGGAAGTAGTGGATAGCTAGAGTCATCTCCTTGGAGGTATGACAGGAAATCAGAACTTTTAAGGAAGTGAATAAATTGGTTTGAGTAGCACTCCTACAGTATGACCATGAGGTTGAGTCCAAATAGTCAAGGAAATTGAGTCAGTGAAATTGACAGTCTAGAAGAATAGATCCTGGTAGTTTTAAAATATTGGTTTAGGGAGGAAATGGGTTTAGGGAGGACAAGAAAGTGAGCATTGGGAGCCCTACAAGGGCCAGTGGCTGGGCCTGCTACAGGTAATTACCAGGACCTGCTTGTGGCGTTGACATGATACACTATTACTGAGCTTGAGCTAGGGAGCCAGCAGGAGGAAGGCTTACAGAGAGCAAGTGCCTTCTGAAGGCTTTGACAAGAACCAGTGGCTGGAGCTGCTGTTGGAAGAAGGAGACAAGGTTTGTAAAGCCATTTCTCCTACATCCTGGTCTTACGATCCCTTGATGTTCAGAGTTCAACAGAGATTGCCGGCTTTGAAAAAACAAGAACGTAAAAATTTCCCCAGGAAATGTAATAAGGTTAGAGGCACAGAAACTTTTGATGGGAACCTGGGCCAGATACTGAGATTTTGTATTATATGCAGCTCTCAGATTCTGGGTGAGCCGTAGGCTGTGGGGAAAAGGATTAAATATAGCACACAATCTTAGTGGCCTGCTGAAGGCTGTCAGAGGCCTACTGGTGTCCGAACTTCAGGTCTCCATCCCCTAAAGTAGTACTCTTATGACTGGTATAGACAAATACTTCTAATATTGGCCACATTTTATCTACTGTGTTTGCACAAATATTATAGTCTATCCTATTTTATTAGGGAGGGTAAAGAGCTGCTCTTAAAATTAGCCACAGAAAAGAATTGTAGTGATCAGAAAATGACCTAAAACAAAGCTCTATCAATTGGCATTTGAACTTTTCAGAAGTTTAAGTATTTTAAAGTCATATTAAAAAAATAAAAAACAAGCATAACGCCTCATGAAGTAAAAATTCTAGTAAAAATCTGGCAAGGGGGCTTCCCTGTTGGCGCAGTGGTTGAGAGTCCGCCTGCCGATGCAGGAGACACGGGTTCGTGCCCCGGTCCGGGAAGATCCCACATGCCGCGGAGCGGCTGGGCCCGTGAGCCATGGCCGCTGAGCGTGCGCGTCCGGAGCCTGTGCTCCGCAATGGGAGAGGCCACAACAGTGAGAGGCCCGCGTACCGCAAAAAAAAAAAAAAAACATCTGGCAAGGGATCATTGAAGCACGATGGGATCACTGTCTCAACTGCCACTAGAGGTCAGCACTGGACTCTCGATGTCATTCTATATGAGAGAAAGGACTGTTCTCTGAAATAGACCATCAATTATGGTTCCCATCGTTACCTCATGCAATCTGTCTTGAATCTTGAATGTGACTGTGGATCCCAGAAAACCAGAGAAAACTTTAACAATTTCTGGGGTGAGCTGCTCAGATATTCCATCTGTACGTGTGAGGAAATCACAGGACTGTGTAATGTGGCCTTCAGAGGACCCTGGATGAAGCCTTGGTAGTCAAGGTACTTGAATCATGCATTATGGCAGCAGGTGTTTCAGAAATAATTATACAGTAGGGGTAGTATTGGCATCATTACTTGCAATGTGAAGTCAAATGGTGCCCTTGACTCTGTCCCTTGACTCTACACTAATCCTGGCCCAGTGGCTCCTGCTTCCTTGAGTCCCACTTACATTCTCATTCCAGCTTTTTCTCAGCACCTTACTGTATTAAAGTGTCTTATGAGGAGGGAAACTGTACTCAGTACAAACGTACGAAATGGCTGTGGGCAGTTGAGAGATTTAGCAGCTGGTCAACGGAAAAGACATGACCATAAGAGCCAGCAACACAACAGGCTTTACTGGATGGTGCTTGAACAGGGTTGCATGAGAGGGGAAGTTCCTCACAGCATGAGATCATCCACAGGCTTATGGCATGGGGGTTATCATCAAAAAGGCAGGAGGTCAAGGGAACACCCAGGTGAGAGGAAGGTTGGAAAGGGGGCTTATGTACCTAGGTGGTGTCACTGGGGAGCACAGTGCGGAGTCTCTGAGTCGGAGAGTTCCAAAGGGCCATAGCAGCTTGGAGTCTTATAGCCATAGCGCTCTGTCTTACCAATGGCCAGCAGATGTGGGGTGAGTCTTGCAGATATGTAAAGTAGACAGGCTCTGAATGGCTAGCAATCTGCTTGTTTGGGTTATTTGAAAAATAACTGAGGGAATTCCCTGGCAGTCCAGTGGTTAGGACTCTGCTCTTTCACTGCCGATGGCCTGGTTTCAATTCCTGGTCAGGGAACTAAGATCCCACAAGCCGTATGGTGTGGTCAAAAAATAAAAATAACTGAATGTATGAAAATTTGAGTTTGACACTGGCGGGCTTTTGAGCTAATGGGTCTCAGTGTGCAGTAAAGAAATAAACAATGTAGGGGTCAATACACAGAGGCACTCTTTGGCTCATTCATGTAACAGTGGTAAAAAGCTCTTTGTGAAATTAACATATAGTTGAAAGAAGCGAATATAAACATGAAAGATAACCAGGAATTTCTGAATCAGGAGTTTCTGGTTATCACTGACTAGGTAAAGTACCAGTTCTCCCTTCTGCTAAAAACTAGAAAAACTGAAAGGAAAATTATATTTATATATGTACATCTTAAAAGCATTTGAGAGTAAAGAATTGCTGCTTACTAGGTCATGATATGGGAGAAGAGAAGCTGAGAGGCTGAGCAGGACTCAGCCTTCAGAGAAGGGGGAAAAAACCAGGACCCTGGCCCCATAAGAATGGAAATCCTGCAATTCTATTTAGACTCCAAAGTGCTGCACCCCAGGAGAAAGGGCAAAAATGGAAGTAAACCATCTGTGGTTAACAATTACTTTGGTAGTCCTCCATAAACCATATCTCCTGGTATTCATATCCTGTGTAGTCTTCTAGAATTTGGGCTGGCTTTCTGACCTGATTTAACTAACAGAATATGACAGAAGTGATGATTTACCTAAATCTTAAAAAGGCCTAGCAGCTTCTACTTTTGCAATCTACTTTTGACAACATTTAAGAAATATGACTACCCTGAGACCATCACATTGTGAGGCATCTCACCTAGCCACGTGGAGAAGCCACGTGGAGGAGAACAGAGTGCCCAGCCAACAGCCCTAGCTGCGCTTCCAGCCACAGCCAGCACCAACTTACCAGCAGGTCAGTGAAGGCATCTTGGAAGCAGATCCTTCAGTTCAAGTTGAGCAGTTCCAGTCAAAGGCAAACAGAGCAAAGACAAACTGTCCCCACAAAGTCCTACCCAATTACAACGTGGTAGGCAAATAAATAAACTGCTTGTTGGTTTAAGCTACTAAATTTTACTGTAGCTTGTTACACAGAAACAGATAATGGAAACACCACCTTTGTATGGACTGTAACTGAACTTTGAGCCATCTGGGTGACTGAGAAAATCTCAATTCCTAATATTGGATTAACATGATCCCAGTTTTGTAAATGCCTCCAGACATCTGAAAGTAGGACATAAAAATTCTCTCTGGTATAACATCTTCTTAGTACTCCGATTATTCTTTATAAGTTTTAAATATCTGTCATACCAGAGATAATCAAGGACACAAGTTAAGACAATAAGAACAAGAATCAGCCGAAAGGAGACAACGGAAACAGAGCTTCCGAAAACTCAGGTATTAGAATTATCAGAGAAAGACATTAAAACATCTATGATCAAGAAGATAAAATACAAGATTGAGAATTTTCACACAGAACTCAAAATTATGAAAAGGGACATTCCAGATGTTTTAAATAAACATAAATTATACAACTAAAAAAAAATACAACAATGAAATTCAAGAATTCAAAGGCAAGGTTTAACAGGTCAGAGAGCTGACTGGACAACAGACCAGAAGAAAATAACCAGAAAGAATTACAGAGGACAAAAACCAAAACAATAAGATAAAATACATAGAGGATCTATTAAGAAGATCTTAGATAAGTGCAACTGGAGTCTGAAAAGAAGAGTAGACAGAGGATAAGGGGAAAGCTATTTGAAAACATAATGTATGTGAATTTTCCAGGTTCATGAATGATATCAATCCATATATACCAGAAGCCCAATAAAAGCCAACCAGAAGAAATAAAAGTCTATATCTAAGCACATCACAGAAAAACTGCTGAAAACCAAAGGTGGAAAGCCCCTATGGAAAAGAACAAAAATTAGACTTAGAGCAGAGTTTTTCAAGAGATAATGAAATCCAGAAGACAATGAACTGAAATCTGGATGAAAGAAAACGGATGGAAGAAAATAACTGATAGCCTAAAATTCTATATCCAGGGAAAATACTCTTCAAAAATGAAGGTGCAATAAAGACATTTTTAAGCTAAACAAAAGCCGTAAGAATTAGTCATCAGCAGATCTACGCTAACAGAGATACTAAAGAGTGTTCACAGACAGAAGGAAAATGATCCCAGGTGTGTGGTCAGTGATGCAGGAAATAACTAATGGCAACAAAATTGGAAAATATGTGAGGAAATGTACACAAATACTAATTGTATGAAATATCATCATACAGTTGACCCTTGAACAACAGGAGTTTGAACTGCATGGGTCCACTTATATGTGGATTTTTTTCCCCCAATACCACAGTACTACACAATCCATGATTGGTTGAATCTTCAGATGTGGAACCACAGATATGGAGGGCCAGCTATCAGACTTGAGCATCTACGTATCTGGGTATCCACAGAGGATAGTAGAACCAATTTCCCATGGATACTGAGGGACAGTTATATACTAATTGTATTAAATAACATTTTTTGAGGGCTTAAAAGATTTACAGAATTAAAGTACATGCTACCAACAACACAAGTTGGGAAGACAGTAATAGTGTTAGTGTTCTAAGATTTTTATATTGTCTTGGAGAAAGACGAAAGTACATTGACTTTAGACTTTGATAAGTCAGGGATTTTCTAATTTCTAGGGGAACCCCAAAAGGAATAATAAAAGATTGTGCATTTTCCAAAGCAACAGAGGGGAAAAAAGTATAATAATGAAAAATAATCAATCTAACAGAAGGCAAGAAAGGAGAGGAAAAGAAAAATACTTTAGATGGGACAGAAGAATATAATGAAGTGGTAGATTTAACCTGTAATCAGTCAACAATTAGATTAAGAGTAAACATAGACTAAATGCTTCAATTAAAAGAAGAAATTGTCACTGTGAATAAAATAACCCAAAACTGTATGTCTACAAAAGACACATCTAATACATAAGGATATAGAAAATTTGAAAATAAAAGGAGAGAAAAATATAGTCTATGTATAAGCCTACCCAAAGAAAGCTGGTGTAGTTTTATTAATATCAAAGTAAAGATGAAAAGTATTACTAGCAAAAAGAGGTGTATTTCATAATGATAAAAGTTCAATTCACCAGGAATATATAACAGTGGAGAATTTGTATACTTCTAAAGAACATGGCCTAAACCACAGAAAGCAAAAAGTGACAGAACTATAAGGAGAAATATGCAAACCTACAGTAATAGTGGGAAATTTTAACATACCTTGCTTGTAGAACAATAAAATGGCAAAGAATACAGAAGATTTGAACAAAAAAAATTAGCAAAGAAAATTTATTGTTCTTATATATGAACAAAGCACCCAACAGGTACAGAAAACATATTCTTTAAAGTACACATGGAACATGTATAAAAACTGAACATATAATGAGCCATAAAGCAAATCTCAAATTTTGAAGGATTTAAATCATATAGAATATGTTCTCTCACTGCAGTGCAATCAAGCTGCACTGTAGTGAGAGCAAAAATAAAAAGATAGCTAGAAAATCCCCATATGTTTGAAAATTCAGAGGCACAATTTAAAATAACTCCTGGGTAAAATAAACCACAATTAAAATTAGAAAATACCTAAAACTGAATGTTTCATATTAAAACTTGTGGAATGTAGTTAACGTAGTACTTAGAGGGAAATTTACAGAATTAAATGCACGTATTAGAAAACTGAGTCCAGCAAGAAGTAAAA